>NW_025336676.1:415897-416733 GCF_004798865.1 Varanus komodoensis | reverse complement strand
CATCCAGCCACCTCATCCTCTGCTGCCACCTTCTTCTTTTGCCATCTATTGTTCCCAGCATGAGGCTCTTCTCCAGGGAGTCCTTCCTTCTCATTAGGTGGCCAAAGTATTTGAGTTTCATCTTCAGGATCTGGCCTTCTAAAGAGCAGTCAGGGTTGATCTCCTCTAGGACTGACCAGTTTGATTGCCTTGCAGTCCAAGGGACTCGCAGGAGTCTCCTCCAGCACCACAATCCTTCAGTGCTGAGCCTTCCTTATGGTCCAGCTTTCACAGCCATACATTGCAACTGGGAAAACCATAGCCTTGACTATACTCACCTTTGTTGGCAGCTGTGATGTCTCTGCTTTTTAGTATGTTGTCTAGATTTGCCATAGCTTTCCTCCCCAGGAGCAGGCATCTTTAATTTCTTGGCTGCAGTCCCTGTCTGCAGTGATCTTGGAGCCCAGGAAAATAAAATCTGTTCTACCTCCATTTCTTCCCCATCTATTTGCCAGGAAGTGAGAGGACCAGATGCCATGATCTTAGTTTTCTTAATGTTGATTTTCAAGCCAACTTTTGTGTTCTCCTTCACCTGCATCAAGAGGCTCTTCAGTTCCTCTTCACTTTCTGCCATTAGAGTGGTTTCATCTGCATATCTGAGGCTGTTGATATTTCTCCCAGCAATCTTAATTCCAATTGGTGATTCATCTATGCCCACCTTTCTCATGAGGTGCTCTGCATATAAGTTGTGTTGGCAGGACGACAGTATACAGCCTTGCTGAACTCCTTTCTGAATTTTGAACCAATCAATGGTTCCGTGTCCAGTTCTCACTGTTACTTCTTGACCCGCATATAGG
>NW_025336676.1:322870-415797 GCF_004798865.1 Varanus komodoensis | reverse complement strand
CATCTATTTGCCAGGAAGTGAGAGGACCAGATGCCATGATCTTAGTTTTCTTAATGTTGATTTTCAAGCCAACTTTTGTGTTCTCCTTCACCTGCATCAAGAGGCTCTTCAGTTCCTCTTCACTTTCTGCCATTAGAGTGGTTTCATCTGCATATCTGAGGCTGTTGATATTTCTCCCAGCAATCTTAATTCCAATTGGTGATTCATCTAGCCCCGCCTTTCTCATGATGTGCTCTGCATATAAGTTAAATAGTCAGGGCGACACTATACAGCCTTTCTGTACTCCTTTCCCAATTTTGAACCAATCAGTGGTTCTATGTCCAGTTCTCACTGTTGCTTCTTGACCCACATACTTTTAGGTTTCTCAAGAGACACATAAGATGGTCTGGTACTCCCATCTCTTTAACAACTTGCCACAATTTGTTGTGATCCAAACAAGTGAAGGCTTTAGCATAGTCAATGAAGCAGAAGTAGATGTTTTTCTGGAACTCCCTAGCTTTCTCCATGATCCAGCATATGTTGGCAATTTGACCTCTAGTTCCTCTGCCTCTTCAAAATCCTGCCTGTACTTCTGGCAGTTCTCAATCCACATACTGCTGGAGCCTAGCTTGTAGGATGTTGAGCAAAACTTTGCTAGCATGTGAAATGAGTGCAATGGTGTGGTAGTTTGAACATTCCTTGGCATTGCCCTTCTTTGGGATCGGAATGTAAACTGACCTTTTCCAATCCTGTGGCCATTGCTGAGTTTTCCAAGTTTGCTACCTCTTGTACTATGTTGTGAACCTCCGTCCATAGTTCTTCAGGCACTCTATCAGATCTAATTCCTTAAATCTATTTGTCCCCTCTATTGTATATTCATCAGGGATATGATTTAGGTCATACCTGAGTGGCCTAGTGCTTTCCCCTACTTTCTTCAGTTTAAGCTTGAATTTTGCAACAAGGAGCTCATGATCTGAGCCATAGGCAGCTCCTGGTCGTGTTTTTACTGACTCTATAGAGCTTCTCCATCTTTGGCTGCAGAGCACATAGTCAATCTGATTTCTGTGTTGACTGTCTGGTGATGTCCATGTGTAGAGTCATCTCTTGGGTTGTTGGAAAAGAGTGTTTGCTATGACCATCGTATTCTCTTGACAAAATTCTTCCAACCGGTGCCCTGCTTCATTTTGTACTGCAAGGCTAAACTTGCCTGTTATTCCAGTTATCTTTTGGCTTCCTGATTTAGCATTCCAATCCCTCATGATGATAAGGACATCATTTTTGGTGTTCATTCTAGAAGGTGTTGTAGGCCTTCATAGAACCAGTCAACTTCAGCTTCTTCAGCACCAGTGGTTGGGTCATAGATTGGACTACTGTGATGTTGAATGGTTTGCCTTGGATTCGAACTGAGATCATTCTGTCATTTTGGAGATTGTATCCCAGTCCTGCTTTTCCTACTCTTTTATTGACTATGAAGTCTACACCATTTCTTCTGAGGGATTCTTGCCCGCAGTAGTATACCCGATGGTCATCTGAATTAAATTCACCCATTCCTGTCCATTTCATTCTTGTCATCTCTTGTTTGACCATGTCCAGCTTGCCTTGATTCATGGTTCTTACATTCCAGGTTCCTATGGAGTATAGATCTTTGCAGCATCGGACTCTCCTTTCACCACCAGATACATCCGCAACTGCGTGTCCTTTCGGCTTTGACCCAGTCGCTTCACTCTTTCTGGCGCTACTAGTACTAGCCCTCTGCTCTTGTCCAGTAGCACATTGGACACCTCCCGACCTGAGCGGCTTATCTTACAGCATCATCTTTTTGCCTTTTGGTACTGTCCATGGGTTTTTTTGCAGGTGGCGCAGTGGTTTATACCGCTGTGCTGGTTGATCGAAAGGTCACCGATTTAAATCTGCACAACGGGGTGAGTTCCCGTTGCTCCGTCCTAGCTCCTGCCAATCTTGCAGTTTGAAAGCATGCAAATGCAAGTAGATGAAAAGGTACCACTTCGGTGGGAAGGTAACAGTGTTCCGTGCACTTCAGTGTTTAGTCATGCCAGCCACATGAACATGGAGACTGTCTGTGGACAAATGCTGGTTCCCTCGGCTAGGAAACAGAGATGAGCACCACTCCCTAGAGTCAGACATGACTGGACTTTAATGTCAAGGGGAATCCTTTACTTTACCTTATGGGGTTTTCATGGCAAGGATACTGGAGTGGGTTGCCATTTCCTTCTCCAGTGGAGCACGTTTTGTCAGAGTTCACTGCTATGACCTGTCCGTCTTGGGTGGCCCTGCACAGCATAGCTCATTGTTTCATTGAGCTATGCAAGCCCCTTCACCACAGCAAGGCAGTGATCCATGAAGGAGAAACTGCATCTAGCCATAATTTAAACAAATTTGTACTGATGGTGTGAATAACTTCACATATAACCAAGAACAGCAAAGAAGTCTTCAGTTGTGCAGGTGGGAAGCATTCTTGTTGCAGTTTAAGTCTTCTGAGGTCCTTATGGAGTCTAAAGGGAAGACTGCAGGATGGGAGGACAAGAGAAAGCAGAGTTGTTCCCGCCAGAACAAGGACAGCCAAGGGGGTGATCCTATGTCTTTAGATAGAAAACAGTGGGAAGAGATATGATGGGAGTTGCACCACTTTTTGCTGCCTGAACAGTTAGTGTACTTCAAGTTGGTCAACATCCCAACACTGGTGGGGTCAGAATACCAGTATGTCTTCACTTAAAAGTTGCAATCCTATGCATGCTTACACACATACTCAGGAAAAAAAGGCCTACAACTCCCAGCATGCCCCAGGTGGAACTTTTTCCCTTCTCACCTTGCCCAGGATCACACTTTTAAAAGGGGGTATTGGTCATTGACACACAAGACTAATGTGTGAAAACCTGGAGAGCTTGTTGCCCTTTCATGAAGACCAATAGGTGAGTAGGAATGGTTATGATAGTTATATCCCTTCTATTTTCCCTTGCAGAAAATCCTCGAGGTAACGTTCAGACGCAGAGTGAGATGTAACCTATTTCTTTGCTATGCTAGTCACGAAGTCGCGTTCGACCCATCGCGACCCCATGGACATTCTTCCAGGCTCTCCTGTCCTCCACAACGAATATGAATGGTATCGTTTTTTTGGGCTGTATGTGCGCCTAAGAGTTTTCAGGAAACTACTGACGTAACTAGTGAATGCATATACAGGCGGGTCCATCTCGCCTTTTTGGGCGGGGAGGAAGGAGCGAGAAGAGAACAAGGCATGCAGAAAAAGCGCGCGGGCGAGTAGGGTGGCTGCTGCGCATGTGCAGCTCTCTTGCCTCTCCCCACCAGCAGTTTGCACGCCGCTGCGGCCACCGCCTCGTCTTCGCGCACCCGCTTCCAGACCGGCGCAGCCGCCGCCCAATCGGCGCCGCCGGATGCGTGCACCGCGGCCAATGAGCGACGGCCGGCGGGCGTTGTAAGGGGCGCGGCCAAGTGACGCTCCCACCTCCTCCTCCTGCTGCGGCTGCTGATTGAGGGACCGGAGCGGCTCGTCGCGCGAGTCGTCTTCCACCTCGTCCCTCCCCTTCCCTCTCCCCGCCGCTGCCGTCGCCATCCTCCATTTCTTTCTCCGCAACCGTTCGCTTCTTTCCTCGTCCTCGTCGTCGTTCCACCGTCGAGCCGTCAGGTGAGCGAGGCGCTAGGCAGAGGCGGAGGCCGCGGCGCGCCAGGCAAGCGCGCCTCGCGGCCTTGCCGGGCCTGTGACGCATCGAGGGGCGGGCCTGCCTGTGCGATCGCTGGAGGCGGGGCCCGCACGGACGTGAGTGAAGGGGGGCGGAGTCGGGGTCTTTGTGGGGGCGGGGCAAAGCGCGAGGGTAGGGGAGATGCGTATACGGGGGGCTCGTGACGAGTGGTCGTGGGCGGTGCGCGGTGCGGTAGGCCTGTCCACGTAGGGCAACCACGTTCGTCTTCCGGGGACCCTCTTTGGCGGCCTTTGCAACGCGTACCTGTTTCTGCCCCCCCCATATATTTATTTATTTAGGGTGACTGTTTCCCATGGTGAGTTATTCTTAGCCCTAAATGGAACCCAGTTCTGAGGATGGGGTGTGGGGCAGAGGTACAGGGAAGCCATTGCGGTTCTAGCCCAATGAAACGGTAATGTAATGTGGACCAGTTATATTACCATTCATAACATGGTCTTTTAGAGGCTATTTTAAATCTAGTTATCTCAGTGCTTGTATATGTGCATATATATCTGTTTACATGCATACATGTATATGTGTGTATGTGTGTAAAAAGGGGAAGGGGATTTATAGAGAAGGATGGAGAATGCAAGGCTATGCAAATTATAGTTACAGTAAGAAAAATCGTATCGCATTTTAATTATTTCTTTAATTTTTTTGAAAGAGATAGCCTTTCAGACAACTCCTTTTTAAGGTAGGCCTTACATATCTGGGGAAAGGGATTCATTGCTTCAGAGGTGGGGGATAATGGGGGGCTGGATTTGCAAACAAATAGGGCCATTGTGGTGTAGTTAAGAGCTCTGCACTGGATTTTGGAAAGAAAGGATATATGTCCCCATTTGGCCATGAAACTTGCTAGGGGACTTTGGGATAATCGCTGACTTTTTAGTCTAACCTACCTCACAGGGTTGTTGTGAGGATAAAATGGAGTGGTTATGTAAGCCACCTTGGTAGGATATAATTGTAATAAAAATGCAAACAGAACAAGGACAATAACATAGCTTTTGCAGCATCTTTGTGTAAGTGCTACTACTTAGCCTTCCTTGGACTTGCAACTCTGTAAAGTAGCCTCGCATTGCTCTTTCCTCATATATGGGAATGGAGGGAAAAACGTATTCAACAGTGATTCTTGTCTAAAACCTGACTGCTCCTTATACTAAAACAGCAAAACATTTGGCACATATATTTGAAAATAATGTATAGTATTGCTCATATCATTTCTGACTTCAGAAGTAATTGGAAGTATAGGGCTTTCAGAACAGGGTTGCTAACTAAAGTAGTCCAAAGTAAGGAACATATTATGAGACAGGAAGAGCATGATGTGTCATGTACTGGAGTAATTTTATTAGAATTTACAGACCTTTTAATATCTTGTGCAGCTTACTTTTTGCACAGGAACTTGAATGCTACATTTAATGTTGAATAAAAAGTCCTGTTCTTTCAGATGAGCGCTGCTCAGTAAGTCATAATAGCTCTGCAAAGTAGACCTTATGCAAACACCCATGTGTTGGAGGTATCATTGACAAAGGCTCAGCCAACAGGGGCCTTTTTCTACAGCTGCATGACCCAATTAATGTGTTGTATTTCTGTGCAAGCAAGGGGTTGGAATGTTGGTGGCTCTCAATAATATTTCCAATTACTCTAAAAATGCATGTAATATTCATCTAAATATTAGGACGTAAAAGTAGGATAGTTCCTTCCTCCCTTTTATCCTCAAAACCCACCCTATAGTACAGTGGTACCTTGGTTCACAAACTTAACCCGTCCCAGGACTCTGGTTGCAACCCGAATTGGTCCTGACCCAAGTCAAATTTCCCCGTAAGGTTCAGTGTAAATAAGGTTAATCCATTCTGTAAACTTTCAGGGGTTTCCTCTCTTCTTTGTCTGTTAGCTGCAGGGTCAATTTTGGTGAAAAATCTGTCTATAGTCACTTGCTTTCTCCTGCGCTGCATAACCGTCTGGAAATGAAAGACCACATTATCATTCATCAGGTTCAACATTCTGTTCATTACAGTTCTGTTGGGGTGGTGCTTCTCAAAGAAATCCTGGCACTCCTTCCATTTTTTCATAATGGATTGTATCACATCACTGTGAACCTCCTCCCTGCCTTCCTCTTCCTCAGTGGAATCCTCCTCAGCAAGCGCCGTCTGCTGCTCACTCTGGAGTTCAGCAAGTTCTTCCTTCGTTAGCGCCTCCTTATGGTCCTCGGCAAGCTCCTCTATGTCTGCACCATTGATGTCCAGACCCATACTCTTGCCCAATCTCCTCCACTGCCTGTGCATCAGACCCTTCAAAGTCACATTCAGTGACACATTCTGGCCACAGTTTCCTCCAGGCTGAGTTTAAGGTCTGGTATGTGACATCTTCCCAGGCTTTGTCAACCAGGTTGATGCAGTGGAGGACATTGAAATGATTCTTCCAGAGAGTCAGTGATGTCTCTTCAGTGACATTAAAACACCTGCTGAAGAGCACCTTTGTGTAGAGCTGCTTGAAGCTGCAGATCACTTGCTGGTCCATGGGCTGCAGAAGAGGTGTCGTTTGCGGGGGAGGAACTTGACCTTTATGAAGTCATACTCATTGTCCATATCATCCACCAAGGCTCGAGGATGTGCCGGGGCATTGTCCATCAGAAGAAGGCACCTTAGTTAGTTGTCAGAAAGATATTTCTTCAACAGTGGCTGAGAACACCTCATGCAGCCATTCCATGAACAATTGCCTTGTGACCCAAGCCCTCGCATTGGCCTTCCACACAACAGGCAGTCTGGCCTTGTGCACATTCTGTTCCTTGAATGCACGAGGGCTCTGGGAATGGTACACCAGTAGTGGCTTAATCTTCAAATCGGCACTTGCGTTCGCACACAGCGAAAGGGTCAATCTGTCCTTCATGGGCTTGTGCCCCGGCAGTGCCTTTTCCTCCTGCATCGTGATGTAGGTTCTGTTCAGCATCATCTTCAGAAGAAACCTGTTTCATCACAATTGAACTCTTGTTGAGCAACGTATCCTTCTGCCTTCATGAATTCTTTCTGGAAGGCTTCTGCAGCAGCCTTGTCAGAACTGAGAACCTCACCATGTCTTATCTCACTGTGGATGCCACTTCTCTTGCAGAAATTATCAAACCACCCACTACTGGCTTTACATTCAACACTTGCTGCACTTGTAGAGGTTTTTTTTTTTTTTTTTTTTTTTTTTGCAGTAAATCACTGTGCAATTTCCTGGCTTTTTCACAGATCATAGCTTCAGTAACCCTATCACCTGCCAGCTGTTTCTCATTCAACCACACTACCAAAGGTTTTTTCACCTCTTCCAGCACTTGTGTCCTCTGCTTGGTTAATATTGTTACTCCTTTCGCCACATCAGCTCCTTTGATGGCATCTTCACTCTTTAAAATAGTAGAGATTGTCAACTTCGCCATCTTGTACTCAGAGGCCAGTCAGTCACATGAATACCCTGCTCATGCTTTTCTACAATTTCCTTCTTCAATGGTTATTTTCTTCAAAACCTTCTTCCTAACATTCTTGTTCTGCATGTTCTGATCATCTTCATTACCACTCTGCACAATCTTTTTATCACCATGCTTGCTCTGCACTTTCTTTGGAGCCATTATTCAATATTATAGTTGAATAATACTTCACAGCAAGTAACCACAAGTCTTGTCTGCGACCACGAGTGGAGAAGATGGGCGCGATCATGCTTATGCAGGGAAGATGGCTGCAATTGTGATCGTGTTCATGTGGGACCATGGCCGCGATCGTGGTTGTCACCCAATGCACAGTTCACAACCTGAGGCAAAATTGTTCTGAAATTTTTGTTCATGAACCGATTTAGTCGTGAACTGAAGCATTCGTGAACCAAGGTACCACTGTATATGTTATTTTATTTTCAACCCCTCTAGCTTCTTTGAGACGTGCTGGTCTGCAACTTTCTGGTCCACCCATGATTGAACAGGAATTTAAATCTGAGATTTCATGGCCTTAGCTCAGTGATATTATCTCACACTCCCTCCAACACAGTGTATCTGGTTCCTGCATTTTAGTTTCACAAAAACTGAGGTGAAATCAGTAGGGAGGTCACAACTGGCCCAAGTTAATCTATTCTGCTTCATGTGCAAGTGAGGATTTAGGCCTGGGTCTCTCAGTTCATTATTTAGCACTCTTAGGATGCAATTTAAACATAAAGAAGTCATAAAACTGAGCTCTGCAGGATGTTGCAGAACTTTGTTTTGGTCTAAACATGCTTTGGGTTGCGCCTTTAATTACCTTTCCACACTGACTTGCAGCCCCCTTTCAATTTAGATTTGTAAGATAAGCCAAGTATTGCAGTTACAGCGTACTGGCTGAACTTTTGGCTAAAGTTGGGTTTGGGAGTCCCTGCCTCAAAATTAGCAGCACTGCTGCTGCTATTATCAGGTGTGCTGCTAGACACCGTTACAATCTATTATTAACAGCATTTGTCCCTCAACAGTATTTGAAAATGTTTACATTCCTTATTTCTATAATTACCCATTGTTTTGAATGAAAAGGTAGTTAGTTTTCAGTAAATTAAAATGAATACATTAATGCACATAATGTTATAAATCCCATCTTTTGTCACAGAGTCAGGATATACATTTAATCAATAAGGCAGGAAAATTTTTAAATAACTGACAGATCCTCTCTCCCTGCCTAATCATATGTATAGTATACAGACCTCAGTAATTCTTAAAATGCTCCCAAAAGCTAGTCTAGTGTTGCTTTCCCTGTGCAAGGCTCATGTTTGCTTTGTTAAACAGGGACAGGGGATGTTTGACTGTCCAGCTGTTATCCCTCACCATTGGCTGCATGAGCTAGGAGTGAGGGCAGATGAAGTCCACCAAGATATAGCGAATGCCCTAACTGCTGCAGTAGAGGAGAGCAACCAGTTGTGGCAGTGCAGGTGCTTGTGACCACATCATGTGGTCTTGAGACAAAGACCGTCTTGCGGCCTTTTGAACCACTTTATGCTGCTATTGACAAACCTCCTTTAAGCTAGAGATGGAAGGAGGAGGCCTGCTTTTGTCAGAAGTAACTGAATTTTCAGCAAATGCTGTGGCTTTCTGGAGAGCTTGCAGTGTAAAATCTCTTTTACCCCAAGGGCAGAATTTTGTTTCAGAGAAGCTTTCAGGGGCCGTATTCCAAGGCCACATGCAATTACACAGAACCCACAATACAGGCATGTTTTAGCTTAAAGCCATTACTGCTGCTGAGAGGCATTAGGGGAAACATTACAAACTGGGGGAAATACCAACATTAGGAGAAAAGGTGGTGGGGTCAGGAAGGGGGAATAGCCCTCGGGGAAACCAGGGACAGCTAGATTGGGACATTGGGACGGAGGTTCTGCTCTCCTGCTTTAATATCTCCATATTACCTCTTAAAAGAAGTGGTGCCCACACACAATCTCCTTTATGCTGTTATGAAGATAGCAGAAGGCCACCACCATTGCAAAATGCTGCTTTTTGAGACCCAGGATTTTACCTTTAACCTCATACTTCATTATGGGACCAATTCTAATGATGCTTCTTGTCTGGGGTTTTATTTTAATCTTTTTCATTCGCTAAATCAGTTGACTTCTGATTTAGTACATTTTATATAAGCAGCTTTATACTGTTTTAGCCTTTAAAAACACACATACAAGCAAGGGATACTTCAGTTAAGCTGCAGCCCCATGCCAATTTACCTGGCAGTTTGTCCCATTACAGAATAGAGCTGTTAAACTGTCAGTACAATCAAAGTGCATTAAAAAAGCTAGAATAAAACAGATGTATATTTGTGTCTGTACGTTGTGTAATATCTCAAATGTTTTTCTGAGAATCAGAAATAGTTGAGCTTAAATATTCTCAAGTGGGGAATCAGGAAAGCACACTTACTTGTTTTATTCTAGCTTTGCTTAAGAAAGGATTCAAGGTTCCCTAGTTTAATGAGCTAGGCTAGGGCTGAGAGATGACTGAGTTTCACTAATTTTATAATACTAAATTATTAACCCAAAAAGTTTCCAGAGCTTTCCAATCTATTTCTCTTTCTAATTTTTAACTGTACATTTCTTTTTCATTTGCATCATCTCTTGAAATCCTAAACAGCAGTGTTGGTGGTGTGATTACAATAATATTGGTGGTGTAATTAAACATAACTTATTAAATTTTTCTCCTGCTCTTCCTCTAGGGAGCTCAGGCTGACTACATGGCTCTTCTTCCCCTTCCTGTTATCCTCAGAGCAACCCTGTGAGGTAGGCTGGCTGAGAAAATTATGACTGGCTCAGGGTCACCTGGCAGGGCCTCGGTCCTGGTTCTTCCTGGCCCTGGTTCACTGCTAAGTCACCTGGGTTCTTTGCAGGCAGACCCACTGCTCTGGACTCCTCCAACCTGGTGCGCTCCAGCTGAGTTGCACTACAATTTCTGCATCCCCACAGTTTGGCCACACTGTCTGACGTGCACCTGCGGGGGAAGGCTTCAGCACGAGCTGCCTTGCAGGATAGCAGCCTTGTGCAGCAGACGTCTGTCACAGTGGGCTGGCACCTGCAGGTTCATCAGCGAATCCTGTGCTGACACTGAGAATGCTGTCGTGCTTGAGTAGAGGGCGAGCTGCAGGCCCTTTGGCAGGATGCATTCCGCTGGCGCAGGAGGAACACGCGAGCCTCCAGTTGCTGCTGACCCGTGACTCCCAGTGGCCTTGGCAGCATAGCCAGTGGCAGGGGCTGCCCTGCGCTAGAACTGCATGCCCCCCTTCCGGTGTGGGTGCCGCGTCACACATTGGAGGGCATGCCTCTGGGGAGGGACTGTGGCTCAGGGGTAGAGCATTCGCTTTGCGTGCCAGAGGCCCCATGTTCAACCCTGGGATCTTCAGATAAGCTTGAGAAAGGTCGCTGCCAGTCAGGGTTGATAGCAATGGCATGAAAGCACTGATGATCTGATTCAAGTACTGCAGATGTTCCCAGAGAGACTGGGTTTTTTGGGGCGGGGGGGTTGCCCATTTAGACCTGCTATAAGGGAGCTTCTTGTGTTAACTCCAGAGGTATTAAAAGCATGTGGTGCAAGTATAAGCAAGTCTACTTGAAGGAAGCCTCACAGAGTTCAGTGGCTCTTATTCCCTAAGAAGTATTCACAGGATTTTAGGCTTTCACTTATTTTTAACTGTTCCGTGACCCCCTAAAGGACCAAATGTAGGAAGTGTTGTCTGGAGTACATCAAGATGAGGTGAGATCTTTCAAATGAGCACTTGAATCATAAATTGATTAGTGTCACTTAGTGTTCAGAGTCCCAAGTGGAGGCAGACTATAGGGGCCTGGTCACTTGGATTCTTATAAACGTGTGGATGGCACTTGGAGACTTTTCTCAGCACCGAAATTCTTAGTCGATTTTAAAACAGCTGCAGACCCCCACAGCAGTGCTGATTTTTCTGGATCGGTTCTTCCAGGCTTCAGCGATGTTAAGAGTCTGTCTGTGGTAAGTGCTGTGGACTGAGCATCCAATACTTTCTACCAAAAAGCAGTGAGCTTGGGGCAGTCCTGTGTGTGCTGATGAGCCAAGAAGGTACCACCTAGGAATGCTGTGTGTGTTTCAGGAATACAAGCGTGTGTTGTGTGGATTGCTTGCCCGGTCTGAGAATAATGGGGGTAGGGGGTTGACTTGGGCTTTCAGGATGTTGGAAGCTGTGCTATTGCTAATCAGTCCCTGTTTATAAAATAAAATGTCAGATCTGGTGTCTTGCTCTTTACCATATATTGTATACTTGATGTATTGATGGTTTTCCTTTTTAAGTAGTTCATTTTTCTCTTGTTTCTTGAAGGGTGGTAAATCATAGCTGGGCAATTCACTGTTCAGCTCTTGCAAAGTTCTACTCTGACCCTTCACAATCTCTCCAGTTTGTACTTTTAAAAAGTTGAGGTGTGGGTCAGGGAGACAGTGCAAATCAAGAATGAAAAATCAGGAAAATACTTACCATTTACTCTTCTTCCTGGGAAGATGATTTCCAATTTTTAGAAGCCGGCATCAAATGTTACTTTTTTGGTTCTGGAATTGTTATTTTATTTTCACTCCTGCTTTTGCTCATTTTCTTTAATATACATAACCTGTAATAAATATGGTTTGCTTTAAAAAAGTATAATTTACTTTAAATAAGTTTTGTGCTTTGCTAACCATTTTGGTCTCCTTTGTCACAATCAACTGGCAAAAGTGTTTGTTCTGCTTCTTGACTGCACTACTGAATACATGACCAAGTTTCCTCTTATACAAAATGAATTCCTGCACATAGAAAACTAGAAGTCCATGGAAAGGGTCCTAGCCTAACCCTTTTCTTGGTGTGCTATCTTACCTGTACTAATCACTTTTTTTGTACAAGGAAGCACTTTTTGTATAAGGAAGCACTGAGGCTAATATTCACCTCAGACTGAATAAATGAAAGGAAAATAGCTTCATTGCCCCATCCTCTGTTTGTGGGAACTCTGCCTCATGTGGAAATCAGCTTCTCTGTGTAATTAAGCTCTTCAGCATAATCCATAGAAAACTTTTATTATGTTTGGATGACACCCCCCCCCCTTTTGTAATTTTGGACCTTCCTGATAAACTGCCCCTTTGTTTTTATCTCTCCTTGAATTTGGCTTATAAATAACCATTTACAATTTCTTGGCTTAATTGGTGGGAAAGGTTGGTACTCTGAGGGTGGAAGGGATATAAATTTTCCTCCTTATTGGGCCACAAATTATTAACAAAGGTGCACATGAATTGGAGTGTTGGTTACCATTTGGTGGAGTGCAGGGAATTTCAGATATTAACTCTTGAAATGTCCTTGTTGCTTCAGGCCTTTAAAGGTTCTTACACAGTTCTCTGCACAGCAGATGTGTAACAGAGATGAAAGGTAATCTGTTCCTTTTTTCCCAGGGCATGTTGCATTTCTGTTCTGAATATTTTTAGAAACTACAGAATGCCTCAGATATCTTCACTTTTGGGAACATTGGGCACCAGTTCCATATGATCCATTCTGGTGCACATGCGGCCAGTATCTATTACTTTCAGTATTATTTATTATATCTGAACGTGAATTCTTAGGATTGTGCGAAGATGTATGCTGCTGAGTCAGGCCATTGATCCTTTGTGCTCATCTTGTTGGCATTCTGCTCAAAACTGTCAAATTTGAACAGTTTTTCTTCATGGTACATCTCCATTCGTAACCCTCACCCCCTACATTAGTCTGTGTAAGAGTTTGTAATAAATATATGTGTGTTTTCTATGGGAAATGGGTAACATAAACCAAAAGGTAGGTACAGGATAATTTTCTGCATCAGCAGAACTACAGTATCTATATTACAAATAGCAGCTGCTGAATTTCTCCAGATAGTTCTGTTTTGACCCAAACCTTACATCCTGAGAAGTTTCTTCACACCACCTAGCAGTGCACATCTTCCTGCATTTATTTGGACTGATTCATTATTAAGCATAGATACAATTGCATAGATGCTCCTACATTGCTAGGAGTACATGATCAGTGCCTAGCATTAAACATTAGCATATGTAAGAATATCTAATTAGTGCAAGAGAATGGAATCTTAAGTCTCTACTTATATTTATTTTCGCCCAGTGATTCATGTGTTTAGTGAACACGCTCATACTTAGTTGTGTTGGGGTTTCATTGCTTAACATGCCTTTCCCCCTTGCTGTTGTGGCATGTTGCCAGGCCATCCCTGGCTTAAGTGTGACCCTATGAATGTGTTCCCTCCAAAAGGCCCTATTCTGACAGCCCTGCTCAGCTCACTCACGCAGGGCTGTGGCTCCCTACATGGCAACAGGCCATCTTGCACTGCTTTTTTGTTGGCCCCTATATTGCCCTGTTTGGTTGAAACTGAGGTTAGCTAATGGGGTGCTAATGACTCATACAGTTAAAGCTTGAAAAGGGAGACAGAATAATGCAGTTATTCAGTCACCAAATTTGCTTATTATAGACTGGTAGGAGATAATATGCAGACATGTGCTTTATGAAGAACACAATAATAAATTATCAAAAGAGCCCTATTCCACCTTAATTGAGAGTTTCTTCGCAGTATAACACACACTTGTTTCTAGAAAGTCTTAAGCTGTACAGAGGGAAGGTAAAGAGATACCATTTTCTTGGAAAATCTTGAAATCCATTGCTATATCAATATGTACCTATGGATTTAGATTGGTATATTGGGGGAAGGAATGATGAATACCAAAGCAGCAAATTCAGAATGACTGAACAGTATAATTTAAAATTTCTGCCATGCAACAGTTTCCTCATTGAAAGGCCTCTTCTGTTTAAGTTAGTCATGCATTTTGTTCATTGTTGGCGCCAGTGGATTTTACTTCCTCTTTCTCACCATTGAGCATGAAACAGGCTTTTGTATACAGGAAGATTTATGTCAATCAGCATTGGTTCCTTAGTGTACGTGTGTTGAATTGGGAAGGATTGGCAGTATTGCAAGTCCAAAAGTGACGTTTGTGATTGATGGGGAAATCTGAAACACATTCTTGCCAGAAAGTTCTTATTTACATGTAATAGCATTGTTTTAATCAGGTGCCCAGGCCTGATCAAATTCAGGTGGTCTGGCCTGCTGTCCCCTCTTGTCGTCTTTCAGGGGATCAGAGATTGCTGTTACACAAGCTAGTTTCTTAGGAATCTGTGCTTCACTGTTTTGTTCAAGCTCTTTGCACTGCGTCTGGTGCCTTGGTAGGTGATGCCACGTAGAGGGGCAACAATGTTGCACTGTTGCTGGAAGTTGCTGTGAAGTTGCTCAAAAATATGCCAGCTAAAGCCAAGAACCCTCATTTGGATGAGCTTCTGATCTAGGAGATACACTCTGGCCCATCTAGCTGAAACATTGCATTTGGCTTCAGCCAGGGCCTGAAACCTGGGTTGCTAAAAAGTGTGTGTTGGCATGGATGATTAGGGAGGAGAGCTGCTGCACGAGAGGGGGGCACATCAGCTGTTTCCCACCAAGACCTTTCTCCTCGCATTCTCTGGCCATGGGGGGAACAGCATGTACTATTAGGAGAGTGGACACTAGAGAGCTTCCAGAACTTTTGGAGCCATAGTGTCTGGGGGAAAATTGCTTTTTTTTTTTTGAAAAGGAAGGCATAGATTTTCAGAAAAATAAGAAGCTCAGATGCTACATCTCTCTTTCATCTTTTAGCTGAGGCTCTCTGGGCCTTACAGAGTTTAAAACTGTAAAATACAATGACATGGTAAAACATAATATAAAACCATATGTTTAAAGCAGATAAAATCAAAATGGTAGCCAAAATAAAAGCCTGTAGCAGTGCTAAGATCTTTTTTTTTTTTTTTAAATGAAGGGCTGAAAAACTGAGATTACAGCATAGGCACCAGGTTAGTCTGTCTGGTGGTACACTCTTTAAAGCAGTCTTTAAAGAACTAAAACCACTTCTTCACTTAGCATAAAATTATCATTAAAAAGTAAATTTAGTATATTTCTACACATTCTCCAGATAAACTATACTTTTATATTTAATATTGCCAGTATTTGTAAACAAGCTCTGTTTGTCATTATAGCCCTTTGCAAACAACCCTAAGCCTGGCATCTCAGTGTACAGGCAACCAGTGCCATTCCCTCAGCATAGGTACAATATGCCAGCTAGACACTGCTCTCGTTACAGACTTGGCTGTGGCATTCTACACCAACTGCTGCTTCTGGACCAATCTTAAGGGCAGCCCCACTTAATCTACGCTGCAGTAATCCAGTGGATGGATTATGATGATAGGTTTCCTCAAACATGTCTGCAGTTCCTTGCAGATACTACAGAGTCTGGGATGGGCTTCTTGAGTGGTCACAGCACAACCTCTCTTTAAGGCAGCTGATGCCTCCTTGCAAAGATGCATCAACCACACCTAGAACCTACCCAGTCAGACTTCTTGGCAAGTTTTTATCAGCCAGAAAGGACCAGGACAAAGTGTTTCAAATGCCTTATTCACATTCTCAGCCCCCATTTTACCCATAATATCTGGCTTGTTTGGAACTGCAGAAAGTATCCAGATCGCTGCAAAGATACGCAATTTTGTCCTAGCAAGAGAACCACAGTGGGCTTTTGGAGGGTAAAAAGCTCTGTGTGCTAGAAGCAATGTTAGCAATCCCCAAATCACTTGTTAAAATGCCAGTGGATGTGATGGAGGTCATAAAACAAGCCTCATTTGCTGCTCTCAGCCAAGCAGTCAGCATGTTTCTGTGCTTTCAGTAGGCTGCACAACTAGGCCTACGCTGCAGCAGTTGACCTGCTTGTTTCATAGTCTTCCACTCACTAGGATACCAAAGAGCTGATTGGGCTTTACATTGCTGGAGGGGGCACTCAGAAGGAATTGTACCAATGGCCCATTTCATACTGCTTTTCCAAAATGAAATAAAAGCCTCTGCAGGATCCCTCTCTCTGTCTACTGGAAATTTTCCAGAGCACTCCTGAACCTACGACATTTCTTCAGTCTCTAGAAGATAGCTATCCCAATAGCTCCCTCTCCCTTCAGGTGAGAACTGAGGCTGTAAGTCTGAACTTCACAAAGATATGGTCTTTGTATGTGTCTTCCTAGTATGTGGACTTAACACATCATTTTGGCGGAATAAAGTCTGCATGGCAATATATGAACTTGTCATCTAATTCATTATTCTAAATGAAAGCCTTTCATTCTAAAAGAACATATCTAGAAGTCTTCATTGTTTTCTGATCCTTCATCTTTTCTCCATGGCAGACAGGACAAAAGCAGAGCTGGGGGAGTCTAATACCACATGTGGGAGGTCTTGTAGCCACAACCTTGTGTGGTTACCAGGTTGGAATTCCAGACCAACCTTACAGCCCTTCTCATGTGAATAACGCATACCCATTAGGAGATAGGACTGTTTTGACTATCCCGTTTAAGAATGTGCCTGAATTATCAAACATCTACTTGCAGAAACAAAACATGAAATTGTTAACGTGGCTGCTTAGAACATGTTGCTTGCCCTCCCAGACAGGATGACGTAAATCAGGGGTCCTCAAACTTTTCCACCAGGGGGTCAGTTGAAAGCTGCTGGTGCTGGGCACGGGCCAGAAAGGCAGTGCCAGTAGTGTGCGCAGGCTGGCGCAGGAGTGGTGCATGCTGAGGTGGGGGTGGGGTGCACGGCGAGGCAAGGTGAGGCGAGGCATGGGCAAGCGCACGTAGCAAGGGGAGGTGAGGCGCGGTCAGGTGCGTGCACCTGACAAGGGGAGGGGAGGCGTGGGCAGGGACAGGTATGTGCCATGAGGCGGGCGCACGAGGCAACGGCTTGCTCACTTGGAGATTGTTTTCTCCAAGTGAGCAAACTGCTGCCTCCCCATGTGCGGGGCGAAGTGGGCGGTGGCGGGCGTGGGTGCACACGCGGCGGGTCCGAATAGGCATGGCGGGCCGAATCCGGCCCCCAGGCCTTAATTTGAGGACCCATGACATAGATAATATAAGTGATATAGTTCCTGGCATTTTTCATAAAGCTGGAACTCTATCCTAGGAGCTACAATCAGCAGGAGGATCAGGTGCTAGCGTAATCATCTGCTCTCAGTAGTAGCAGGTTGAGTCTTTTTTTCCAGTCCAGGCTAAAATAGTGCAGTTCTAGTTACCTTGCCTGAAAAAGGGCATTACTGAGTTGGAAAACATACAGAGAAGGCAACAAAAATTATCAGGGGACTGAAGCAACTCTCCTGTGAGGAATTGCTATAACAACTGGGACTGTATAGCTTAGAAAACAGGTGAGTAAGTGGAGACATGGTAGAGGTGTTTATAACAGTGCACCATGTAGCGAGAGAGAGACATTTTTCTGCCTCTTTCATGGCTTGAATCCAGGGTCATCCCATGAAGCTGGTTGGTGGGAAGTTTAGGACAGATAAAAGGAAATACTTATTCACACAAAATATAGTTAAACTATGGAATTTCCTGTGATGGGAACTGGTGATGGCCACCAATCTGGATGGCTTTAAAAGGGATTGGACAGATTCATGAGGGAAGAGGCTTTCTGTGGCCACTAGCCTTGCTGGCCTTGGCCTGCCTCCTTTGCCAGAGGTGGCAGGCCTGCATACACCAGTTGCTGAGAGATGGGCAGAAGGAGGTCTTGCAGCCATCCTGCTGTGGGCAGCTGGGTTGCCACTGTGTGTGTGGAGCGCTGGACTGGGTGGGCCTAGGACCTGATCCAGCAGTGCTTTCCTTATGTTCTTATAGTTTATTCAGACATGTCTGGGATTGTACCTGATTTTTGGGAAGTGGGCTGTACAGCTGGGGCTCTTTTTCTATGTAGCATTAACTGTCTATCGAACATTCTTTCTTAGTGTAAACTTGGCTGTATGAACACAGTGCAGAAGACATTAAATGAAAGATAGAAACAGAATGAGTCAGAAGGGGTCTCCCGGGCCATCTAGTCTGACCCCCGGCTCCAGCCAGCTCTCCTTACGACATGCCCACCAAGTGCATGTCCAGGCTATATTTGAACACCCTCACCGATGGGGCCTCAACGACCTCCCGTTGAAGCCCATTCTACACCCTCAGGGTCCTAACTGTCAGGAAGTGCTTCCTGGCATCTAAATTGAACCTTGCTTCCCTGAGCTTTGCTCCACTGGAGCGCATCCTGCCCTCCTCTGCAGGGGAGAACAGGTCTCTACCCACCTCCATGTGTGACACCCCCTCACATACTTGTGTGTCGCCAACAGATCCCCTCTGAGTCTCCTCTTCTCCAGGCTGAAGAGACCCAGTTCCCTCAGTCTCGCCTCATACGGCTTCCCCTGCAAACCAGCCACCAACCTTGTGGCCCTACACTGCACTGACTCTAACCTGGCTATATCCTTCCTGTAATGAGGGGCCCAAAACTGAGCACAATACTCCAGTTGCGGACGCACCAGAGTCGTATAGAGTGGTAGTAATATCCCTCTCGATCTAGAAGCCACACTTCTGGCTATGCAACCAAGGGTGGCATTCGCCCTCTTGACCACCGCATCACACTGCTGACTCATGTTCAGCCTGCAGTCAACCAGCACCCAGAGGTCCCTTTCACAAGTGCTGCTCTCCAGCCACTTGTTCCCTAACCTGTACGTATGACACCTATTCCTATGCCCCAAGTGCAAGACCTTGCACTTGTCCACATTGAATACTACCCTGTTGTCTCCTGCCCACTTCCATAGTCTGTCCAGATCCTTTTGGATCTGGAGTACCTGCTCCTCAGTTGTGGGCACTGCTCCAGTTTTAGTATCGTCTGCGAATTTGATCAGCAGAGTGTTCACCCCTTCTTGCATGTCATTAATCAAAAGATTAAACAGGATCGGCCCCAGGACAGAGCCCTGGAGGACCCTGCTTGTCACTGGCCGCCATCCTGATGATTCCCCACTAATGGTTACCCTCTGTTTTCGGTCAGTCAACCTTGCCCTAATCCACTGGACAGTGCTTTGGTGTATCCCAAAACTCCTCAGTTTCTCCACCAGGATATCATGGGGCACTTTGTCAAAGGCCTTGCTGAAATCCAGGTAAACCACATCCACTGCATCCCCTCCATCTAGCCATCTTGAAACCTTGTTCTACCTTAAAATGATATACTTGCAAATCACTTGGAGATGCCAGAAATGAATTCAGACCTAAAGCACCTGCTCTGCTACTGAGGTGAGGCCTCTTTAGTAGGTCATCACACACAGTTATGTTTTGTAGTTAAAGATAAATGTGTAGTGAAAGCAGCAGGTATGACCAGTGCATATAATTTAATGACAGTTCTTTATATCTTTGTCTAATTGGGAGAAAAATGTTGCATGTGGATCAGAAATTTACCCTGGCATGGAGCTGCGTCTTTCAGAAATGAATTTGTTAATTGAAAGCATGTACTTATGCATTCAGTGTTTTGTTTTCTGTTCTAATTTTATTCTGTTGTATTGGATTTTGTTTTTTAGTTGAGTCCCGAAAGTTCTGGTGACAGTCAGCATGTCACTTTAATATGTGCATCACAGTAATCCCTTCATCTTCAGTATTGATAAATAATGTTTTCAGTTTGTCATTTCAAAGAAATTATGAGGATGACCATCCAGAACTAAATGGCACATTTTGTTTTCTGACAGATTTCTTTTCTAATTAAAATGTCTAATGGTTATGAAGATCACATGGCTGAAGACTGCAGGGATGATATTGGCAGGACAAATCTGATTGTAAACTACCTTCCTCAGAACATGACCCAGGATGAGCTGCGCAGCCTTTTCAGTAGCATTGGAGAAGTTGAATCTGCCAAGCTTATTCGCGACAAAGTGGCAGGTAAAAACAAACAAAAACGTTCAAGAATGGTCTAAACTTGCATAGGACTGTGCCTTTAATGCATTAGTTTAAAAGGGAGGGTATGAAGTTTTGGTCCTTCTGAAAACATTGTGAAGAACAGAACAAGTCTTGCTAAGCTTGTACAGCATCCAGAGAATGTTCTGTGTGTTCAGTCAGCAACCCCACACCTTTGGCGCATCACATTTAAAATAAGAAGTGGGAAGAGGACAGGGGCTGATTATTTTGCAGGGTGGCTGGGGTAGGATGGGAGGAATCAAAATTCTTGCTGTACCTCTGGACCTGCCAAGCCTTTTGGGCACCCTTCATGTAGACTTTTGGATCCTGGTTTCCATTTTCTGCAGTTGCTAGGGCATCAAGGGACCTTTCTTTCATCCCTCCTTTGATTGTGCAGGATCGTACATGTGCACGTAGGCCTGGGTTGTGAAACTTAACCATGCATGGTCACTCAGGTTTTTGTGTTATGGATAGAAGTCTAGGACCATGACCTCCGGGAATTTAATGCAGTAGTTGTGTGTATCCAGGTCTTCAGAAGAAAAGTTGTTGCTATGATTACTCTCTCCTTAATGTGCTGTATTTTTAGCAGTTCACGTACAACACAAATCATGTCCTGAAGAAGTACAAATATGAAACATTCCTTTTAACAGGTAGCAAAAGAAAGTAGTTATTCCTCCTGCTTGTTTTCAAGAAAACCACTTTTTTATCTCTTTACAGTTGGTCATCCACATTTGCAGGAATTGAAGAAGTGCAAATATCTCTACCCTGCCTCCCACCTTAACTTTTGATACTGTTGACCATGCATGTACTGAATTGCTTTTTGCTTTCTCAGACCTTGGTCCGATCCCGCAGGGCTCCTCTTCTTCATTTATTACATTCTGATGTTTTTAATTCCTTGCCCTCACTTTTACTTGCCTCCTTTTGCACCAATGAAATGCTGCAGAGATTTCTCTTTCTGGATTGGTGGGGCAAGAAGGCATACTTTGAAGGCCCTCACTCTCTCCCCTTTTGCTTCCTCTTTCTAGGGTGATTACCATTTTCTGCAATAGGCTGCAAAACTTAAAAAAAAACCCATTTAATTTTTGATGGCAAACTTGTGAATAATCAAATCTGCAAAAGTTAAACCCGCAAAAGTCAAGGTTCAACTGTATATATAATTCCCTTTTTTTCCCTATAGGACACAGTTTGGGATATGGCTTTGTGAACTATGTGACTGCTAAAGATGCCGAAAGAGCAATAAACACGCTGAATGGCTTGAGACTTCAGTCCAAAACCATCAAGGTAAAACTGACTGTACCAGCTGCAAGCGTTGGCCTCCTAGAATTCCTCATTCTTCTTCACCTGCAGATGCTTTCCTTAAGCCTCCCAGTAGTTCCATGGCTGAATGGCAAGCCACATCAGAATGCCCAAGTATCTTTTTCTCCCCGCATCCGTACTGATCACCAGGATGTGTCTTGTCTTTTGGTTCCTAATTACTCTCAGTGCCCTTAGATGTCCATTGTGATATGTGAGCCTGCATTCTGGAAGAGAAGTTGTGTTGGATTAGTTAGGAAAAACATGGCTGAGTTAGAAAAAACAATCTCTTGTCCAGTAGCATCTTAAAGATGATTAGATTTATTAAGGCAAGTTTCATCAGACAAATGAGATGGAGAATGAAGAATGTTTTTTCTGTGCTGATATATACCTCTCCCCACCATTTTTATATGTGTGTGAGTGTATCTCTCTATCTTTGAAATATTACAGGGTTATCTACTGGTTCAAGAGTGTTTTAGCTGATTAAATGCATGAAACTTGATTCATTATTTAAACCTGCATTAAACCTGTTTATTGGAAACAACCAGATGTTTCACATAAGCAGTGACAAAAGCATTTGCATTTGGTTGCCGGTGATGTGTGGCTCTTGCTGAACAAGAGGTGTTCTCCCTTGCACTTGCACAGGAGGAAGTGCCCTCTCTAAGACAGCACGTCCCGCCTGCTGCTCTTATATTTAAAAATAATGTTGCAGTGTTGAAACTGGCTAGTTGGTGGCGGGGAGGGTGTCACCATTTTTGTGAGTTGGCCTCTGTGCTTTAGTTTTTTAGCCTTTGCTTGAGGCCCTGAAAAAAAACCTACAGGCATTCAGTGCACTGCTTCACTATGTTTTGGGAAGCATCATTTCCTGGGTATTTCTAGAATGGTCCTTGGCATAGCTGGCTGGAGGATGCTGGGTGTCCTAGTTTAAGACATCCAGAGGGCTCCAGGCTGAGGAAGGCTGTGCAAGTGCAGGCAGTCCTCTCTGCCTTACCGTCCCAATACAAACTTCTGGACAGCTGGTTTCCTCCTGAGCTATATCCATCCCTTGAATGGGCTCCCATCAGATGACCTCCAAGGTAGGAGCACCCACAGCAGTGGGGCCTTTTCTCCCATCGTTGTTCTCTGGGCCCTGCTGTCAAATAAGAAGCCCAAATTACTGTGCTGCTGGAGGTCTTCATAAAGAAGCAGCCGTTGCTGCTCATCTTCCAGGCAGGGTGAGAATCCTAGAGCATGTGAGGAGCCTGGCAGGCCATCTTTTCCAACCCCTTTCCTTTTGTGGAAGGAAATCAAGAACTGGGCTGTCCCCAGCAGTTGACTTTTAAGACCCCCTGTGAGGAGAGTCTGCCCCCACCTCCAAGGAAGTGGTTCTGTTCTCAGCTGCTTACTGCTGAAACATTGGGAAGCTGTGGGGCAAATTTGGTTTGCAGTCTTGAAACAAGAAGGCTGAATGGGTGCTTAAAGTTCTGGAAAGAGGTGGGGATCAAAAATTGTATGAGCTTTCAAGTCTAAATCCATGGTTCCATTTGTTTGTTTGTTTTTAAGGTGTCGTATGCCCGCCCAAGCTCTGAGGTGATTAAAGATGCCAACTTGTACATTAGTGGGCTGCCGCGGACAATGACACAGAAAGATGTTGAAGATATGTTTTCACGGTTTGGACGTATTATCAACTCACGTGTACTGGTTGATCAAACTACAGGTGTGCAAGGCAATGATTCTACCAGATGCTGTGTCATGGTGGGGATTTGATCTGATCAGATCAGGAATTTGTGTAGGACTAGCAATCAAAAGCACAACAGCCAGTATCCCTCCCTCTTCTCTGTAGCTCCTTGCCCCAGGTAGTCCAGGTGGCAAGGCTACAAGGAAGAGGGGAAGGACCAGAACTACTGCTCAGCTTCTGAGCTTACAGAATGACGGCTGGCTTAGCAGTGCTGCTTGTGAAATTCAAATGTTTGGCTCCTAATGTTGACCCAGTAATTCCTTCTCATTTTATCTTGTTGAACCACGGTCCTCCTTGAGGCAACTTGTATAGCCCCTGAACTCTGCCCAGGTCAGGTTGGCAGCCCAGTGTGATTTAGCAGGTGTCCTGCAAACATTTGAACTCCTCCATTTTGGAAGCTGAGACATAACTTAAGCTTACAGAACTCATCACTTCACCCCAGTGAGAGTGATATTGATATTGAGTGGCTTCTTAATTGTTGTTGGATCTCATGAGGCTGAGCATGTTCCTTGCTGGCTAGATTTTTTTTTAGTGTTTATAAAGGTCATAACTGAACAAAGCAGGAGATATTTGAGAGTAAAGAAAAGGAAAGGATTGCTTACTTTGCATTTCTGTTGGTTTGGCTTCAAGGTTTGTCCCGAGGGGTTGCCTTTATCCGGTTTGATAAAAGGTCAGAAGCTGAAGAGGCCATTTCAAACTTCAATGGGCACAAGCCTCCAGGATCCTCTGAGCCAATCACAGTGAAGTTTGCTGCCAACCCCAATCAAAACAAAAATGTGGCGTTGCTGTCACAGCTGTACCACTCACCAGCTAGACGGTTTGGGGGGCCTGTTCATCACCAGGCACAGAGATTCAGGTAGGTTAGGAAGAATGGAATTATTAGAAGTCTGTACTGTCTATTCTCTCCCCTCCCCTCACTCTTTCTTCCCCTCTCTTCCTTCCCACTCCTTCTCTTGCCCCCCGGTCATTACTGTTCATCATCAGGCACAACACACAGTAGATAGAAAAAGGAGAGAAAAAAAATTAAACACCAAAATAAATGTTATCCGTTCCAAAATACTAGGTTCAGTGCTGTGTTGAAGACCTTGTGTTCCAGTAATTAGCCAGTAAAGGCCACTTCGTAGAGTACTTCTTGTTGCTTTCCTTCATGCAACCTAGTCATCATGTGTTAATTTTCCCTTGTGTAAGACATTCCTTAGTGCTCCATCCATCCATCCATCCATCCACCCACCCACCAGAAGTACCATTACTGTCCTCAGAGGGGTCACAGTAGGGTTCGATGTAAATCTGTATCCAGTGATTTTTATTATTACTTTAACCAACTTTTTCCCAATATTTCTTGACAGTTCACGTGGAACCCATCAGCTTGGTCCCAATTGCACCTCCAACTTCTTCCATTAGATTTTTTAAAAAATGTACATTCTGTATAACTTTAGAGAGTTCTGAAATACTTTCAAAATCAGTGACAGTGGGGTGCTTTTGTCCCCTATTGAATATGTATTCCCAAGCTATGTCAGTAATTGCTGTTGATGTCCATTTCTGTTCTTATTTTTTGTTCTGTCAGATTTATCTTTAATTTTCCCTAGTAGAAATTTATTTAAATAGGGGATTAAAAGCCCTCTAGGCCCTCTTTCCCCAGTTAATAAAGATTGAAAATTTCACTGTCTGATTTGATGCTTCATAAATGTGTCAACAGATAAGATTTTTTACATTACTGGAAGAATGGGGTCTTGTATTCATTGCAATGCATATTTCTGTAAATGGCACAATTCCAGTTTGGTTAAACAGTAACCTTAAGCCTATAAATCCCCTTTCCTCCCATAGTCTAAATATGGCCAAAGGATCTTTTTAAATTTAAGGCTTTCTGTTGTTATTTTAAAAGCTATTCCTTCTGCTTTTCTGACCAAAACTATTCTTTTGAGCTGCTGACAAAACTATTTTTAAAAATTGCAGGTTTTAAGATAGGGAGGAGAGAAACAGGCCAGTAAAATAAAGTAAAAAAAATAAATTGCACTAATGCCTGCAGAACTGTGGCCCAAGATCTAATATCTGTGTTTGGTGGTTGCATCTCGTCCACAGTTTGAGATTCCTGAAGCAGACATTTTACGTTTTCTTTTGTGGGTTAACATCCCAAACAAAACCACAAATTTTATACACAAATCGGGTTTTTAAAAAGGAGAAAAAGCTGTTATTTGTTGCCCATTGCATGCACAGCAGGGAAGAATGCCATAGTCCTGTGCAGGTAAAGGAAGCACAGCTTTTCAGCTTCTTGTCTATCTACGGAAACTTGTATATGTGCCTCTATTAAACTGTAAAAGAATAAGACTAAACATGGACTCCTAAATTGGGAAGGAGCTCTGTGCTGTTCAGCTAGCTCAGGTGTGGGCTGGGTGTGGTTCTCACCAGGCATTGAGTGTACAACTTCCCACCAGCCTTTGCCCACAAAGCCAGCTGTGAGCAGTCATGGGAGCTGTAGGCCAAATCATCTGAAAGGCCACAAGTTGCTCACCTTGAGCTAGATCAATGACTTGAGACAGGAGATGACATACAAGGATGCATATTACATGCAAAAATAAAAAATAGAGATTCCCTGCCCAAGATCAAGTTGCAGTTGCAAATTAGTGTGTTTTATCTGTCACATGATGCCCTTTTTGTTAAGACAGAGGCATTACCAGCATAACTCTGGAACCTTCCTGCATTCCTTCCTTGCATCCCAAACCCATCTATGTGTACTTACCCAGCCAAAACAAGCCTGTCACTCATGCCCACAGCTGTTACAACCTGCTAGGTAATAAGTCCCACTGAACTCTTTAGAACTTTCTTCTGAGAAAGGTGCACACAGCCAAGATCAATGCATTAGCTGTATATCAGCCTAAGACTACTAGCAGCCATATTAACTCGGCACCAGACTCTTTTTTTTCTGTCCAGCTCTCTCACAATTTTGGCAAATCTTCATCCCTTTAACTGCTGTTCCACAAACAGCTATATTTTTGACTCTGAAAGCGCTAGTTCAATTTGTTAACAGTGGCACTTTGAATAAAGCACCAATAAAGTTCAGTTTCTAAAATGGAAATTAAAAAATTAATTCTTCTCTTTAAATGTTTAAAATATTGCTTGCTGGGCTCACATACCTCCGAGATTTATGAGATGATACTTGTTTGATCAGTTTAATCTGTATGCCTGTGTCACCTCTATCCCTGAATGGGAAGGCTGGAGCTGATGAGAGGGAGCATAATAGTGCCAGTGAAAAAGATGGCAGTCCGTCTGATTCTTAATATCTGTTCCAGTTCCCTTCCCAACCCTAAATTCTCCAGATAAGTTGTATCATCCCCAGACAGGAGTCAATCCACCACACCTGGAAGGCACAAGGTTGGGGAAGGCTGAATTACAGCTTTACGATCTGTTCTCGCCTGGCAAAGTCTTTGGTTGCCCTGGTCCAGCTTGCAGCCAAGGCTTTGGCAGCACCATTCTGCTGCCTGTTTGATGAGAACTCCCTCTGTCTCTCCTTTTGTGATGCTGCTGATTTTGCCTGTTGAGGACGCTGATCACAAAGCTCATTACCTTGAGCCCTTCCTCCATCAGGTCCGTTGTACCCCTTCATGTGGTTGAGTGCACACCCAGAATTTTCCCATGAGGTTACCAAGCTGTTGATGGCCACTGAATCTATCCTCTGGCCTAGTAGAAGTTCCTTTGGGGTCTTGGACAGCCGTTTCCAGTTTGTGTCTGCTCAAGACCCCTTTAAACTAGGTGGAAGAAGCAGGCTAGCTAAGAAGCCAGGCCACTACCTGTAGACCCTTGGGACTCGGCACACTTGACCTTCATTGCTGGCCTTCCCCTGAAAATTTCCTAAGGCAGCCTGGTGCCTTCTGGATGAATTAGACCACAACACAACTAAAAAACAGCCAGTAATTACTGCTAATCATCAAATGCTACATAAATATCAGCACCAAGCATTCTACCCTACAAGCTCTGAAAGTCCCTCCTCGGTACAATAAGCAGAAGATGACAACCCTCAGTAAGGCATACAGCATCCTCCATTACAGTTTGTTCTTTTGAGAGGAATCTGATTGGCCAGCCAGGGTCTCCTAGGCTGCAGATTCTGCAGCACTTAGTTGGCTTACAGTTCCTTATTAATAGTCCAGATCAGGCCACAGATAACCACTAATGCATCCGTTTGTATTAATTAGCAGTTTGTGACCTGTTAAACTGGATAATACACAGTAATTAAAGGGTTTTGTTTTTGTTTTTTTGGCCATTGTTTAAATAAAAGTGATACCATTGGTATGTGTATATTTTAGCACACTATTTTATCCGTGGAAGCCTCATTCAGCCCCTTGCTGTTCTCCCAAGTGTGGTCAGTGGCCTCCTTTTGAAGATTTAGTTAATCACTGCTAGATATAGAGACACTTCTGAAAAATTTAGCCATATTGTAAAGATGGCCCTTTCCTGACTTTTGGATTTCTTATTTCACTTGCTTATGTGTCTTTTTTCTTCTTTCTTCTTTTGTTTTTGTTTTTTAAAGTCCTTGCTCCTTTTTCACACAATGCTTGTTGTAAATCTTTTCTAGCAGTTACCTCTTCAGTAAAGCTTTGCATGTTTTTTAATTATTATTTTCATTCTCCTAAAGTGTGGAGTCAGCTGGGCATCTTTCAGAATTCTTGTCTTAGAATTCTTGTCACATGTTAAATAAATACATGTTCTTCTATCTGCCTGTACTCAGCTTCTTCGTGTGAGGTGATGATTCTCCCTACTGTGCTAAAACTGTGTAAGAGCATTTTTGCCAGTTTCACCTCCCAGTGTCTCCAAAGAATGTCTGCAACAGGTTCAGGGTCAGAACTGGGGGCTCACTGAAGATGGTGTGCCAAACTGTGGTGTGGCAGATCCTGACCAAGCTGTGTGCGCTTGCAGCTTCCCTGCCTTTCCCTTCTCTGTGAGCTGCCATTTGCCACGAGGCTGTGTGCTTTGAACGGTGGTTGGCACTTGCCTTTCCAGTTAGGGATCACCTGCTTTGGAGGTGGAACACCAGCAACGGTCTCGTCAGCTTGGCTGTTGTGGTAAAATGGCTTGCATGGAATAGGAAATGCAGGCGAAGCCATGTGAAGGAACCAAGAGGAGAGCTTTGCGCAGCATGCTCCACACCCAGGATTGGAGGATCATCTGAATGGGGCCCAGCCTCACGAGGTGATCTGGAGATATGGTCTTATCGCATAGCCCTGGCACCTCCCAAGTAAATGCCCTTCCTCCCCCCTTAGGAAGCACAATGTAGACTGATCCCTGAGAAGCCAGAGCCTGATCTGCTCTGCCAGCCCCCGCCCCCAAGTATCTCATAAAACGGCATTGTTTCTGTAGGAGAACAATAGTCCTTCATTACCTGTTCCGGTAATGAAGCCCATTCATTTTCTGGCAAGAGGTGCCTCCCTCTCCCCGACCCAGGTCACCTCAAGCGCCTGTGCACAAGGATTCTCTTGCTGCGATGTGTAAGAGGATGGGGAAGCTCCATGGGCCAAACCCAGTGGGATGCTGCACGGTGCCCCTCTTTTCTCAGCAGGGGGAGAAAGGGGAAATAAGTGGCCAAAATAGGTGGAGAAATCCACTTGTACAGAAATCCACTACTGGGAAAGGCTTGCTGGGGTTAGGGCTGCTAAGGAAGACTGAGAGTGCCACCCCTACCTTTCCTGTCCCTGTCACCCGGTTCCTTTCATTTAAATGGTCATTTCCCATGGTTCTGCCACGTTGCAGCGAGCACTTTGGACCAAAAGTTTGGTCCTTCCAAAGGCCGTTGCTGGGCATCCTCTGTGTCTCAGGCCACGTGGTGCTGCCTGCAGTGCAGGCGCTCCTCCTGGGCCCTCGAAGATGGCACAGCGGCCACCCCCCGTGGCTTAGCACACACCCCTTTGCTCAGGGAGGCTTAGCAGAAGTACTCCCCTGGCCCAGCTGACGGCAGTGCAATGCAGGGGGGCTCAGCCTTCAGGAGAGCCTTGCTCAGGCCTGGCTGATATGGAGCGGAGCAGCCCGAAAGTGACTTGTGCCTTGCCCTGCTCTTGTACCCCCCACTGGCACCTGAGGAGGAGGTGTTCCTGGTTGATCCCAGTGCCAGATGGAGCAGCCATGCTAGCAGAGTGCAGCAAAAACAGCAGAGAGACACAGTAAAGGCTAGTAGACCGATTGTGGCACTTGCTTCTGTGGACTGGAGCTCACTTCTGTCATGGACAAACTTCAGCTCCAAGTGGTGGCGTCCCCCAAGTACTTAGCCCCACAATCTGGTCACAGTTGCAGCTTTGGTGACAGTGAGGCTACGTGCTCTTTTGAAGTGAAAGAAGCGCACAGACCATTTGGGTTCTTTCCCACAGCCCTTCACAGAACCATGGGGTTCATTTGTGCTGCAGGTATTTATGCTAGTGTCATGCAGCAGAAAATGTAAATGCTGTCACCTTTGATGGTGGGTGAGAACGTACTTGGCTATTCCCGCCCCTGCTACCTATTCCTCTGCAAGCAGAGGACACAACTCATGCCTCTGAAGAAGCGAGCTCCAGTCCATGAAAGCCAGTGTGCTCTCTCGTTTTTGCCTTCTCTTCTGCATACTCTGGGATGCCAGTGCCCTGCTCCACAGACAGTGACGGATGCCTGAACATGCCCCTCACCCCGTATTCCTAATCTTGATTCCCTGTTGAGTTTTTTGCTTGATTGAACTGACTTTTTTGTTTTGTTGTTTTGTTTACCTGAACTATTGTATGCTTTTTTATTTGCTAGGTTCTCTCCTATGGGTGTAGATCACATGAGTGGGCTTTCTGGTGTAAATGTCCCAGGAAACTCCTCTTCGGGCTGGTGTATCTTCATCTACAACCTCGGCCAAGATGCCGATGAGGGAATCCTCTGGCAGATGTTTGGCCCCTTTGGTGCGGTGACTAATGTGAAAGTCATACGCGACTTCAACACCAACAAGTGTAAAGGCTTTGGCTTTGTGACAATGACAAACTATGAAGAAGCCGCGATGGCCATAGCGAGTCTTAACGGCTACCGGCTGGGGGACAAAATCTTGCAGGTTTCCTTCAAAACCAACAAGTCCCACAAATAACTTCGCTTGTGGCTTTTTTTTTTTTTTGTATGGAATAGATAATTGAGTGACGGAAAAGTTTGAAATCTTTTTTGTTTGTTTCGGTTAGTGTACAACTCATTTTTTGCGCCAATTTTCACAAAGTTGTTTGTCTTTAGTCTAAAATGAGAAGTGGAAAGGGGTTTTATATTCTGGGATGCCACCAACATGTTCAAATGTTTTGGGGTTTTGGTTGTTGTTGTTTTTTTTTTTTTTAAGTTCTGCGATGTTCTTAGTTTTCTATTTTCCTTCATGATCAGTCCTTGAGCACCAAAATCTAAATTAATGATATCGACCTCTTTGGGCTGGCAGTGAAATTATCAGGCATACTGTCCCTTAAGAGACCACTGTTGATTTTACTGACTGGATTTTGCCAAGACTGGGACTTCATTCAAGCTTTAGAATAGCATACTCCTGGTAATCTGGGACACAAAGCTTGGAAACTGAAGTTTTAGTTAGGAAATTTTGCTTTTTTATTAGTTGCACTTAATTTGTAGAGAAGGAAGGTCTGGTGAATGAGAATATGCCAGCATTTTGTAATATCATTGACCAAATTAGCTGATTGATAGACAAAATGACAAACAGAAAAAAATCCTCTTTTTTCCTTCAAAAGCCCAGTTTCTAATACGAAAGGACCAAAGAGTTTCAGAGAGACTCTGGGGATATTTCAGAGTGAAACCAGAAACTCCAAACCCACTTTTGCCACTTGCTCAAAGTCATTATCTGCAAGTAGCTAATCCCAGTGCATTAACTTTCTGGTAAACCAAACGTGTTAATCAAGATTTTTTAGTTTGACTTACTGAGTTCTTAGGTTTCTTTTTTTATAAAACTTACGAACATTTGAGCATTGTAATATTTTGCATCCCTTCTAATAAGTACTAGATCATTTTTTCCTATTTCGATAGGGGTTTTCTTCTGACAAATAGCTTTACATATTGAACACTCAGCAGAAATGTACATTAAAACGTGCAAGTTAGAGATTTAAGAGAGACAAAATTTTGATTTTTGTAGACTTAAGGATTTAATTAATCCCCAAAGTTTTCTTCAGGCTGCCTTGAAACTTTGAGTTCTGTTAATTTTCTTTTGCTTTTTTGTGTTTTTGTTTGTTTTTACTTTTGCATTTAAGACCAATTAAATTTGATTTGGTTTTGCTCAAATTTTGTTTTGGTTTGTTATTTTAATTTTCCCCCCACTCCATATTGCACAGTGTACAACATGGAAAAGATACAGCAGTCCTTTTCCCAATAGGATTGATTTGGTGTTTCAATATAACATTGCGGTCACCTTACCAGAATGAAGCCAGGCTTACATACACAAAGCATTTGTGCAATGCTTGAGGTTTTGCAGTCGGAGGGTTCATTATCAGCTGTGAAGGGGCTTTGTACTTTAAACTGGCTTTTCAGCAACGTGTATAGTTGCTGTATAGTTCAGGCAGCAGTTTTTTTGCTTGAGGGGAAATCTGTTCCAGTCCTAGCATTTGAATAGGATTTGAAGCCTGCCGTGCATCACATTTGGTAGGCCATCTTGTATGAGCTCTGCCAGGTCTCACCTTCCAGGGCCCTGCCATGGCTGTGCCTCCCAGCTCATCTTGGCAGTTGCTGAGCACCGTGCCAGGCCTATGTGGGCTCTGCTGGTCCCCAGCTCAGCCCCTGATCCAAGTCTTCCCTGGCTCTGAGGCTTCAAGCAACACCCTGATGGCCAAAGGGCCGTGTGCCCTTCAAGGATATCTGCAGGCAGCCTCTCCCCCAGTGCCTGTACAGTTGTTTAGATCTCCCTACCAGCAGAAAGAGATCCTGAAGGCTTTCCAGGATCCATCCAGACCTGCAAGCTGTCGTCCTTCACATCTGATGCTCGTCGGAGCCAAAACTTCCATTTCTGTTGACTGCTGCTGCTTTTGCAGCCTTGTGTTTTGCATTTTTGAAGAAGGAAGAAAAAAGTTCTAAATATCCGTGTCTCAGCAGAGCTCTTCCTTTGCAGTGCGAAGGCAGCCTCCAGATACTAACCCTTCTCCTTTCATCCATCCAACAGTAGGACGCTGAGCGTTGCTCCAAATAGCAGTCCAGCTGTCATGCTCCTACTGCACCATTAAGGACTTGGGAGGTTTTCTCTTAGCCAGGTATTGTTTCTTGGGTTCAGGATCTGGATTGCATTTCTTGAATTTTTCTGGTAAGCACTGCTTCTGTGAAGTGCACAGATCCTCTTCCTTGGGATAAATATTATCCTTGTGAATCATCTTTGATAATTTCTAGCAGCCATTCACCAAATCAAACTTATTAAAGTTTCACTTTTTTCCTTGCATATAACCAGATGGATGAGTTTGGAGAACATTTTCAGTGGACCTTTCTGCTGGTTTAGGGTTTTGTGTGTGTGTGTGTGTGTGTGTGTGTGTGTGTGTGTGTGTGTGTTTAACTAGCATGTACTTCTTACGCTTATGCCCCAATACATCAGTCTCTGTTAACTGATCTGGAACAGCACTTGAGTGTTCCTTCTTGAGCTTGGTGCCCTTCTTTGATTCCCATGCCATATTCTGAACATTTGTGTTTTGATTAGCCAATTTTTTGTCCAGAAATCTTTTCAGGTTTTCGGAACTGAGATCTGGGGGCTTTCACTTGGTATCCCAGTCACTGGGGATCTAGCCAGACCAATGGGGCACAGTCTCCAAATAACTCATGGCAAGGCCCTGTGGGGCTGAAGATGATGGACTCTGCCCTGAGGCTAGTTCGCAGTCCTTTGAGTGATGATCAGAGCCATGTTTTGCTTGCTGTGCAGAGTGTTTCCTCAGCAATTATATTTTTCTTACATCCTTTGGAGCCTTAAGTACCTTTGTGACATCTCTTTGATCGCCTTCATTTGTCTTTTAGTAGCTTTCTGTGGGATGACCTCTGCGGTCATCCTCTGCGGGCATGGTGAGTGTGACAGGAATTGCCTAGTCAGCTCTGCTCCTGCTCCCCATGTGCCCAGTTGGCTTTCAGAGAAGGCCTCTTGGGGCTGGTCATCTTTGGGCTCCTGCCCATCAGTCTCTGCAAAGGATGCAGGAGAGGACTGCTAGGGTAGCTAGTCAGTAGCTTGGCTTTGGCTGTCAGGGGCCTCCACGTGTGGTGTGGTTTAGGCCTCTCACAGCTTCTCTATATGCCCATCAGCCCTAGCCCCATAAATGTCTTTTCTGAAGCCCCACCCTCACCCCCAATCGTGACTGGTTACTGATTGCTGTCTTTGCTCATTCAACTCTGCTCAGCCTGCATTTGGGCCTCTTACAGTTCTTGGGAAATTGCTCAGCTCTTGAACTTGGCAACCTCCAAGAAATGTTGCTGGGAGCTCCAGATAATAACATGTTTTGTGACAAAACTGCCTTGAAAATCCCTTTCAGAATCTGATATGACTGACCATCTCATCAGGAGTCAAAAGTCATAAGCAATCATGGCACAGGATGCTGTTAATCTATGGTCACTCCCTAGATGCAATTATTTTTGCTATATTCTTATTAGATTGGTAACTTCTGATTTTTTAAAACAGTCTTTAATAAAATTCAGTATTTGGGAAAAAAATTAAGTCATTTGCAAAAGCTGCAGCTAAAGGTTAAGATTCTCTTTGAACTAAAGATGGGGTTCCCTCTTGGGCAGACAAACAGGCCCAGCTCCTATGTCCCTGAACTAATTTCATATTAACTTATTACACAGTCCAGGAAAATGTAAATGGTTAGATATGTATGTGTAGTACGTGGAGGCTTCATCCTCTGATATGTTATTGTTTGCTCCACAAGTTCTTAGATATTTGTTCCTATACTGTGTATCTCCTGGAACAGTTTTTACTGCCTTTGAAGTACTGAAGCATTTTTACCCATGAAATTCTGTGAGAAAACTGCGTTATTTTAGGGTCCAGGCTGGAGATGTTTGACCTGTCAACCTTACATGACCATATAATTTCTGGTTGGCTGGGAAGCATGAGCCGTTGTGTTCCAAATTTCCATACAATCCAATTAATTGGATTTTGTGATGCCCAACCAAGATGCTAGCAGAGAAAGTAAATTCATATGACTGAAATACTTCTCCCAGTGGGCAACCAGTGTGTGGTAGCCTTTTGCATAAACTCAAGTTAACCTTATGTCTTGGATAATTTACCTTTTTGATGACTTGCAAATGTGTGACTTCCTTAACAGATACAACTGTGGGAATGCTTAATGTAATTAGGTTTGCAAATCATCTCAACCCTTTTTGAGAAGAAAAGAAAAGACAACAAGTGGCTGTGTTTTATAGAAACCTGCTAACAGTCCAGCACAAAGTAAAGGCCAATGTTCTCCTTCCCTAGTTGAGTGAATGCCAAAATTTCTGACTGTTAGCATTTGACATTCACATGCCCTTTTCTCTTGTATTAGCCATTAATAGTTTTCCATTGTTAGACCAGCAAGATGTGGGGGTAGGGGGCATTCTCCTGTCCTCTTGCAGCCCATTTTTCACAATGTTGTAGATAAGGTTAAGTTTTTCACAGTTCCTGTAATCACATGTCCTCATATCCTTGGATTTCCCCAATTAATATATTCATTCAACCCTTAAAAATGATGGGTATTAAAGCTTTCTGATGAACTTAAGTCCAAGTGGCTTTGTATTTGCTGGAAACCATTTTGTGATGTATTATTATAAGAGGAATGATTGACAGTGATTTCATGCTTCCTATGAATAATGGGTGTGTTTTCATAAGGCCGCCAGTAGGTGAGCACATTGGTTCCCACAGCCGAGGAAGCATGTTTAAAAAAGACTGCACCTTAGTTCCCCAGTCATCACGATGGAGGAGAAGTTCTTGAATAAGCAAATCCATTTTGACTAAAGAGACAAGATTTGCCTTCGGGATGCTGCCCGTGAGCCTTGCACATGCAGTGCCGAGCATTCTTTGGGTGCACGTGGTGGCAGGAGCTGCTTGCCTGCTCTTCCATGAGGGCAGCTGCCCCAAAGCCCCTCGCAGCCCCCCCAGCAGTCCCACCAAGGGAATCTGCGTGAAAAACGGAGCATGCTGCCTAGGTGCAGGGACTCTGCTACGGACGGGTCTCCTTTCCCTGCCCCGGCATTATGGAAATCCATGGGGTTTGTGATCTGCCTCTACCCAGTGTGTTCTCCTTCCTTTAAAAATGGCAACACACGCTTGCCGTAATGCAGAGTTTTAAGAAAATCATTGACACTTGCAGTTCATGAAACATGCCTTGCCTTTCTTAGTTTAAAATCAGGTCCATGTTATCTGCTCTTTTTTATTTGTAGCCTTCACACATAGCGTGATAATCCATTTTCAAAACGGAGCAAAGCTGCATATTTTCCCCAGTGCATGAACTTAGAAACAAAGGGAAAAGCAAGACAATTGGGACGATGCCCACATGACAAGCCCCTCGTCATGCAGTGGTGATCCACCTTTGGTGCTGGCTACCTTCCATGAGCCCGACTGCCTTGTCCAATTCCATGCCACTAACAGCTTTCACACTTAGGTTTACTGGACATTTCTGTTTGTTTGGTTTTTGGTTTGTTTTGTTTCTGTTGGATGGGCGTTCTGCTCTTTGATACTAATCCTCTCCCGCTGGCCAAGCTGATGGTATCCCCCCCCCCCCGACTCCTTTAACCCTTGCTTATTTGTGTTCGCATTTCTGAAGAAAGGTAACTCTCCTCACAAATGCTTTGGTTTTTCTATGGTTTTAAGAAATGGTTTCACTATACAAGCAGCTTTTTCCACAAGATCATTTAAGAAGATAACAGAGAAAAGATGTTCAAATTGAGACACACCTTTTATTTGACCCATAATTTGAAGTAGCTCTTGTACATTTTGGCAGGTGGCCACCTGCAAGTTGTGCTTTTGCGGTTAAGTTCAGTGGGCTGCAAATGGCACCTCTGGTCTGACTCAGCTTCCCTTTTAACTGGTGTAACTTTTTTCTTTTCTCTTACTTTTATTTTTATAAAGTCATCTGTGTGTGCAGCAGAAGGCTTTTATCGGTTTTCCCCCTATACTGTACAGTATATATGCTTAAGACATTTTTTGTATATTTAGCGTGTTTTTAAGTTATTGATTTTGTTTTATATCAAAATAATTTATTTTTCAGGTACCACTTTTTCATTTAAACTTTGTTTTTAACATGGGTTTACTTTAAATAAAGTATGACGCTGCTATCCAGATGTCTACATCGCAGTTGAATTCCCCTTGTGTCTTGTGAGTGCCTGATGTTTTCAGAAATACGCCCAAGGCCTTTTGTCCATGCAAAGCTGCCTGCTGATAATGTATTGGTTTGTATCACTGGACATTTAAGCAGCTGGCCCCGCTGCAGGGAATCTCACATGATGTGTTCTGGGCACCAGGAAGGGACACAAAGCTAAATACTTCATGACTCATGGGCAACACACCACCAGGGGAGTATTTACTGTACTGCAAGCCCAGTTGGGAGGGAGGGATGCTGGAAAGAGCAGAGGGATCACATAGATGGCTGAGGAGGAAAAAGCACTCTGGCCAGGAACCATGGGTTCTGCCTGCCAGTGAGCAAATGTGTGTGATTTTGTACAAAACCAGTTGTGCAGGGGTGGGGGGGTGGGCAGAGGGCACTGGGGCCCTGGCCTCTGCCTCAACTGCTGGAAGTCCTGCTTGGCCACCTCCCTGTCTTCTGATGAGCTTTCCCAAAAGTTCCCAGTGCTCTTGTAGTTTAGTAGTGCTCAGGGCAGGGCCATAGCTCAGTGCCATAGCCCTGCTTTGCATGCAGAAACCTGCGTTCGATCCCTGGCATCTCCCAGGTGGGGCTAGGAGAGAAAATCCTAAAGCCACCTGAGTTCAGAAGTTGGACTCTGCACGGAGCAGTTTCATAACTTTGCCTTAAAAGCCTTGAGGTTTTCTGCAAACCAAATTTATTTATTTAAAACTTTTTTAGACCATCCCTTACCATCTTCTTGGGACGGTTTAACAAAAAGACAAAATAGAATAAAACACAGCATCCTAGTCAAATTCTTGACCAATCAACAATAAAATCCATATTAAAACAGTCAGACCTTAAAACATTGGGTATTCTTTGCTCTTCAGAATGGCAGAATGGCCATGTTGTTCCCTGTGTTGACTGGGGGAAGGTGCTGATGGGATTTCCTTTTCCAGGCACCAGAATGGTTTGGACTTGCTGCCATCCCCAAGGGAAATGTCGCAAGTTGGATGATGACAGACTTGGATGATGAAAAAGCTGGAGGTAGATGTGCCTATGTTTTGGAACTGAATTGGCAGTACCTGGTTGCCATCGTACATGCAACAGATCATGCCCCAACTAGGAATGGCAGCTAATGTCCAGAATGCTCTTCACGGCTGAGCGATGCTTTGTCCACATGTGTTCTAATATTTTCTTGTCCAAAGTGTTTTCTTATGACGCAGTCTAGGCTGTCTCCATTCTGCGTTCTAAACTGTTCTTTGTAAGGTGTTTTTTTTTTTCAGGGTGGGGAAAGGTAATAGCCACAGGTGCTAACAACTGAAGCACATTAGTGTAAACACGTTTTACCATTTATTTTGACATAACAGACCATGGCCCGTTAGTGAAAAGAGGCTTGGAGCAGTGGAGGGTGCCAGAGTCTTTGCCTCATGCAATTCAGCCAGTGTCCGACTGTGTTCGATTCAGCCAGAGTTGGGCAGATTATTTCCGTTACATGTTCTTCTCAGCTTGCTTCTTACACATTTCAAAGCTGACCTTCAGAAGGAGCGGAGTTCTTCATCGTGGTCTCTGTGCATCACGGGTCTTGGCTCTGCCCCTGTGCAGGGCCTGCCATCGGGGAGAATTTTCCTAGCTAAAGTCGCTTTGGTGGGAGCCCCCCCTTGCTGGGGGATCCATGGAGTCTGGACAGATCAGGACTGGGAGGAGCATACTACTTTTGAGATCCATGTGGTCCAGGAGGCACTGATGATGTTCCACCTCTGCCTACAAGACAAGCATGCTCAGGTCATCATGGGCAGCACTACAATGGTCTGCTAGTTGAACAAGCAAGGCAAAATGGGATCCACATCCCAGACTTGGCTCATGTTACAAATCTAGGGCTGGTGCCTCACAAGGCATTTTAGTCATTCACCTGGCCAGGACCATCACTGCAGTGGAGGATTGTGGGGACCCATAGTTGGGAGAAGCCCTGAGACAGCTCTCTGAAAGTGGGTGGACCTCTTTGCCTAAAGCGCAGCCTTCCGCTTGGCCAGGGTTCAGTGGGAGATGCATTCCTTCTTGACCAGGAAGGGGCCCTGTTCTGCCTGTTCCCACCATTCCTGTTGATTAACAGGAGGCTGGTGAAGGTCTGGAGGAAAGTTGCTTCCTGCATCCTCATCATGCCATCCTCATGCACCAACAGGCTCCTACGCAGCCTCCTTCCAGCCTGTAGCCACTGCAGACCTCCCCTCTTGGAAAATCGCCTTGTCTGATGGGAAGCGCTTGGTTCCCCTGTTCTTCGCTTTCTTACAGCCAAGGTGGTTCTTCTGCCTGACCAGATATTCCTCCCAAACATGTCGCACTTCCACTTGCACCAGGACATTGTGGTGGCAGTGTGCTTCCTGGCTCCCTCCAGCCTGGCACAGGGTATTGGCATTCTGTCAGCCCCATAATGAATCTTCCCACCAGCCCTGGAAACTCTTTGTCGCATGTGACAGACGTTCCAGAGGTGGACCAGTCATCCCTCAGCAGGAGTTGTCGGGACCATCAAGCGGGCCTGTCGGCTGCCTGCACTGCAGCTCCCTGAGTGACCAAGAGCACTTACTTGCCAGGCCCAAGCCGTGCTCGCTGGTCCTTTGCTGATGGCACCTGCCCTCCACTTGGAGATAAGCTTGCTAGTCGCCCATGTATGTGACGCACAGAGACCAAGAAGAAAGTCGGGTCACTTGCCTGTAACTCGTTCTTCCAGTGGTCATCTGTACATTCACACTACCCGCCCACTGGCCCCATGTCAGTGTTGACAGCCTCGGTTCCTGCAGCTTCTTTCCCTCGGCACCCTTACAGGGATGGTGTGAGTCAGGCCATTACCAGCTCTTCCTCCTCAGTTCCAAGACCAAACTGTCAGTCTCATGAGAACTGGGGAGAACGGCAGGAGCCCCTGCTATTTAAACTGAGGCGTGGGGGGGGGGGGTCCCACCAAAACAGCTCTATCTAAGAAAATCTTCCTGGCAGGCACAGAGCCCATATGTGTGATTCACAGAGACCTCGGAGAAAAAGAACACCAGTCACAGGCAGGCAATCTTACTTTCTGCATCCTGGGTGACATCCCGTGTCTGACCTGCAGCGCACGCCTGGGAATGGAGCTGGAAAGGGAGCAGCTGGCCCCTAGCGCTCGCTTTGGTTCCACTCTCAATTTAGCAAATGATGTGGCTTTCCTGAGGAGCAGTCCCTGTGCGCCAGGCCAGATAGCCTCAAAACAGAGTCTCCTGAACGCAACCACTTCCCAAGGGTCTTGCCTTGAAAAGGCTCGGTCCCTCCATTCCTACCCAAGAACCATGCTAGCCACCTCGCCTTAATTCCTCCCCCTTGTGGTTGTTCCAGCAGAAACTCCCGTTCTTGAAACTTGGTGGCTGGGTCAGGATCAGGGTTGTTTGCTGTGGTTTCATTGTGCAGCAGTACAAAAGAAACGAGGGGACATTTCGAACTGCTCTTGCCACGCTTTAGGGGCCTTCACATCCTGCTGCGATGGTGATAGCTGGTCCAAACTATTCAGTGGGTGGGCTTCCTATGGCAGGATGAAGCCCGCTTTTTTTAATTCTTTCCAAGCAAGGGCACATGTGGAAGGTGGAGACTTAATGATAATCTTTTGCTACAAGAAGATATTTTGACTAAGTCAGAAGTAGTACTGGAAGAGTTCTTCAGATTAAATAACACAGGTTAGGTTTCCACAGTGGCAATTTGTGGAGCCAGTAAAGTTTATCTGAGAGGATATTTTATAAAAACAATGGCTAAGGAAAAGTCATCTCAAAAAAGAAAAGACTTTGTAAGCAAATTGAAATAGTAGAGGATCAACATAAAAAAACCAAGATGAACTAATTTTAACTGAATTCAGACAATTAAGAAATCCACTAGAAATGTTAAGAGACAGAGCAGATACAAACGAAGTTGAGATTTTTAAAACAGACATTTTGAACAGGCAAATAAACCGGAAAGATATTTAGTGTGTTGTCTTAAGAAGGAAGTGGAAAGATCTACAACAGCAGTGAAGAAAGATAATGGCATAACCTTTGTGGAAAAGAAAATTCATGAGCAATTTATTAATTTTTTCCTCAAAGCTTTTCCAAAAAACAACAACCCCAGAAGATGGGATGGAGAAGTATATTGAAGAAACAGGACTTGAGATAATTACTCCAGAGCAAAGGATAATATTGAATGATACTACTAGTATCCAAGAGCTATCACAAGCTATTAGTAAATTGAAAAAAGATAAAGCCCTGGTCCTGATGGATTTACTGCTATGTACTATAAATTTTTAGAGGAAAAACTAATTCTGCCTCTAGAACAAGTATGAAATCAGAGAGGAAGGATTATTGCCACCATCATGGCAAGAAGCTTTTATATATATATATATATATATATATATATATAAATAAAAAGAAGGCAGTTATCTTGCCTTCTATTACCAACCTATTTCATTATTAAATGTTGATTATAAACTTTTTACTTCAATAATGGCAGAAAGATTAAGAAAATGTACAGAAAAACAGATCCATAAAGACCAAACTGGATTTGTCCCTAAAAGAAATATATGAAAGGCAATATCCGTTTTGTGATTGATGCAATTAATGGGCCAAGAAGAAAAGGAAAAAAGCTGCATTTATTTTTTTAAATGTGGAGAAAGCCTTTGATAACGTGGCTTGGCCTTTTCTAATGAAAACCCTCCAACATTTAGACTCTGGCTCAAGCTTTTTATGTTGGATGCAGGATGCAGGCAATTTACGCTAGATAACATGGGAAGATTCTGATTAATGGTGTATTAACTGATAGCTTTCAAAGGGAAAGGGAACATGTCAAGCATGCCCTTTATTGCCTCTTTTATTTAATTTTGTATTGGTTCCAGGAACAGTCTTGTTTGAAGAGAGGCTAATTCCATGCCAGTGCATCCTGGTTCGACCATCCTCTAGGAATGCCAGTGCTGAAGCTGAGAAACTCTTTGGAATGCCCCCCATAGAGCAGAAGTCTTTATTCCCGTAGTCCTGGGGGAACCACGGTGCATGTAAGCTTAGGTGGAAAGTTGCGTGTGCTTGCGGGGTGGGTGTTTAAAGTGCCGGCAAACATTAGGAATGTGGGTGACTGTGGTGGGGAAGGAGAAAAGCGTGGAGAGCACAGTTCACAGCTGCTTAAAACCCCCAGGCCCAGGGCTTGGAACAGCCCTGCTGCACCAGTAGCAGGCTTCCCTGTGCCAGGAACCGTAGAGTTTGCATGCAGGGGGCTAAAGGAAACGGCAGGGAAAACAGGCCCTTGCCTTGCAGGGCTGAATGGGTTGGGCTGCAAAGGCTCGCAGTAAGGGGTGATGCGCATCCCTCACTGGCACAAGCAGTGCGGAAGTGGCCCAACTGATGTGCTTGAAGTGAACCACCAACATCTCCCGCACTGCAGTTCTGTCTGAAAGACCCCCACCCCCACCCCCACTCTCTCACTCTCTTTGCTTGACAACAGCCGAGGGCACGGCGTGATGTTGAGGGACTGTGTCAAAGCCACGTGCACACCAAGGGTTGCTTGCACATGTTTGGCCCGATCCAGGTAAGGAGATTGACATGTGGGAAACATCTATAAACAAAAAGGATCTTTGGGTTGCATTATACATTTGTATTTAATCATTCTTGAAAATTAACCAGTAAACTAATTTTATCTATCACTGCATATAAGATCTGAAAGAACAGTGGGAACATTCCTGGTAGTGTTTATTTAATATTTCTATACCGGTCTGCATCAGATAAAATTCTCAGCTGGGGGAATAACTTAAAAGGAAGAGGCAGCAGAAAGAATCAAATCGCAGAGTTAATCTTGAAAATCAAATTATGCTAAGAAAACAGTGGCTGTTTAATCAGGAAAAGCTTGTTTAAATAAAAGTGTTCTCAGCAGGCACTGAAAAATGAAACATCTTTGCAATATTTAGGGCTTTCTCTGCTGGGTCTTAATACAACCTTGCTGCATTTGGAGGGAAACATGCAAGCCAGGGGACGTGTGCCAAAGGCCAAGATGAGGAGACCTCGGTGGCTGCCACGAACTTCTCCTTTGGCACTCAGGTAGGTGAGAAAGAGGCCCAAAGGTGGCGAAGTGCCAGCATGCTGAAGGTGGTGAACTTGGCCGAAAGCTCTCAGAAAGCCCTGTGGCCACTCTTGGACTGGCATGCAAAGGTACATTCTGGTGGCATCAGTGGATCTGCAACAATACAAAGAGCAATGCGCTCACTCCACCCAAATTGCTCTTTCTGCACTGGGCAGGTGACTTCAGGAAGGGGCGCTACCAGCCTGCCATATACCTGTGGTCACTACTTAGGTTTCCCCTTTTGTACATTCAGAGCAACAGACCATTCTTTGGCGAAAGCAGATTACTCTCCAAAGTGCATCCAGTAAGCACAATTGCCACAGAAGGAGTCTCTGAGCACACACAGACTAGGTCACTGAACCCAGTCGAGCACCTGCCACTGAGAACCTCCTTTTGAGTCGCCTTCAGGAGGGGGGCAAGCCATTTCCCTGTCTGCTGGCCCTCTAGTTGGCTGGCCCATCTCTCCCGAGGCCACGTCATGGGGTCAAGTGTCATGCCAGGTTCAACTGGCACCTGGAGCGTCCTCTGACAGCTGTAGATTCTGGCTGTGGTGCGTCTGCCTGAATGCCTGGAGTGGGCAGCCTTGCGATAAGCCCCTTTGCCTCTTCCATCTCAGTATCCGAATTTCTTGGAGCCCATCCTCCCCACCTCAGTTGGCCCCCATCTGCATCTTCCTGGCCTTGTCACTTGTGCCAGGCCTCTGGTGCTGGAGGCTTACCCTGAGCCCCTGTTCAGGAGCTTTCTTGATGGGCAGTTTGCTGGGCACCAGTTCAGGATTGCCCTGCCCAGAACTGGCATGAACGCACGCCTGGTTTGCGTGTGTTAGCAAACCACATTTCAAAAGCGGGGGTGGATGGTGGGGACTAAAACAGTGGTATGTTTTGCTGTAACCTGATATATAGGCTTATGCAGGGCTTTATTTTTCATAGAACACACTGGAACAGTGTTCCGGCACCTTTTTTTGACGGATTTTTCCAAGGGATTTTTCCAAGTGATCGTGAATCACCCTGACTGGCGTAGCAGGTCAGCAGCAAAAATCATTAAAATAGTGCCTGCGGACTTCTTGTGTGTCCACGCTGATTGTGAGGGTGCTGCTCGGCTTGGGATCGGTCGTGTGGTCGCGTGCTGAGTGCTTACTGCCGTCGGCGACCATTATGTTTATGTGTGTGTAGAGTGACTGGCTACATGCAAAAGGTAAATAAGTTATTTCAAAAAAAGTTGATGAATTGAAAATCTTTTTTAGTGTAAAAGTGTGACCCCAAGACATGAGTTCCAGCACTTTTTTTTTTTTTTTTTGTGTGACAAAAAAGGCACTGGGCTTATGCAACATGTTGTTTATGCATGATGCCACAAGCCTATATATTAGATTATTTTTATTTATTTACTTAAAACTTGTATATGCCGTCACCACATGCCTCGGCATCTTGGGACAGCTCACAAACTTACAATTAAAACCAATAAAACAATAACAATTCCATAAAATTATATAAAAACAAGATACAAAAAAGCGACGGTTAACGATAAAATATTAATTTTTAAAATAGCAATTAAATAAAAAGGTTTTAACCTGGCACCAAAAAGAATATAAACTTAAATCTTATATAAAGATTAAAGCAGAACATATATCAGGTTACAGCAAAACATACCACTGTTGCTAAAAACAACAAAGCATGCACCTCAGGAAAGGCAGTCCAAATATCCATGTGTTTATGTAGTTATAATGACCCCTAAAGATCAGGATAAGGCTTTGATTTTATCCAGTGCCAATATCAGTGAGATACCTTCCGTGGAAGTTGTTCAGGACATTTAATGCACTGCTTTTAAATGGCCGGCAGGCCTGTGGCATAAAGCCAAATTCAAGATAGGGTAGGATTCATGGTGGGGGGGGGGCGGGTTGGTGTGGTGTGGCACATCCCACCACATTTGCTCCATGCAATCTGCAGTGGTACAGCCCAGATCCAGGATGGCCTCCAGCACAATGAAGGCTGGACCTTTAAGAATGTGTCAGGTAGGAGTTGGCAACCTTTCGTAGCCCGTTGGAACATTTGGCTACTTGAGAAACTGTCCTGGGAGCCACCACCAAATGGCTGCCATGGGAGGTGGGGCTTATTATCACAAATGAGAAACCTGTGCAAAAGACTGGGTACAAGCAGAAGCCCAAAACACTAAATTTGTTTGAATGTGCAGCATGGGCATCAGCAGGAAGCTAAATCATAGAAAGCAAACTCCCTTCCCTCCATTTCTGCCAGTCGACCATTGTCCCTTTTCTTTTCTGGATCACCCCCCATGGAACGTTCACACTCGCCCCCACCCCAGTTGACTTCAGAGGACACAAAAGCTGATTAGCAAGGATGGAATGTGAGCCATGGGTTGTTGGTGAAGCATGGATTATTGTGTTGTCTGAACCCAATCACCCAAATAACCCATGGCTTGTTAACCATGAAAAACTCATGCAGAGAATCCATGGCTTGCTGTCTGTCTGTGAGCCAAGGCTTGCTCACCATGTGTTGTTATCTTGCCTGGCTTCAGACAGTAGCTATCAATATGATAACCATGCTTCAGAAAAACCCACAACAGCTTCCCCCCACACCCCATTTTTGTGCCTTGTTCTCTTCTGCTTCTGAATCACATTTGATTGTTTTCTTTTAATCTTCTTTAGATATGTATTTATACATTAGGCGCACGAGACTGCATATTTAGACAGATGAAAGCCCTGCAACTCTTAGCACTGAATGCTGGAGCTGTACAGGGTGCATCTGTTCAAATATGCCTTAGATTATGCCTATATTTTATATATTCTTCCCCCTTTCAAAATACATGGACATTTTTGTAGATTTGTTCCAGATCACAATTGTTGCTTCCAGATAATCTGCACTTACTACCCTCTGTATGGATTTAATGGTATGATTCTTACTCCCTCAAAGGCAGCTTAAGATATTTTAAATATTAAGTGTATATTGCAAAATGTATGTTTACACACACAATAATAATAAAATGAATATTTTAATAAATATCTGCCCTGTTGAAAGTGAATTAAAATATATGCAGTTAGACAAAAGTAATATTTAAATGGGTACCCTGTCAAAATCCTTATTTAAACATGCATTTTCTGGATGAATAAATATTAAATATTTATGGTGACAAAATGTCTTCCCCTCAGAATGACTGTGTTCAGGTAGCATGATCATTTGTGCTGAACTCACTAGTGTATGGACATACCCCTGCCTAAGGGAGTGTCCTTAAAACTTGGCTTGAACATTGTATTGGTGGAGAGGGGTAAATTATCGCCCGCAATGGGGTCCCTGGCAGATAATTGCCATCCTGGGGTCAAAAAGGCTTTGTCAAGCAGCACGCTTTCCTCCACATCGTGCGAGTGACCCTCAGCAGGAGATGCGGTAGCTGGAATGACCAAAACATCAGTGCGAAGCAAGGAGACCTGCTTCTCCCAGACCCTGTGATGCACCTTCTCACCAGGGCTTTAGAAAGAAGAGAGAAATGTTTGATGCATCATGTTGTTAACCATGTGCCGACATGCAACGGCCTACTTACAGCATCTTTGGGAAGGTGCAAACATGCCTTGCCCCAGGTCTCTTTGTCCTGGGTTGGAGGGTTTCTAAAAATCCTTATCGGTTTGCCAAGTGTAATGGTCATTTCAGGAGAAGAAAGCCCCTTCCTCCTTGCTTCTGGATCCTGCTGACAGAGGCCACAGCAGAAGCCAGGGCAGTGCAGGGAAGGGGAGCAGCAAGGGAATTGGGGCGGGGAGACAGGCCACCGGGCAAAAAGGAAGGCAGTTACCATCATCAGGGACTCTTTGCTAAGGTGTCCCAAGGCACCAGTATGGTGGTTGGATCTTGAGGCGGGGGAAGTCTGTCACCTGCTGGGCACATGCATCCGAAGTGTGACGTTCTTTTCCTGGGGGGCTATCAGCTGCTTCTGGTGATCCACACAGGGACAAATGACACCGCCAAGCACTGGCTGGGTGGGATCCCTCAGGACTTTGAGGTTTTGGGCAAGAGACGCAAGGACCTGAAGATTCAGGTAGCCTTTTCTTTGCTCTTGCTGGACATGGGGAGGAGGGCTGTGGAGAAGAACGACTGCCTGAAGGGTGGTGTTGGAAGGAACACTTTGGGTTCCTCAACTATGGCAACCAGTTCCTTGCTAGGGGAATTCTGGTGAGTGATGGGATGCACCTCAGTGGGATGGGGAAAAGGATTTTTGGGAACGCTCTAGCAAGCTTCATCCTAAAGGTTTTAAGCTGACTGGGGGTGGGTGGAACTAGGACCCCAGAAACCAGTCAAAATCAGGTGAAGGAACAAGATCAGGGTCTACTTGAGACCCTGGACGACGCTCCGAAGGATATCCCAGGGAAGGGTTAGGGTTAGGGTTATGATGGGAGAGTTCGACCTTCCTGTTACTAGTTGGGGGACGCACTCAGCAGTGGTGGCTAGGTTCTCTCACTTCCTGGAAGCAATGGAGGGAGGGTTTTTCAGCCAGGGTGTCCAGGAGGCAACAAGGGGGATGAAGCATCCTAGTTTCAACCAACAGGGAGAATCTGGTGGGTGATGTGCAGACTAGGGGAACTCTGGGTGGGAGGGACCGCTCCGTCCTCTGCTTTGAGATCAGGAATGAGTGGTCAAGTACTAGGAATTGGGACTTCACAAGGGCCAACTTTGGTCAATTGAGGGCCAGGCTGGGAGGAGTCTCCTGGGAGAAGCTGCTGGAAGGCAAGGGCGTTCAGGAGGGGTGGGTGGCACTAAAAAGTTTGTTCTTGGAGGTGCAGGCCATGATGTTACCACTGATCAGCAAAGCGGAAAGGCACAGGAGTGCGCTGCTGTGGGTGCAGCAAAAGGCGGTAAGACTGACTAGAAGTTAAAGGAAGCTCCATAGGAAACAGGCACTAGAGCAAGTGGGCAAAAGGGTTTACCAGGAAGACTCTGGAGGATTGTGTCCAATTTTGGGCGCCACATTATAAGAGAGACATAGCTAGCTTAGAATCAGTTCAGTGCAGGGTCACTAGGATGGTAGCCAGATTGTGGGGGATGATGTATGAGATTAGATGGAGGGAGCTGGGTCTTTTCATCCTGCAGAAGAGGAGACTCTAAGACTCTACACTGGCAGACAAGCATGTGAAGGGGTGTCACACAGTGGAGGGTTGTGAACTGTTCTTCCCTGCAGTGGAGGGAAGGATGCGATCCAATGGGACAAACCTCAAGGAACCAGGCTTCAGGTGGGATGTCAGAAGTACTTCCTGACAGTTAGGACCCCTAGGATAGGGAATGGGCTTCCACAGGAGGTGGTGGAGGCCCCATCCATGAGGTCCTTTGAGGAAAGATCAGACACCCACATGTTGCACATTGTATGAGTGGAGCTGGCCTGTGCCAGGGTCAGACTAGAGGGCCCAGGAGGCCCCTTCTGGCTTGCAAAGTTTCTATGTTGTTATGTTTATCTCCTTCTGATGTTTTTTAGGTTTCCTCTTCCACTGATCAAATACTTCAAGTCAGAGAATGTCCTTCCACAGCTCCAACATCATCTTTGCCTCCTTGATCATCTTCTTACACTTTCCCTTTCTTTATCTTCAATTTTTGCTAATTCTTTTTTCATTGATCTTCATCTATTAAGCCCCATTCAAAACCAAATTCAAGCCTTGAGTAACAGAATCTATTTCCCTTTGTAAACCACACCAAACCAAACCTCATAAGAACTAGATAACCCCAATTGTATCTGACATTTTTCTCTTTTAGAATTATCTTGACTATGTTCAAGAAATGTCTGAATGCTATAGTCTGATAGCAAAGATTCTGATATACATGAATAGGGGACTCTTTGAATTTCAATTGTCCCATCTTATCTCTCAATTTTCTCACATGCAACTCTTTCTTATAATAATTAGCAAACTTGATGGAAGATTTACTTTGAACAATTTAAATAATGGTTAAAGAAAATATACAAATGTCTGTGACAATCATCAGTACCAAAGTAATTTATAACTATACATATATAATTGATAATTGAATGGGTGGGATGGGAGAAGGATTGACAGCAACCTTTGTCTATTGTAAATGCGCTTAAATGATGAGTTGCTTGTTAAATCTTTAGAATGACCCTTGGCTCCTTCCCCTTTATCCCCCCCCCCTTTTTCCTTCTTCTATATTCCTTTCCCCACTCTATTGTATTTCCTGAAAAGGAATCAAAAGACTTAAAATAATAATTTGCAAACTTAATCAGTACATCTCTAGGGAACACCCTAGATCCACTCTTAGGACCAGCCCAGTGTACACTTCTTAATCCTTTCTTTCCCCTTGAGAGCATCCTTTAAGCCAGTGGTGGCAAACCGATGGCACGCATGCCACAGCGGGCACGCAGAGCCCTCTCTGTTGGCACGTGAGCCCAGTCGCCCCAGCATTGCCCCAGCAGCTGAGCATTGAATAACAGTGCACACAGAGGTCATGTGCATGTTTTGAAAGGAGTAGTGGCATCAGGCAATGATGTCACAACTTGCAACTCATTTGCTGCGACTCGTCCGAGTTTTCACATGGTCTGTCAGTGCGCTGCCAAGGATATATATATATTTCCTTGGACTGGCTGTGTGTTGTTTTTTTCTCAACTAAAACCTCAGCATTCAGTTTTGATTGCAGTGTTGGCCCTTTGAGATAAATAAGTGGGTTTTGGGTTGCAGTTTGGGCACTCAGTCTCTAAAAGGTTCGCCATCACTGCTTTAAGCCATTCCAGCATATCACTTCTAAGATGTTTGCTTCTGTATATGCTTGTTCTGCTGTTCCACATAAATGAATATCGGTGCTACAATTTTGATCCTTCAATGCAATCATCCTTTTTCCAGTTCTGTTATTTGTTTGGATTGGTGATATATTTCCACTGTATTAGCTTTGGTCAATATTTCTGTCTATTGAGATTTAATATTCAAAACTGTAATCCAATTCTCCAAAATCTTTAGCATTTTTTAATTTTCTGCTTTCATCTGTGTTACAATCAGATTGTTGAATGTTGTTTCTCTTCTGACATTTTTCTCTCCATTTTTCCAATCTATAGTTCAAGGCCTTTCAAATGCTCATTGACTTTTTCAGTCTCTTCTCTTAGCTCTTTAATGCCTGACTCCAGCATTTTCCAAGGCCTTCACTTTTGATTCCATCTCTGTTTACCTTGGAATCCTCCTGAAATTTGCTCCTCCACTTCTGAAGAGACAATTCTTGTTAAAGACAGGTCTGATGGCTTCCTGATTTCCCACTTGAGATTCCTGCATGACATTTGCCGAGTTTTCCAGTAGAGGGCACCCTTTAACCATGTTCTTCTCTTCAGTTGCAATCAAAATATTTCTTTCCCCCTTTCCTCTCCTTCCCCCTTTTTTACCTATGAAAAACTCAGTTACTCATAAGTTGTTAATTGTACATCTTTAGAATCCTGTCTTTGAGACTCACTTCAAAATAGCCAAAGTTACTGCGGGATTTATTTTTTTAGCCTTTAAAACAAACTTTCAGAGCCCTTTCCCAGACCTTTCCTACTGGGACAAATCCTCTCAGACAGAGAAGGTTGACCTTACTGCCTCCTTATCTGTAACTCCATTGAAAGCTGGATTATTCCTCTTTGACTTACCTGAAAATCAGGCTGCTTATTATTTGTTTGTTTTAAATTTCTTACATACCATCTGATAATTATAAAATCTCAAGACAGATTACATAAAAAACCAAAAATATAAATATATGTTAAAACTCTATTATATGCATAAAATAGTTAAAAACTCCTTAGTGTCCACACTTGCTTCAACTAATTGAAATGCATTATTGATGTAAACACTGGGAGAATAAACATTTGGTTTTAGCCTGGTACAAACACAAATAAAGTGTCATGCCAGGTCCACCCTTCTGGGGAGCAAGTTCCATAATTGGGGTGCTATAGTGGAAAAGGATCTCCTCTTCACACTAGCCCTCCTCACTTCTTTCAAGTAGGGCTTTCGGAAGAGGACCTCCACAGATGATCTTAGGGTTTGGGCAGGCTCTCATGGAAGGAGACGTACCCTTAGATAACCAGGCCCTAAGCTGTGTAGAGTTTTATATGTTCTTGTATACGCAGGCATAAGCTCATAATTTCTTTTCCAAGGTAGCAGAATGGTGAAAATAAGATGAAATTACACTATACTGGAAGTCCTTCTGTTTTGGGGTTTTATGATGTGAAAACAGAGGTACAGGAACAGAGGGTCAGTCAGGCATAGCGGTTACTGATGGAATGGACCTAGGAGATTGAGGTGTTTGTCCCTGTTTGGCCAGGAAGCTCATTCATTCAGAATGATGAGGGCTAGAACCTTGTTGTCATCATTGTCTCTGATTCCTGGTGACTCTGTGAATGAAGGCCCTTCAGAACGCCCTGTCCTTGACAGCCCTGCTCAGTTCTTCCAAATTCAAGTGGCTTTCCTGATGGAGTCAGTCCATCCCCTCCTATTTGGCCTTCCTTTTCCTCTTCTGCCTTGGACCTTCCTTAGCAAGATTGTCTTCTCCAGGGAGTCTTCCCTTCTCATGATGTGTCCGAAGTACATCAGCCTCAGTTTTGTTTGCTTCCCGGGAGACTTTTGGCTTGATTGGATCTAGGCCCTGGTCCAGGGCATGGGCAAAGCTCTCCTCCAGCACCATGTTTCGTATGCATTGATTTTCTTCTGTCATCATCCTTCTTCCCTGCCCAGCTTCCCCAGCTCTCCATAGTGATCAGCAGCACAGTAGTGTGGATGATCTTGACCTCGGCGTCACGTGAAATGCCCTTACCCTTGATGAGAGCCAGTGTGGTGTAGTGGTTAAGAGCCTGGGACTGGGACTCGGGACGACCTGGGTTCTAGTCCCCGCTCAGCCATGGAGCCAACTGGGTGACTTTGGGCCAGTCACAGCCTCTCAGCCCAGCCTACCTCACAGGGTTGTTGTTGTGGGGATAAGATGGAGGTGGAGATGTAAGCTGCCTTGAGCCCTTGGTAGGAAAAAGGCAGGATATAAATAAATAAATAAATAAATAAATAAATAAATAAATAAATAAATAAAATGAGCTTTTCTGGTTCCTCTTCGCTTCCCCTCCAGGTCTCAGCCCGCTTCAGGTTCCTTGGCTGCAGCTTCCCTTGGAATGGCCGACTAAGTTAAGGCATGCAGAGTCTTTCCCAGTTTTGATTTCTTCATTTGAGAGTTCTGAAACTCTCCTGTAGTCATCATGATTTTTGTTTTCTTGCAGTTTCTTCTTTCCCTTTCATCAGGCATTGTTTCAATTCACTGCTGCCCTCTGCCAGTAAGATGCACCAGTCATATCTTAAATCAGTGATGCTAGAACCAACCTCCCTTCCTGCTTTTCCTTACTTTTGAAGAGAGGGAGGGTGGCTCACTGGTCAGCACAGGCATTTCCTGCCAAGGGTTCTGGTCCAGCCCCAACACCTCCAGACAGGGCTGAGAAAGACCCTCCCACAGACCCCTCCATGCGTCGTGTAACAGGGCTCTAGCCAGGCTCGAGAGAGCTCCCTCCTGAAACCCCCATGTGTCTGTGCACAGAACATTTGCTGTCAAAAATGCATGCCAAGCAATGCCCTCAGGGGAGTCTTAGGGGCAGTCACTCTCTGAGCCTCTCCTAGACACCAGGACTGTTTTGAGAAGAAAATAAAACAGCGAGGACCTTGTAAGCTTCCTGGGATCCTCACGGGAGAAAAAGTAGTGGGAAATAAATAGTCCAAAGATGCTTGGAGTGATACTGGTGCTCTCATCAATTCACATTCTGATGAACTGGCCCCAACAAAATGCTGCTGAGTGGGGAAGAGAGAAATGCAGACTAGGCACACATTCAGAAAACCAGCAGAGAGGAAGAAGAAAAATAGGCAAAAAATATGAGAGAAGGATTTGATTAAATGTCTTTGAAGGCACCCAAGTTTGGGGATATATATATTTATCCCTCTCTGATTTACCCCACAGATGTGTGGCCTGTTTCCATTTTTCACTTGAGTGCAGAAAAGTGATCAAAACCTCTTTTCCATTTGACCAGAACACATGCACTGTTTTTACTGGGAAAATGAATAAGGACACTCTTTTCACCTGTGTAAGGGGGAAAAGTCAGGAGCTGCCTGTGGCTCAGATCATGAGCTTCTTGTTGCAAAATTCAAGCTTAAACTGAAGAAAGTAGGGAAAAGCACTAGGCCACTCAGGTATGATCTAAATCATATCCCTGATGAATATACAATAGAGGGGACAAATAGATTTAAGGAATTAGATCTGATAGAGTGCCTGAAGAACTATGGACGGAGGTTCGCAACATTGTACAAGAGGTAGCAATGAAAACCATCCCAAAAAAAAAAGAAATGCATGAAAGCAAAATGGCTGTCTGAGGAAGCTTTACAAATAGCCAAGGAAAGAAGGGAAGCGAAAGGCAAGGGAGGAAGAGAAAGATGCACCCAATTGAATGCAGAATTCCAGAGAATACTTGTAGTTAGATCAGAATGCCTTCTTAAATGAACAGTACAAAGAAATAGAAGAAAACAATAGACTAGGGAGGACCAGAGATCTCTTCAAGAAAATTGGAGATATGAAGGTAACGTTCATATCAGATGAGCATGATAAAGGACCAAAATGGCAGAAACCTAACAGAGGCGAAAGAGATTAAGAGGTGGCAAGACACAGAAGAACTATACAAGAAAGAGCTTAATGTCCCTAGGCTCCAGCAGTATGTGGACCGAGAACTTCCAGAAGTACAGGCAGGGGAAAGAGAGAAACAGAGCAAATTAGAAGAAACCTCCCAGGTCATTTAGTCTGACTTCCAGCTCCAACCGGCTCCGCTCATGACATGCCCACCATGTGCATGTCCAGCCTGTCTTTGAACACCCTCACCTCCACCACCTCCCATGGAAGCCCATTCCACACCCTCGGGGTCCTGTCAGGAAGTGCTTCCTGGCATCTAAATTGAACCTTTCTTCCCTGAGCTTCACTCCATTGGAGCGCATCCTGCCCTCCTCTGCTGGGGAGAACAGGTCTCTACCCACCTCCGTGTGACATCCCCTCACATACCTGTATGTCACCAACAGATCCCCTCTGAGTCTCCTCCAGGCTGAAGAGTCCCAGTTCCCTCAGTCTCACCTCATACGGCATCCCTTGCAAACTGGCCACCAACCTTGTGGCCCTGCGCTGCACTGACTCTAACCTGGCTATAGTATTCCTGTAATGAGGGGCCCAGAACTGAGCACAATACTCCAGTTGCGGACACGCCAGAGTCGTGTAGAGTGGTAGTAATACCCCTCTCGACCTAGAAGCCACACTTCTGGCTAAGCAACCAAGGGTGGCGTTCGCCCTCTTGACCGCTGCATCACACGGCTGACTCATGTTCAGCCTGCAGTCGACCCGCACCCCGAGGTCCCTTTCGCAAGTGCTGCGCTCCAGCCACTTGTCCCCTAACCTGTACTTATGACACCCATTCCTATGCCCCAAGTGCAAGACCTTGCACTTACCCACATTGAACTCCACCCTATTGTCTCCTGCCCACTTCCATACTCTGTCCAGATCTTTTTGGATCTGGAGTACCTGCTCCTCACTTGTGGCCACTGCCCCGGTTTTATTATAGTCTGCAAATTTGGTCAGCAGACTGTTGACCCCTTCTTCCATGTTGTTGATGAAAAGATTAATCAGGATCAGTCCCAGGACAGAGCCCTGGGGGACCCCTCTTGTCACTGGCCACCATCCCAATGATTACCCTCTGCTAATGGTTACCCTCTGCTTTCGGTCAGTCAACCATGCCCTAATCCACTGGACGGTGCTTTGGTGTATCCCAAAACTTCCCAGTTTCTCCACCAGGATATTATCGGGCACTTTGTCAAAGGCCTTGCTGAAATCCAGGTATACCACATCCACTGCATCCCCTCCATCTAGCCACCTTGAAACCTTGTCATAGAATTCCACAAGGTTTGTCTGGAAGGACCTGTAATTGCAGAAGCCGTGTTGTGTGGCTGTCAGCCTCCCTTCCCTATCTAGCATCACTATGGGTCAGACATGACTTCGTGACTAACAACACCAATGGGGGAAAAGACACATCAGTGGATACACAGTTTGAAGCATCTAATTCCATAAGGTACATTTCCCAAAACATTTCCTTTCCCTTTGCTAAAGTGGGGTCTTTTGAGCTTAGAAACCTCCCTCTGAGATTTCCTATAACTTTTATGTAAGTCCTTTTTGGAAAAGCATTTCTTAGCTGCCCTTCAAGTGGATTCCAGGGTGCTAAAGCAAAGTGAGGATAAAATCGCTCATGACAAAGTAAATAAACTGAGCCTCAGTCCAGATAAGATGGAAGTCCTGTTGGTGGGCGGATCACGGTTTCAGGTAAGTGACTTTGACCTTGTCCTGGACAGGATAGCACTCCCTCTAAAGCAGGGGTCCTCAAACTTTTTCACCAGGGGGCCAGTTGAAAGGTACCAGTGCCGGACGCGGGCCAGAAAGGTGGTGCCAGTGGGGTGTGCGGGCTGGAGTGGGGCAGGGCACGTGGGCAGGTGAGGCAAGGCAGGGGTGGGCACGCGCTGCGATACAGCAGCAGGAGATGCAGCGGCTTGCTCGCTTTGATATAGTTTTCTCTGAGTCCAAAAGGATCTTTGCGCAAGCAAGCCACCGCCTCCCTGCATGGGGGACAGCAGCAGGCATGCATATGGCATGTGGTGCATTGAAAACCTCTGAGGTGGGCCGGCTAAATGGGCATGGCAGGCTGGATCCAGCCTCTGGGCCATAGTTTGAGGACCCATGCTCTAAAGGACAGGGTCCGCAGCCTGGGAGTGCTCCTTGACCCAGCGCTGTCACTGAAATCCCAGGTGGCGGCAGTGGCAAGGAGTGCTTTCCTTCAGCTTTGGCTGATCCACCAGCTGCGTCCTTATCTGGACAAGCACTGCCTAGCAATGGTGATTCATGCTCTGGTAACCTCCCAGTTGGATTACTGTAATGCGCTCTATGTGGGGCTGCCCTTGAAAACGGTCTGGATACTTCAGCTGGTACAGAACAGAGCTGCCACGCTGCTGACGGGGACCGGTGGTTATTCTCACATGACGCCGGTCCTCTACCAACTCCACTGGCTTCCAGTTGAAGTCTGGGCCCACTTCAAGGTGCTGGTTTTAACCTATAAAGCCCTGAATGACTTGGGACCAGGATACCTGAAGGAGCGCCTCTTCTCTTACATGCCCTCATGCCCCTTAAGATCTGTGGGAGAGGCTCTGCTCCAGGAGCCCTCGTTAAAGGAGGTAAAAAGAACATCTTCCTGGAGCAGGGCCTTCTCTGTGGTGGCGCAAAGATTATGGAATGCGCTCCCTGGAGTTGTGTGCCTGGCACCGAGTTTATATTATTTTCGATGCCAGGTTATAAACCTTTTTATTTAATTGCTATTTTAAAAATTAATATTTTATTGTTAACAGTCACTTTTTTGTTTTTATATAATTTTATGGAATTTGTTATTCTTTTATTGTTTATTTGTGAGCTGTCCCGAGATGCCGAGGCATGTGGTGACGGCATATAAAAGTTTTAAATAAATAATAATAAATGATAAAATGCAATGCATTCAGTACCAAGGCAACCCTGTGCATGTCTAGGCAGTCCTGAAGCAGGCAGGGGGTGCTGAGAGACTCCGGATTTTTTCCTGCAGAGCATATGCACTGGATTCCCTGCATGTGGCTCCCCTGGACTCTGGCCCGCTTTGCAGTGGTTCTGCGTTTGAGTCCCTGGAGAATGTGTCCAGCACTGGCAGGGCACTCAGCAGAAGCTGAGCCCCTCATGCTGCGCAAGCAGTGCCCCTCTTCCGTATGTGCTGCTGTCCCCAGTGCTGCCAACAGTAAGCAAGGAAGAAGGTCAGGTGCCAGGAAGAGTAGAACCATAGAACAGTAGAGCTGCAAGGGGCCAAGAAAGCCATCAGGTCCACCCCCCTGCTGCTGTAGGGCACCAAGTCACACCCTCCCACTCAGAGGGCTGCCCAGCTTCTTTTTGAATGTCTCCAGCGTGGGACAGCCCCCCGCCTCTCCGGGCAGCTGGTTCCTTTGTCGTATTGCTCTGACCGTGAGGAAGCTTTTTCTGATGTCCAGCCTGAATCTGTGTTGTCACAACTTGAACTGATTCTTCCGTGTCCTGCACTCTGGCATCAGCCAGAAGAGATCTTGGCCTTCCTCTTTCTGACAGTCTTTGAGGTCCTTCTAGAGGGATCACATTTCCCCCCTCAGTCTTCTCTTCTCAAGGCTGAACATGCCCAGTTCCCTCAGTCTCTCCTCACAGGGCAGTGTTGCCAAATCCTGGATAATTTTTGTCACCCTCTGCTGGACCCTTTCTAATTTTTCTGCCTCTTTCTTCAATCTTGGTGCCCAGAACTGGACAGGATTCCAGGTGAGACCTGACTAGTGAGGAGTAAAGGGGAACTACTGCTTCTTGTGATTTGGAAGTCATACTTCTGTTAATGCATCCCTGCTAGCTGTGCCTCTTCCCATGTGCACGGCCACTGGAAGAAGTACTTGCCCGGAATGGTGCGAAGGACACCTCTTGCGGGGGTGCAGCCTTGCAGCTGCTCCTGATGGGGAAGCTTGCCATTTGTGCAGCCATGGGCCCCTGGCCATTCAGAGGTTTCCTCTGTTCTTGGCTCACTTTGCAGGACCCTAAATGTGTGTGTTTAGATGGGGAAAAAGTCATGTAATTCAGCACAATGTTGTTTGCTCATGAGGTTCTGGTCCCCCCTGCTGTGTCAGAGCTGGGAAGAGCAACACAACCCAGCCAAGCACAAGAGGAAGCCTTTGGATTCTGAAGGGACAGAGTCTGACAGGGTTCCTCTTGCTGATGGTTCTTTCACAAAGTTTCTCCAAAAGGTCAGTTGACATCTGCTCTGCTGTCATGTAAGTCCTTAGTCCATCGTTTCTCAGGGCAGGAGAGAACAGGCCTTTGTCCCTTCCTATTTGGCAAATCTTCCAGGGTTTGAAGGAGCCAGTCCCCTCTCCCAACACAGACACTGACCTTCTGCTCTCCAGATAGATGGCAAATTTCAAGCATTATGTATAATTCCCCTTCATGGATCACTGCCTTGCCATGGTGAAGGGGCTTGTGTAGCAGAGCTACCCAAGACGGACAGGTCATAGCAGAGAGCTCTGACAAAATGCGCTCCACTGGAGAAGGAAATGGCAACCCACTCCAGGACCCTTGCCATGAAAACCCCATGGACAGTACCAAAGGGCAAAACGATACGACGCTGGAAGATGAGCCCCTCAGGTCAGGAGGTGTCCAGTGTGCTACTGGGGAAGAGCAGAGGGCTAGTACTAGTAGCGCCAGAAAGAGTGAAGCGACTGGGTCAAAGCCGAAAGGACACGCAGTTGCGGATGCATCTGGTGGTGAAAGGAGAGTCCAATGCTGCAAAGATCTATAATTCATATGAATGAAGAAATGGAGTAACCTTCATAGTCAAGAATTGAGGCCTTTGAATTGTAGTGCTGGAGAAGACTCCTGCGAGTCCCTTGGACTGCAAGGCGATCAAACCAGTCAGTCCTAGAGGAGATCAACCCTGACTGCTCTTAAGAAGGCCAGATGCTGAAGGTGAAACTCAAATAATTTGGCCACCTAATGAGAAGGAAGGACTTACTGGAGGAGAGCCTAATGCTGGGAACAAGTGAAGACAAAAGAAGAAGGGAATGGCAGAGAATGAAGTAGCTAGATGAAGTCACTAAAGCAATTGGTGTGAGCTTAAGTGGACTCTGGGGGATGGTAGAGAACAGGAAGGCCTGGAGGAATGTTGTCCATGGGGTCACGATGTGTTGGACATGACTTCTTGACTAACAACAACAACAAATTTATAATTACGTATTATCTTGTAAAATTGTAGTTAAAAGTTTAGATGATGCAATGTTTTGTAGGGTCTTTTGGTAACTTTTCTTATTCTATGAGTATGCTTTTCTTTGCTTCTTTTTATTAATCATTTTTCTTAAAAGTTTCCATGCTAAACCTCAAAAACTTCTGCAAGAATTGGTTGTGATGGTAGGCAAATACCTTCAAACTATGTCAATTAAAGGAGTGAGAAACTCCCTTAACCCCAAACTCTTTTGCCCAACCCTTTCCAATGTCTCCCCCATTTTCAGAGACTCTCTAATTGGGGTTCTGTGAGGATTCTGTTTAGGGAGTGAGAAGAGCCACTGGGCTCGGCTTCCCTGGGCTCTGGTCCACTTCATTATCTCTGTGAGTCTGGCAAGTGGCTCTTGGAATTGGGCCCAACATGGTTGCAGATCGGCCAGCATGCTCCCTTCTGTGCGTGTGACTTTTGAATTTTTTGAATTGCTCTCAATGCTGCCTCTTCATTCCGTGCACATGTGCAGACTTTCTCTCAGCTTGGCTTGCTTTCGAGGAGCAGGACAAGCATAAAGGGGAATCTGTGAAATCTGGAGGAGCAGATTCTGTGGAGCTTCATCACAACCCTGGCCCTACTCCACTATGGCCATGCATGAAGGAGAGGGTTGGTAACAGGTGGAGGAGAAAACCTTGGGTGAAACCTGGCAGCTTTATTTGCACTGTATCAGCTGCATGTTTTGCTATGGATTACTGCAGCAAAAAATGGTGTTGAACATAAACTAAAATGCAAGACCTCCTGCCAAAAGGTCCAGAAATAATAGCATGCTATTGCTAAAACCCACAATTTGCAGAGAGACAATGCCCTCTCCCAGTTCAGAAACTTCCAGGAATCTCCATTGGATTTTAATTTAGGCCTATCTGCAAGAAGGCTATGAGGTGCGCCAAGAAAACTTGAGCAACTGAAGATGTTAAGGGGCGGGGGGAGTTTGCACTAATTGTGTCAGGGAATATCTTCGATTCTGAACTAAACACATTGCTAAAAAGAAGTGTGATTGCTTGCCTCAATAGGTGCTATTTTGATAATCTAAAATTTATGACAGATTTTTGCCTCCTAAAGATGGTAAAAAAATGAAACAAGAACAGATGACAGAGCTGCCCAGTCTGCTTTTTAGTCTTTGTTACATCTTTCCCACTTTCTTACTTTAAGTAAATTGAAATGTAGTTCTGATAACTTGCTTGGTTGATAGAATAATTAACTGATTTTCCCCATTCCATGATTCTTTTTCCTTATAAGATTATTTTTGCTGTTCAGCTGGGGCTTCATAAGAATAATGTAGCACTTGGGGGCAAAGATGCCTACCAAGAGACCAGCCCCAGAGGCCAAGATGGAGAAGATCTCCGTGGCCACTGCGTACTTCCCCTTGGTGCTCAGGTAGGTGGGCACAAAGGAGACCCACATGCTGCAGAAGACCAGCATGCTGAAGGTGATGAACTTGGCTTCATTGAAGCTGTCGGGCAGTTTCCTGGCCAGGAAAGCCACACGGAAGCTGAGAAGAGCCAGGAAGCCCATGTAGCCCAAGACCATGTAAAACATGGAGGCTGAGCCTTCGTTACATTCCACTACAAACTCTCCAGCCAGGGAGTGGAAGTCCAAGCTCGGGAAGGGGGGAGAGATCAGCAGCCAGAAGGCACAGATCACAGCCTGGAGGAGGGGGCAGGCCAGCACGATGGAGGAGGTGAGCTTCCTCCCCAAGAGTTTCCTTGCCATGTTCCCTGGCTTGGTGGCCATGAAGGCCAGGACCACCGTGACAGTTTTTGCCAACACAGAAGAAACAGCAAGAGAGAACACGATGCCAAAAGCAGCTTGCTGGGGAAGGCAGGTGGCCTTTGTGGGTAGACCGATGAAGAGGAAGGAGCAGAGGAAGCAGAGCAGGAGGGAAATGAGGAGGACATAAGTGAGGTCTCGGTTGTTGGCTTTGACAATTGGCGTGTTACGGTTTTTAATGAAGGTGGTCAGCGTTAGAGATGTGATGAGAGACAGCAGGAGGGCCAGAGAGGCTAATGCGACCCCCAGATCCTCTTGATAGGAAAGGAAGTGGATCTTCTTGGGGATGCAGTGGGTGCTGTCCTTGTTTGGCCATTGGTCCTCTGGGCACGGGACACAGCAAGTGGCATCTGGAAAGAGAGTCCAGAGCTTGGGCATCCAGGACGGGCAAAACCCTTCTCCTCAGGTGTCCAGCTCAAATTACTCTGCAGGTGATGGAATGATGCAGGGTGTACATGCAGCCAGTGCTGTGTGACCCAAAGTCTGGACACTGCAGGGGAATTTAGGAAAATGGCCAAAATCTGAGATTTGAGAAGGGTGCTGTTCAGAGGTGGAGGACTATACAAAACCTTACTGAGGGGTATGAATGACTTGTGATTTCCATCAACAAATACTTGTCTGCCCGTGGGCAAGATGCCTTCCTGGAACCCTGCCGAGCCTTGACCTGCTGCAGTGGACCACTCTGAGTTATACAGTCCAGTTATCACCTTTAAAAAATAAAAAATAAAACCTAAACCCCTTTTCAAAAAGAATAAATTTTACTATAACATAATTTTAAAAAATACAAGTATAAAATGCTTCATAAAAATTAAAAGCAACAACAAAACAAAATACAGAAAAAACCTATATATAAAAACAAAACAAGACACCCAGCACTGGGACCATGGCAATATAATATTTACATCTTCATTTCTTTCATCTTTCTTACTTCCCCTTCTAACTTTCTGCTCTTTCAGGAATACCCCCTTCCATCCAAAATGTCATTGAATCAGCTGAAGGTTTATGCCCCTCCCTTTTATTAATGCATATTCAATAAATGAGTTCCATATATCATTAAACCAATTATTCTTTCTTAGTCTTTTTTCACCCTAATTCCACACATCAACTTATCATTAACAGCTATATTCCAAATATCTGTATAGCATTCAGTTAACTGGAGAACATGTTTCTCCTTGCAGTTATTTGCCATTATTAATTTTGCTGCTGTTACCAAATTTATTGTTAATTCTTTAATGCTCCATTTCCATTTCTTTTTCTAAGTATTAACTGTAATGTTATTTCAGGATCTGCTTCAGTTCTTACATTCCATATCTTACTAATCTCTTTAAAAATCATTATCCATTATCTTAATATTTTCACAATTCCACAACCTATGGAAATAGGTAAACTTTTTGTCCACATCTTTAACATAAACTAGAATATTTATTATTTATATAAAATATTTTTACTGGCATAAAATACCATTTCCATATTAATTTATATTTTTTTTCCTGAATTCTAATTGACATACTGTTAAACATCCTCTTATCCCATATTTTCTCTCATTCTCTTCCTTATCTACATCCTTTCCTCAATCAATTTCCCGTGAGATTTTCAGAAGAGCATATATGTCCTCCCTGTCTAATAAAATTTTATAAATCTTACTTACTTAAAAATCCCTTGTTTGCATACTGCCTTGAGTCTCTCTGCACAATGCAATCTCAACTAATTTGTTACAATCTCTATTTACCATTTTTCTTCAACCATTCTTTAGTGCATTGTTTTAATTATATAACTTTAAACCAAGTTAACTTTTCCTTCCCTAATAATGCTGTTATCCTTTCTTTGCTTTCCATTTTCTCCATTCAATCCTGTACCCTAACTGTTTGTTTTTCTTTTAACACATTTCTCAAACTCTCTCTTAAATTATTTGGGAAACCTATAAAGTTGTCAGCATAAACTCTTCCCTATATTTCTCTCAAATTCACACCAAATGTTTTAAAAGGGGAAACTTAAAATGGATCTCTCAGTTTGCTGTTGTTCTATCTCTGCCCATATTATGTTATCAGACTGAAATATAATATTTGACATACGTTTTAATTGATTTGCTATGTAATGTAGTTAAACATTTGGGATACCTAACCCTCACTCTTTTTTGTGGTTTACACCATATTTTCGTATTAATCCTTGCTTTCTTATCTACATTACAAAGTTTATTAATCATATTTTGCCAGTCTTCCAATTTTCCCCTAATATCCTCATTGGTAACATTCCAAATTAAAAAATAATAATTTGGTAAATTTTTAACTTTAAAAACTGCTATCCTACCAAATCAGGATAAAACTATTTTCCTAAATTGCTGCATTTTCTTCTTTACTCCATATTTTAATATATCAAAATTATTCTTTTTTAAACCTTGAGTATTTTTGAGATATATATTTAATAATATTACATACCTTAAACTGAAATGTATTCTCAATTCCCTTTTAATTTTCTATTACACTTAAAGTACATCATTTTAGATTTATCCCAATTAAATTGTAAACATGTTATCTCTCCAAATTCCACCAAATGACTTTTGATCTGATCCATAACATTATATGGTTCCTTAATTATTAACAATATATCATTAGTTATATATACAGAGGATTCAATAATACTGAAGATATTGGACTGTGCAGAGATAGATTGATTGACATTAATAATGAAAAACAAAGAAGAGTCAACATATTATGAAACTTGGAATTTATTCTACGAGTGGCTGGAAAAGAAGACATGGGCTTAAAGTTTAGCATATCTATGCGATCTATGAAACTATATAGAAGAATCTGATGCTCAACCAATTGATATGATGGCGCTTTGGGTTTTTTTTCTGTTTGTTTAAAATGAATAAAATATATTAAAAACAATATATCATTAGTGAATAGATTAATTTTAGTTTGGTTTTTAAATCCAATACATTTTATAGTATTATCATTTCTCATACTATTTGCTAATAATTCTATAACTAAAGCAAACAATATCATTTAAAGAGGGCATCCCTGTCTAATGCCTCAACCTAAGGGTATACTTTCTGTTAAACCTACATTAACTATCAAAGTTGTGAAGTTTTCTGAATATAATTGATTCATTACACATTGAAATCATTAACCAAATACTCGTATCTCTGTCAACATCTTTATTGTTGGCCATTCCATGCAATCAAAAGCTCAAAAAATATCTCATGTTTATTGCATCCATGTATAACCTTTCCTTTGATATCAATTCTTTTCCATCTAATACTCTTCTAGTCAAATCCAACATTCTCCTTCCTAAACTAGATAGTCCAGCTATCACCACATAACTGCGTTTTCTACATCTGCCCTTTATTCAGTATTATTATGATTATTGTATCGCACTTCTGTGCTGCCCATGGCCAACACTCTCTGGGTAGTTCACACCATTCAACCTCCGAATGTTGATTTCAACCAGCACTGAACCTGCTTAATTTCCACGATCGGGTAGGATTAGGCCCTTTAAGTTATACATAAAGGATGGTATGTGGAAAACTAGTTATCCATTGCTTGGAAAGGTCCATTGATGAGTGGCTAAGCACCAAGCAGGTTGTTCCAATCTGATAATTTGATCTTCCAAGTGGTGCTGGGAAAGACCCTGACTTGGCATCCTGGGGAGGAAAGCTCACCTGCATGGACACGTCTGAACTAGATGGGGCAGTGCTCCAAGCAGCTTCTTTGGTGCCCAATGCTGTGGAAATTTTCTGCTCACAACTATTGATCCTTATTTGCTCCATATGAATAACAGTTGAGTCCCTCTAGCACCACTGCCAAAGCAGTCTGTCTGCCTGCCCCCCCCTTCCCCCAGTGATCCTGCCTTGCATGCTAATAAGTGTTTGGGGATCCATCTGGAAGAACTTGCCTGTTTGGTTAGAAATGGTCCCTTCAGGGCACGGAGCACAGGCGTAGCTGCAAACTGCGTTCCCCTCCTGAACTTCCTTGCTGTGCCCCGGGAGGCAGTGCTGCACACACCAAGAAAAGGGCCGCGTCTGAAAGAGGAGGGGTCAGCCCTGAGAAAACAGCGGGAGGTCTGCACTGGACCCAGAGGTCCGATGAGCAGGTGTCTGCAATGGGGTCCCTCTACGCTTGGTGGAGGGAGAGTCCTTGACAGGACAGACTGGGCACGTTGGGTGGTCAAGCAGATGGAACGAGGGTCCAGTCTGGACCTCCCCAAAATTCCACAAAGGAGGCCGGGCAAGTCCCAGCCAGTCCCAGCCTCTCCGGGGAGCCCCTGGTTCATGTTCACCCCAATGCAGAGTGTGTGCCCCATCTGCACCTTGTTAGCCCACATGACGGCATCGGAGTCAATCCTGAAATTGCTGCCTGTAAAGCCTTCTGGGTGCATCCAGCCAACTTTCCTCACAGTCATCGAGTTATTCGGGAAGATAACCCAGTTTAGGTTGTCAAATCCCGCAAATTTCATCCTGTTGCCTGAAAAAGACACTTCTTCTCCAGCACTGTTGTTGAAGCAGACGCTCCTCAAACTGGTGTGGAGCTGAATGGAAGCAAGGCACAGAAAGAAACATGTGCCACTTGGGAAATCCTCAACAAATGGGATGGGCGTGCGGTTCTCCCACACCTCTCTGTGATGGGGAAAGGGAGGGACGGAGCTGGCAGGTTTTGAGGTCTGGCATCTGAAGGGCATGCAGGCCAAGTGTGCCGCCTGCTCCTGGCACAGCCCTTCTGACACTGAAAATGTGTATGAAGTGGATATATGTTTCCTCCTAGTTACACTTTTTATAGAAGGCTCTCACTCTCTGCATGTCCACGCACACGCACACACCCAGGCAGACAGGCAGAAAAAGTGTCCTTGCACCCTGAGCATTCTTGGGATCAGCAGAGTGGATAAGCATTATCCTCATATCAAAAATTGGAAAACCAATTCCTTGTTTAAAGAAAGACTGAATATCTCTTTCTTAAAAATCGGTAAGAATTAATGCCCAGCAGCTCCATTACTGGCCAACGTTGTTCAGATATATTATTTCATTTATTTAAAACTTTTCTATACTGTCCCATCACAGGCATCTTGGGACGATTTGCAACAACATTAATAGAATAGAAATAGAAGTAAAAGTAGCACAGCATCCAGTGTTCACTGGAAAACCACAAATTAAGACAATTTAACAATTAAAACACTGGGAGAATATAAAGCAAAAAGCCAGCGCAAACAGGAGTGACTGAATGGTACATCATAACGAGAGATGGACCTGAGGCTGGATGTTACCTGCCAGGGCTTCACCCTCAGATGCAGTGGCTTCTCCCTGCCTGATGTCATTTCACGTTTTGATACGGATGCATATACAGTGTGCAGGGCGTGTGCCACGGAATAGACGGCATTGTAGACGCCATAGCTGTGGCCAGTCATGCTCGCTTCAAACACGGAGGCCGGCAGGCTCTCCAGCTTCTCCTCCCCTGTGCAGATTCTCTGGCCTTCAGACAGGGCGTGACCTGCTTTCGGAACCTCACAGTCAAAGGCAGCTTCCCACCAGTCTGGGAGAAAGACATCTCCCCAGGGTCGGTATGGATCCAGAGCCCACAGGTAGTCCTGGAATCCCGGCACGTCGCTTGTGTGGATGGTGAAGGACAAAGTGCCATGGAAGGATTTTACTTTCCACCAGTCATAGTTGTATCCAACGGCGGCAAGCTCCCATTGACTGGTCAGGATCCAGACCTTCCCAGAGGAAGTGTGGGCCTCCAATTCATACAACAAGAACGGTATGATCAGGTCCTGCATGGCCTTGGAGTCCCCAGAGACGATCACCACACGTGCATCGCTCTCCACAACACTCAAAACAAAGCCTATCTGCTTTCCTATGAGGTCATTGAATATGGAGGTGTGAGAAGAGGCCATATTTGCAAAATTCACACAGATGTCATTCTGGGTGAGGATATCTTTCAGACCTCGGATGAAATTTTCACCACTTTCAATTGCCAGAGCAATGATCCCAATCCAGTTCCACTCAAAATGCAGGAGCAGCTGAACCAAGCCAATGTTTTGGGTGTGATGTTTTGGATCGATTTTGTAGAAGGCCGGGAAATGGGTTGTGTCATCTGGAACAGTGTTGGTGTCCTAGCTGAGAAAAGAGAGGTGGATGGTGAGAGACAGAAAAGAGATAGATGGACAGGGAAATAGACAAGTAGTGATAGATGATATGTATGAGTAGGTAGGTAAATTTTGATCAGTAATAGCCAATGGTGGATGGAATTTGAAGAACAATCAGAGGTGAAAAATGTTCATGAGCCGCAGAGTTATATGTTGCCTGTAAATAAATCATGGGATGCAACCCTATCACATTGTATCTATTTGAACCTTCCTTCATTTCCACATATTGACTCAGAAACAGGATGGAACAAAGTTCTTGGCAGTTTGTTTTCCTTGGTTTTAAGGAAGATGTGATGCCTTCCTGTGGATTATGTTTTATATCCTCCCCCATACATTTCCATCCTACCTGGGGAATCTTGAAGGTGCCCAAGAGAACCGCCATCTGGCTTGATACTTCTGAAGAGTCGAGGCCCCCCACCACGGCCAGCAGCGTCTCCTGCCTGTTGCAACTATAGTTAGGGACTGTTCTCCCACGTGCGAAGAGCAGGGACAGGCTGACATCCTGGGCCATGTTTGCGTAGCTGCCGTCTTCATGGAGGCGGAAGCCCAGAGTGACGTTGGGCAGGAGCCGCAGCTCCTTGTTGAGCTTGTCGATGGCAAACGCCAAGGCCAGGAAGTGCTGGTGGTTCTTGAGGATGGGTCTGGAACGAGCGGTTCAGTGTGTCTGTGTATGTCGGGTGGGTGGGGGGATTTCCCATTTTCTTGTGGTACAAGGAATGACCCAACAGGGATGGGTTCCTGAAGGGATGCCAACATTATCAAGACGCAATGAATCCGAATTCTCTCCTCCATGCTGCATTGAAACAAAACTGTCTAGGACCACTTTCCCAATCTGTTGTTGTTAAGTATGTTGCACTATGATCTCCCAGCATTCCTCACCATTGGCCAGTCTGGCTAGAGGATTCTGGGAGCTGCAGTATGGAGGGTTCCTGGCTGAGGAAGCCCATTCTACAGTTTAGATCCCCCTTTAATTGGTTAACATGGCAGGTTAAAGCTGAGCCCTACATCTTGTCAGTCCAAAAGTTATGCTACACAGGATCTCAATCTAAAAGTATGTTGTGGTACCAAAATATATACAAAAGCCTGATGATAAACCAGAAGGCAGACAGAAGACGTTGTGGTGAGGAGATATCAGAGAGGGGAATTTGGTAAGCAGCAGTTCTCAGGTTGTAATGGAAATGCAGGAATTGTGGAAATGCAAGGTATTAAATGTTAAATAAATTCAAAGGGCTACTTCATTTATTTAAGGATGTATATTTTGCATGTGTACCATGCAAAGCACCCCTCTCTCTCTCTCACACACACACACACACAAGCATTTATTATGTGTAGGAGTGGACTGCACTGAACAGATTTGATCACCTGATGGGTTCGGTGACCTGATAGGCCCCTTCTAACTCTACTATTCTATGATTCTGTGAGTGGAGACTGATTTTGCACAGAATAGAACCAATGCTGATAAATCAGGATAAGGGAAGGGGTGGGTGCATTCCAGGTAAACCTATAAACATTGCACCTTGCAGTGTCATCTTGGATAACCAGTGAGATGTCCCAGTTGCAGCAAGAGCGGGGCAAGCTGTAAGCACCCGTCATGGCATTCCATTAGCCACACTTCCTGGTGCTGTGAAGAGATGGGGATGCAACACCAGCTGGAAGGTGCCAGGTTATGGGAAGACAGAGGCAGATTCTTTATGGCAATCTTCCCGTCTTTGGGAAGCATGTTGACATTACTGCCCAAGGATCCAAGCTTTGCAAGATTGTGGACAGATCAAATACCCCCTTCCTTCAGTGCACAATTAAACTCCAGCTTTTACAGCAATCATGAGTGGAATCCTAAAGCCAGAGGGGGCCATGGATGTTACCTAGACCAACATCTGCTGCCCAGGCGTCTTGCAAGGGTAACATCTCTGACCAGGGACCATCCAGCCCAAGCAAAGGAGACCCCTCCCCCACCCAAGGTGGTCTGTTCCAGCATCAAAAAGCGGTTTTTCCCAATGTTTCACTGATATCTGCTTCCTTGCCACTTCAGGCTGTAGCTCCAGGTCCCTTAGTGTTCTTGGAACTAAGCGAGAACAACTTCTCACGCTCGCACTTCATGCAGTGACGACATCCACTTTAAATGAGCAAGCGCACTGAGGATAAAGCTTTGAATGGCTCTTCCTCTCCCTTAATTGTTACCTATTATTCCCACTGCTGCATCCTGGGAATGTGAGTCCCCAGTGGCACTTGCACTCCTGCCCTGCTAGTGTCCTTCCCATGGGAGTGTGGGGCTGGCCAGTGCCAGACCGGGGAGGTGTCTGCTCAGACCTAGAGGGGCTGCTCCTGCAACTCAACCTTGCTCATGGGAAGTCCCCAGAAACCGGAAGCAAGAAGCACTCACTGAGAAAGGGAGTCCCAGGTGATCGGGGATTCCTGTAAAGGGAGGGGAATGACCCAGACAAGAGAGAGGGACAAGTTCCCACCAAGGAGGAGGTCCCCGTGCCTGTAATACTCCTCCTGCACTGGGAAAGGCCTGCTCAAGAGGCAGTTTGGCCTCAGCGCCATCTGGACCAATGGAGGCAGAAGCCAGAACAGGACCAGCAGCTGAAGCATGGGCAGCACCAGGAGACCTTTCTTTGGGCACCGCCAACCAAACCGTGCGTGGAAGCGGCTTGGCATGAGACCCGACCAAGCCCTGTCCAGACATCCCCTCAGTCCAGCAGCAGGTGTCAGTTGCATTTATGGAGTTTGACAGGCAGACAGGTGCGTTTGGTGCTTCTGTCTGTGTTGTTGACTGCAGAGGCGGCCTGTGGAAATCCCCAGGGGCATAGCAAGCTTCACTGCTCTCTTCTTTTGAAAAGCAGTAATTATTCTTCCCTAGTGATGGAGTCCCAATGGTGTAAATCCTCGTCCCTCGTGGCCATGGGTCATGTTGCTGAAGTTCTCTCCCTGTCAAGACATTTCTCCTGAAGTTTTGCTGAGACTTCTGCTCCTGGAAGCTCTAATGCTTCGCCTTCTAGGCTCTCACACAGAGGAGGGCAGCGTTATCCTGGACTGCAGGACATAGAATATTTGAGTTACAGGAAGCCAGGATTTGGCTGGACATCAGGAAAAACTCCCTGACGGCTCAAGCAATGCAACAGTGGAACCAGTGACCTGGGGAGGCGGTGGCTCTCCCACCCTGGAGGCCTGCAAGATGAAGCTGGGCAGCCTCTGCCAGGGATGGTCTGACTGGGAGTCCTGCACTGAGCAGGGGGCAGGACCCGATGGCTTTATAGGCCCCCTCGAACTCAACTATTCTATAATTCTATTCCTTTCTCTTCTATTTGGCCAACCCTCCATGATTCCAGATTACTCAACGGATTTTATCGCATTTTGCCAGAGGTAGTTTAGTGCCACCTTAAGCATGCTCAGATGCGCAGTGCTCAGATCTAAAATGTAGAAAACACTGCATACATCGTTTTTTACCTTTATGCTATGTATAAAAAAAACTATAGAGTGTTGCATTTATGAAATCAATGAACTGCTACAGAGAAAACAAATTTTTATTTCTGCATGCAACAAAAACATTTTGAACTCTGAAAAAAAAGACGCTGGGTTGAAAGTTGCTTTCAAATAAAATACTCAATGTCTATCTGAGTCCTCCTCGTATTTATGAAATAAAAAACCGAACTTATATTAACCACTAGCAGCAAACCAAACATGCCGTCTGTGTACCCTCATCCTTTTATCATGTGGTGAAATATTGAACAAACATCCCTCTCCCAATTTAATAATGTTGCTGGAATTTTTATAAGAATCTTCTGAAAGCAAAGAAGTAGATCTATTATCTTCATTATGATTTAGCTGCAGCTCTTGTTCATTCACTAAAAACTGTTATTTTTAATCTTATATTATAAACTAGTAGGATTCCTTTCATATATTTTGAATAGAACAGCTTCCTGCAGAGTCAAAGTCAGTGCTAAAGGGCTGCATGCATTAAACAGCAAACCCCATAAGTTCATCAGCAGTAAAAGCAAATGAATCTACCCACGTACCATTAAACGTTCAGAAACTTTTCTGTGGATTTATCCATGGTTGGAGGGGGGGAAAGCTCAGTAAATAGTGCCCTTTGCAGATATAGGTGTGTTTAGTGACTGATTAGCAGGTAAACAGTCCAGTGCTGTGAACTGTGACAGGTCCCAAGCACAGCAGCTTTTAACATTCAGAGGAAGGAGATTACATTGGGACAAAGAGAATCCTTTCAGCAGCATTTCATGTAACATGAGAGCCTGCAGGAAGCTTGTTCAGCAGAGGAAGGTAGCGATTTACTTAACTAGCTAGCGCTGCATTCCTGAGTGTTCCAGGAATGTTCCTTCGAGCAGATCGGGGGCTGTGCCCGCGCCTCATGTTTTGAGCGACGGAACCACAGCAGAGGGGTTCAAGAGCCACGTGCGGCTCCGGAGCCAAGGGTTGCCAACCCCTGAAGCCCAAGGCATGTTGGATCCAACTTGCAGTCTTAGGGCTCCTCGAAAGTCCCCTGTACAACACACAAACACACACACGGATACCGGGCAAATTCACATGGCATGGCATGGCACTTCCCAGCCCCTTTCTAGGCAGATCTCCCTGGAGCGAAGCCACTGGCTACAGAGGGACTGGAGGCCAGTCCTGCTAGAGGCTGTGCACCTGCTTCTGGCACAAGGAGGGCCAGGGCACATGTGCCAACCTGGGGAGCAGGTGGGGCAAAAATGAGCTCAGGCCCATGTGTCAGGCGAGCCTCCTGCGGCTTCCTCAGCAGCTGGAAAGGGGCTTCTGCACCAGGCCCAGGCAAGAAGCTGCGCAACCTCAGGGAGAAGTCCACTTGGGGAGGGGGCTTCTCCTCAAGTGCAGGTGCCTCAGAGCTGGTCGCACAAGGTGTCCCTGCCAGGAGGCCCTTCCATCCCATCAAGGATGCCCAGCCAGCCCCCCCTTCCCAGGAGGATGGGGTCCAGCCCCCTCAGGCCAGCACAGGCAGCGGTGCCCCAGCTCCCCCAACGGAGGCATCTGGCTTGGCACTGCCACAGCAGCCCCCCTGCCCTGCTCAGAGCAGCTTCCCTGCCCCCCCACCCACACCAGCAGTCGGGCCCCGTAGCCCCAACGGAGAGGCCCTGCAGGGGGCGGGGGGGAGCAGACGTGCTGGGTGGGTGTCCTGGGGTAAGACATGCCAGGCCCTGCAACAAGGGAGAGATGGCCGCGCAGCAGCAACTTCCCCACAACCCACGTTGAGCCACGGCAGCAGGATCGAGCGATGGCTGGGTGAGGCTCCCCGTCCGGCCGCCCATGGGAGTGCAGGAGCCGCCTGAATTCTTATCAGCGCCCACGGCGGGAATTCCAAACCAGGCCATGCCTGCCTCTGCCGCCGGGTCAATGAGGGTGGAAAAGTGGTGGCACCAGCACTCTGGGGCCACTGCCCTTCGCTTGTGATCCAACGGCCTCGAGAATGAAGCCAGTATTCTTCCTCCCATGCTTGCCGGGCTGGATGGGCGACCCCGCCAAGACTGGACCCTCGTGACCCGCAGGGAGCTCCACGGTGGGATGCGTTAGAGTGGGTGAAGGACACAAAGGGCCTCTGCAAGCTGGAGTTCCCACATGGGCTTTGTGCTCCCACCCCCTGGCTTGGGACACAGAGCTCTGCCGCCGGGGCATTTCGACAGGGTGGTGCCGCAGGGGAGATCCTGGGCATGTGAGCCAGAAGCGCTGCGGAAGTTCTTCCCGGTTTGGGAATTGCCACAATCCCAGCCCCATTCTGCAATGAAGGGGGGGGAGGGGTGCAAAGCTCTGGCTGGAAGGACAGGACGGTTCTGGGACTAAGAGGCTGGCGAATGGTTCCCTCTGTACTGCTTGATGGGAAACTCAGGAAAGCCAGGTGATTCATGGTCTTGATACCGGCAATTGCTTTGGCCGTCTCTTCCAGAGCACAGGAGCCTCGAGAAACCACTGCTGGGGAGTCTGACATGGGAGCTGAAGCGAAGGAAAGGCACCCGTGCTCCCACTCCCCTTGCGATGCAGATCAGGGGACATGGGAACCCTGGGAAGAGCCATCCTGAGCCGCTGAAGTCATAGCCAGGTCTTGTGAACTAGCCTGCTGTGCCAGCATCTCCCTGGGTGGGTGAAAAGAACTGCACAGCCGGCCCGGGGCTCGACTCGGCGTGGGGAGCTGGTCAGCCGGTGAATCAGCCGATGCCCAGAGGCAGGGCGCGTGTGGGGTGGGCGAGGGGGCAGCCGCTGGGCAGTGGGCGCACAAAGGCCTGCTCCTGGCTGTTTATGACATGGCCGGCCAGGGGCTCAGCATGGCCTGGCAGGCCCCAGCAGGGGCCCTGTGTCTGTGTGGCTCCTGCTTGCACCCAGCCAGCACTGCTTGTGAGGCTCTCGCCCAGGCAGGACAGAATTTGGGCAGTATCGCAGAACGTGGCGGAGGAGATGCAAGCAGGCCAGCCAGACAGCTTGGACCACCTCTTGAGCGGCTGGGGGCAGCTCGGATGGCTGATGGCCACCAGCATGGCCCTGAACCTGCGGGCCGAACTTGCCTGGGAGGGCCTGAGAGGCATGACCCCTCCACTGTTGCATGGCCACCAGGCCTCACACTCGCTCCTTCCGCAGTCCAGCAGAGTCCCGGATGAGGCGCGAGCAACCCCTGATGAACAGGACACACCCCAGGGCCTGGGGGCTTCCATGGAGGGTTCAGGGAGCAATACAGAGCATGCAGCCTTCGGGGAAGAGGGCCAGAGCCCTGCAAGGACCGGGAAGCCGCACCCCACAGCCCTTGGGGGACTCATGTGCTGTGCAGGAACGCCTCCCCTGGAGAGGCCCAGGGACCGGAGGCGTCACCTTTGGCAGAGGCACCTGGCCAGGAAAGCCCTTGAGATCCAGCTGGAGCTGTCCCCCCCCCCCCCTTGGTGCGAAGCTCCTGGGAAAGCGCCTGCCAAGCGGGGAGACGCAGCCTTCCCAAGGCCCTCCCGCCCGGGCTGAGGAGCCTGCAGCTGCGCTCCCCAAACCCTCCCTTTGTGGAGTGGGCCACTCTGGAGCGCATCGCGCTGAACCTCACCCACAAGGCCTTGGCCTACCAGTGGGGGCTGCCCACGTTCCACATCAAGTCCTTCGTCCGTTTCCCCCAGGAAATGGCGGCCCCACGTCCCTCCCCGCACTCACGTGCCCCCAAAGCTGCCGCGGCCGCATTCACGGCCACGGAGACCCCGCTCGTGGCCGGGCAGGTGTAGGAGCGGCTGGAGTGGCACATCAGGAGCAAGTGGCTGCAGCACCTCTGGGGGCTGCCAGGCCTGACACAGAGCTCCCTCGGGCGCCTTCTGCCCGCGGCCCCCAAGCTGAGTCCCCGGGGCGCCGGGCGGGGAGATGTGAGCATTGCCCAGGTCGACTGCGCATCCCTGGGCAGGGAAGCAAAGGAGAGGCTGGAGCGTGATGTGCGCAAAAGGGTCCTTTTCCGGCGATGGGGGTGGCCCAGGCAGGTGCTCGACTCTCTGGGGGGGCTGTGCCCGGAGGTGGGGCTCTGCTCGCCTGCGGAAGCCGCGCCAAGGCCCCAGCAGGCCCCGCCCGAGGGACCGCTTTCCAGGGAGCCCCCCCACTGGTGCTTCTCAGGAGCAGCAGGCCCGCGTCGCGGCGGCCCGGCCCAGCTGGATCCCGCCCATGTGGACAAGCTGGAATGCCACCTCTTGAGGAAAGCCACGGAGGTGCACGGGGCCGCCTTTCCACCCCGCGTGAGGCTCCCGTGGCAGCACACAGCACCAAGCACGAGGCCGCCTCTCCGCGGGCCATTGCGCCCAGGCCAGGGACTCCTGCGGCCTCGCAACAGTTGCCTGCTCTTTGTCCGCACGGAGGAGCTGTCCCGGATCGAGCTGTCCGTCTGCTGCAGCCACTTCTCCTCCCTCTGGGGACCGTCCGTGTGCCACACGGGAGGGCTCGCCACAGTGGCACCCCACGCCCCTGCCTGCCCTCCCAGGCCACTGGGGAGGGCCGTGGACTGGTCTGGGGGCCAACGCTGTTCCTCCCCCGGCAGGCCAGAGAGCAGCTGGAGCGGAGCATCCTCCAGAGGCGGCTGCAACACGAGCAGGGGCTGCCCACGCTCCTGCAGCGGTCCCTGGACGCTGCCATGCCTGGCCGCCTTCAGCTGCCTGCCCGGCACAAGGCCGGGGTTCCGGTGGGCATCGCGTGGCGGGAGCCCCTCTTCCTGGCCAGGGACGCCCGCAGCCCCCTGGAGATCCATTTGAAGAAGATGAAGCTGCAGCGCCAGTGGGGGCTGCCCCGGAGAGTCCTGGCATCAGTGCAGCAGATGCTCCCGTGGCCCAGCAGCCCCGGCTCCGGGCAAAGGGCGGCCCGGCTCTCATCGCCTCCAGGGGCCTCCCCCTGCACCACGCCCCCTGCGTTGCTCTCCCAGAACCGATTCCCCCTGGCCACAGGCCCCCACAGCCACGCAGCCTTCTCCTGGCCTTCCAGCGGGCAGGGGACATGGCCCGGATTGAGCTGTCCATGCGGCGCAAGTGCCTGATGTCCCTCTGGGGGCTGAGCGCCACCTACATGGAGGCGCTGGGTGGGATGGTCCCCAGGTGGCCCTCGCAGCCCCTCTGGCCCAGAAGGGGGGAGGCCACGCTTTTTCTGGGGTGACGCTCCCGTTCCTCCAGGAGCAGGAGCTGCTGGAGCAGCAGGTGACGAAGAAAAGGATCCAGCACCTGTGGGGCCTGCCAGCCCTGGTCCACCGCTCACTGTGGTGCAGCGTGCTCAGGCCTCCCTCGGCCCCCCTGCGCCCACGGCCGAGCACTGCAGTCCACGTGCAGCGAGAGGAGCCCTCGCTCTTCCTTCCACGCACCTGCCAGCACTTGGAGGCCCATGTGCAGAGGCTGAGGCTCCGGCAGCTGTGGAGGCTGCCCAGCAGGGTCCTGGGGGCCTTGAACACCTTTGCTCCCCCGGGGGAGATGGGGAAGGGCTGGGGCCTGCAAAGATCCCAACATGCGCCTTCCGGGGGCCCCGTTCCACCCACAGGAGGCCTGGCCTTCCCTGCTCAGGGGCAGCACCGGGTGGGAGCAGGCAGCCCCCGGCAGCCCCGAACTCAAGGGCAGGCTCTTCCGGGTCACAAGGGCCAGTGGGCCCCGGCAGAAGCTACAGCCAGGCTCCGGAGAGCGCGCAGAGAGTGCAGGCCAGCGCCAAAGGAGGGCCACGTGTTCCAGAAGGGTCCCGCTGAACATGTGCCGCATTTGGCTACCGCCACCCACCTGCCTGCTGAGGACAGCCGGACGACCCCTCCGAAAGGGAGGAGGGTGCTTCACACTGAGGAGGCCTCTCCGCTGAGGAGGCGGCAGCCCAGGGGAGAAGGAAGGCGGGAGTGTGGCCGCCCCTCCGAGGGCCGCGGCACGTGCCCAGCCGCAGACGAGCGGGTGGCCCTCGTCGGCTCCATCCTGGAGAGGAAGCTCTGCATGCAGGAGGGGCACCGGGCCTGGTTGCTTGAGCAGCAGAGGCTGCGGGAGCAGAGGGGGGCACCCGGCCCCGCAGCACACGGCCCAAGGGCACCTCACGAGGTCACTGGGCACACCGTGGAAGTGCGGTGGGGAGAAGCCCAGCGTTGCCTCAGCCACAGAGCCGAGCGCACCGTCCGGGCTGGCACAGACGACCAGGCCCTGCAGACAGGCTGCGCCAAGTGGAGCACGCGATCCCAGGCGGGGCCCGGCGGAGTCCCAGGTGAGCTTCGGGGCGCTGTCCACGGGCTTGGCTGCATGGATTGCCCCCCAGGTCGGCCAGGAGGGAGTGGGCAGCGGGCCGGCTCAGTGCAGGGCCAGCTGGGAGAGCAGAGAGCTGCGGGGCTGAAAGAGGGCCCAGAGAACAAGCTGGACGGGCCAGTCAGAGGCAAGGAAGGTCCCCACGCCAGGCGAGAAGCACAGGCATGCCGGGAGCCCACCCTTGAGTCGCAATCCGGCTGCAGCTGCGAACCTGCTGCTTCTGAGCGAAGGAAAGCACCGCGGGGAGAGCGCTCCATTCCTGTCCCAGCTGAGTGCCTTCCTCCCTGAACAGACTTTTCTTCTTAGGTTTTTGCATGTATCATAGTAATTCCTAGGTAGCTCATAAGTGCAGTCATTAAAACAATGGTGTCTTGCTGAGCGGCCTCATCTTTCAGGGTGTCACTTCCTCTCCTTGCGAGAAGAGCCCAGCCATTCCCCCCGGCCTGCGGTCTGCAGGGGCAGGCTGCACAATATCTATTTAATCTAGGTTGAGGGGAGTCTGGATTCTGGGGGCTGGACCAGAGGCCCCAGGTTCAGAGCAGGCAACACTGCCATGAGGAGCGGAGTTCTTGTGCACAAGCACAAAGCCCGTCTTCCTTGAAGGTGAACAGCACAGTCCCACCTGTGAATTGGGGAGCGTTGTGACAGGAAGTCTCAATCAGCAGCCATGGAAATGACCTCTCCGATCCCAGGGAGGTACCTGATGCCTTGAACCTCAGCAGTTTTATTGCTGAGAACGACCCAGGTAAACCCTCTGCAGCTCTGTTTGGTGGAGGCTCAGCAACCCCAGAAATAGTGCCCTTTTCTCCTAGGGAAGTTGCTCCAGCCCCTGGACTACTTGAGTTGTCCCTTTCTGCACTTTGTCTCATGTTGCAATAGCTGCTATCATACTTGTATTTGTATCCCATCTTGTCCCTGCTACCTGGAACGCCAGACGGCACCCCTTGCCTGCCTCCTCTCCAGCGCCGGACTGGCCCTGGAGAGCTTCACCAGGGAGGCCCAGGAGCCCCAGTGTGTCGCTCGCACTGGTGCTCACGCGATGCGGAGTCGCCTCTTCCAGCAGCCACGGCCGGGGCGCTTGCACCCGGCAGCCCGCCACGAGCCCTCTTCCGCTTTAGCAGGCGCTCCCTCGCGTCCTCCCGCAAGGCTCGGCGAAAGTGGAGCGGCTCGCGCGTAGTCGCGCCCACGGCGCAAGCGAAGAGAAGCAAAGTGAAGCATGCCTGCGCCAGCCCGGGCGGGCGGACGCGGCTGGTCCCCGGGGCGGCCGGGCGGGAGGCCCAGGCGGGCTGCTCCCACTGGCTGGTGGCGGCTCGCTGGGGCTCCGCGCAGCAATCTGGCCAGTCGTTCAGGGGATGCGAGGGCTCAACCGGAGGCCTTCTGCCCCCCCAGGCGGGGGTCGGCAGCAGGGCTGCAGCCCTCCCCAGAGCACACGCGGCCAAGGAATTTGCGTGCAGCCAGGCCCCCCAGTGCCAAAGGCAGGCTTGAGCCAAAGTTAAGGTCAGGGAGCTTCTGGAGCAAAAGCACGTGGTGTCCAGACCGGAGGGACGGGAGGGGACAGGCTCTCAAGGGATGGGGAGAATGAATTCCTTGTTGCTTGCTGAACCGTCTAGCAAAACCAGAACATGTCAAACAGCATCTGTTCCAGGGCCACCTGGCACCTGCCTTGTTTGCCTCGGTGCTATTTTTTGTTTCAAAGTGCTGGCAAGGTTGTCTCTCTTGTCTCTCACAGAGCGGCACTTTTCACACTGGAGCTTTTATGCTGCCAGCGGGATCTTCATAGGCATCTGCGAATCTTTCCCAAGCCTGGGCTTTAGCAGGCTGCCAGTTTCTCCCTTCCTCTGCTGCCTTCTCACAGAAAGTTTCTGCTCTATTTTGCAACGACACAGCTGGGGTGCTCATAGTTTTTTTTTACAGAGGTCTTATGTCTGTTTTCAGAACAGGCTCCTGGGGGATTATTGGAGGCTGCAGGGTCTTTGCAAGGGGACATGACTGGATAAGCAGGTGGGTTGGTGGCTCTTTCATTTTGGTAAGAATCCCACAAAAATGCAGGCCAGCCTCACAGGCCTCTCCCATCTGAGCCAGCTCATTTTGGGGGGCGCTCAATGCCAGAAAAGCCCCCTGTGTGGGAGATGCCCTCACCAGGCACCTCAAAGTGAGAAAGAGCACTGGGGTAAACAGGGCAGGGTGCCGGATACCAGAGTTGTCATCTGGGGGTTTTGTCGGGCAAGGCATGAGGAACGCACTGCGCCCATTTCCCCTGTTGCTGAAGAGGCTGAAGAACGAGCACCTCCCCTCCCTGCCGGGAGGAAAGCAAGGTCGCCTGTGGGCAAGGGCTCTGGCTTTGTATGTCAGCCAGAGGACCATGGCCATGCACAGGTCACCCCACAGGCCTCCCAGCAAGGAGGGACCATCCAGGCCCTCAGTTCAGCTGAAGAGAGCTTGGTGTTGCTCCTCCCTGCCAGGAAGAACACCTAGGAAAACTCTGGAATAAAAAACTAGGACTGGAGCAATGCTCTTTTTTTCTTCCTCCCTCCTAATCACTTTTCCTCTTGTGTTGTGTCCTTATCCTCATGGGGGATTGGAATGCTAAAGTAGGAAACCAAAAGATAACCCAAAGGAAACCAAAAGATAAAAGGCAAGTTTGGCCTTGGAGTACAAAATGAAGCAGGGCACAGGCTGGAAGAATTTTGTCAAGAGAATACGATGGTCATAGCAAACACTCTTTTCCAACAACCCAAGAGACGACTCTACACATGGACATCAACAGACGGTCAACACAGAAATCACATTGACTTTGTGCTCTGCAGCCAAAGATGGAGAAGCTCTATACAGTCAGTATGACCTAAATCAAATCCCTGATGAATATACAGTAGAGGTGACAAACAGATTTAAGGAATTAGATCTGATAGAGTGCCTGAAGAACTATGGACGGAGGTTCGCAACATTGTACCAGAGGCAGCAACTAAAACCATCCCAAAGAAAAAGAAATGCAAGAAAGCAAAATGGCTGTCTGAGGAAGCTTTACAAATAGCTGAGGAAAGAAGGGAAGCAAAAGGCAAGAGAGAAAGAGAAAGATACAAACAATTGAATGCAGAATTCCAGAGAATAGCTAGAAGAGATAAGAATGCCTTCTTCAATGAACAGTGCAAAGAAATAGAAGATAGAATAGGGAGGACCAGAGATCTCTTCAAGAAAATTGGAGATATGAAGGGAAACTTTCATGCAAAGATGGGCATGAGAAAGGACCAAAATGGCAGGGACCTAACAGAGGCAGAAGAGAATAAGAGGTGGCAAGATTACACAGAAGAACTATACAAGAAAGAGCTTAATGCTCCTGATAACCATGATGGGGTGGTCACTGACCTCGAGCCAGACATCCTGGAATGTGAAGTCAAGTGGGCCTTAGGAAGTCTGAGCAACAACAAAGCTAGTGGAGGTGACAGTATTCTAGCTGAGCTATTCAAAATCTTAAAAGACGATGCAGTAAAAGTGCTACACTCAATATGCCAGCAAATTTGGAAAACTCAACAGTGGCCACAGGATTGGAAAAGGTCAGTTTACATTCCAATTCCAAAGAAGGGCAATGCCAAAGAATGTTCAAACTACCGCACCACTGCACTCATTTCACATGCTAGCAAAGTTATGCTCAAAATCCTACAAGCTAGGCTCCGGCAGTATGTGGACCGAGAACTGCCAGAAGTACAGGCAGGATTTCGAAGAGGGAGAGGAACTAGAGATCAAATTGCCAACATACGCTGGATCATGGAGAAAGCTAGGGAGTTCCAGAAAAACATCTACTTCTGCTTCATTGACTATGCTAAAGCTTTTGATTGTTTGGATCACAACAAATTGTGGCAAGTTCTTAAAGAGACGGGAGTACCAGACCATCTTATTTGTCTCTGGAGAAACCTATATGCAGGTCAAGAAGCAACAGTGAGAACTGGACACAGAACCACTGATCGGCTCAAAATTGAGAAAGGGGTTTGGCAAGGCTGTATTCTGTCACCCTGTCTATTTAATTTATATGCAGAGCACATCATGACAAAGGTGGAGCTAGATGAATCACCAGTTGTAATTAAGATTGCTGGGAGAAATATCAACAGCCTCTGATATGCAGATGATATCACTCTCATGGCAGAAAGTGAAGAGGAACTAAAGAGCCTCTTGATGCGGGTGAAGGAGGAGAGCACAAAAGTTGGCTTGAAAATCAACATTAAGAAAACTAAGATCATGGCATCCGGTCCTCTCACTTCCTGACAAATAGATGGGGAGGAAATGGAGGTAGTGACAGATTTTATTTTCCTGGGCTCCAAGATCACCGCAGACGGTGACTGCAGCCAAGAAATTAAAAGACGCTTGCTCCTGGGGAAGAAAGCTATGGCAAATCTAGACAGCATACTAAAAAGCAGAGACATCACCCTGCCAACAAAAGTGCGTATAGTCACGGCTATGGTTTTCCCAGTTGCAATGTATGGCTGTGAAAGCTGGACCATAAGGAAGGCTCAGCACTGAAGGACTGAGGCCTTTGAATTGTGGTGCTGGAGGAGACTCCTGCGAGTCCCTTGGACCGCAAGGTGATCAAACCGGTCAGTCCTAGAGGAGATCAACCCTGACTGCTTTTTACAAGGCCAGATACTGAAGATGAAACTCAAATACTTTGGCCACCCAATGAGAAGGAAGGACTCCCTGGAGAAGAGTCTAATGCTGGGAACAATAGATGGCAAAAGAAGAAGGGGACGGCAGAGGATGAGGTGGCTAGATGGAGTCACTGAGGCAGTTGGTGTGAGCTTTGGTGGACTCCGGGAGATGGTGGAGGACAGGAGGGCCTGAAGGAGTGTTGTCCATGGGGTCACGATGAGTTGGACACGACTTCGCAACTAACAACAACAACAACAAACGGATGCTCTTGTTGGCTCCCCAAAAGGGCCAGGCATGCCCCAGAGGGTGTTGCCTGGGTGAGTGCCTCTCCCCCAGACTTGGCAACATCCCTTTCTCCCCACATTTCAGAGGCTGCCATTACACGGGGTGCCAACTCCCATGCCCTGAGAGATGGAAGGGGTGCAAAGCAGCTTCATTCTCACAGCAAAGGCAGCCCTTCTCTTCATCAGTTCTGCCCAGGGTTCCTCCTAACAAGCTGAAGGCTGTGAGCAAGGCTGCAAAAACACTCCTGGCTTTTGGCCGTCGGAAAGTTCATGGCATGCGACCTACTGAAGGAGCTGAGCAACCGCCTCACATTCTTCTGGCACAGCCCACGCGGTTCAGGGGCATTCAAGGGCCCAGCCTGAACTTTTAAGGAGCTCGCCATGGTGCCAGAAGCAGCCATCTTGGGTTTAGCCCCATCGACAGCTCTTTTAAAGTTCAACCTGACGCATGGAGTGAATATACCTCCCATGAGGCATATGCCCATGCGCATAGAAGGACAAGCTAATGATAAATGCCCCATGCAGAAATGCCTCACACCTGCACTACTTCTGGGGCTCACATGAAAAGGATTGTATCTGAGCTCTTTGAGAAAGCATAGTAAGTCAGTGATGAAGAGTGTGGTGAGAGCCAGTCATTATGAGAGCCAGCATGGTAACATGGTTACGAGAGCTGGACTAGAACTTGAGAGATCTGGGTTCAAGTCCCCACTCAGCTATGGGGACACTGGGAGACCAGGGCCATTCAACTCTCAGCCCAACCTACATTACAGGGCTGTGGTGGTGAAGCTCAGACTGAGAGAATTGTTTGTTTGTTTGTTTGTTTGTTTATTACAAACATTTGTATCCCATCCTTCCACACAAGCACTCAGGATGGTTTACATAGTATAAAATTACAGGCTGCCTTGAGTTTCTTGGATGGAAAAAAAGGCACAGTATAAATATAACTAAAGAAATAAATGTATTATGTATTCAGAGTAGCAGTCTTTCCCTCTCAAGACCCTCTCAAAGGATTGTGAGAAGAACTATGGATTTACAACAAATAAGACATCTGAAACAGTGGCCCATTTGTGCAATTTTCTCCTTCAAAAGTGAGCAAAAGGGCAGTGCTTCTCTTCTCTAAAACAGACGTTCACTTTGCAGCTGAATCATTGCAGCGTACCTTCTCCTCACCTTGTCCCAAAGTTGCTGTGGCACAGCACACAGAACTTCCACAAGATTGCCAGTGGGTATAAAAGGGACCCCAAAGGAGTCTTCTTCCAAATTTCCGGCACTGCTGCCTCCTCGGGACACCCCAATTCCCATGTGAAGGACCAAGCTGTGGCAGTCTGTGCAACCATGTATTTTTCCAAGCCCTTTCAGAAGTGTCCATAAAAGTGGCCATTGCAACATCCCGGGGAAGGGAATTCCATGGTTCAATTAACAAAGTCCTTCCTTTGCTCAGTCCTGCATCTCCCACCCATCAGCTTCATGGGATGACATTTTAGGGTCCAAGAGTTATGGGGGAGAGAGAAAAATGCCCCCCTCTTTGCTTTCTCTGCATCATTTTCCACACCTCCAGCACATCCCCCCTTCCTGTCTACAGGATTCATAGACCACTTGATAGCTAACAAGATTCCCTAGCAGCAAAGACACAAAGGAGAATGAAACGAAAAACAGAATTAAAATATTTTAAATCAGGCAATGCTAGTGATTTTATGGCTAGTTAGCCAGGAAGGCTTGTTTAAGTAGATCAAATCAAATCAAACTTTAGCAGGTGCTAAGAAGGAAATGGAACTGGCAGCTGCCTGACTTGAACAAGCACAGTTCCATGGCAAGAAGCGCACCATGGTGAAGGTTCTCTTCAGAGAAGACTCCAGCAGACAGTAGGTCCATGTGGATCCCCAGGCATGTCTCCTCGGATGACCTCCGACAATAGGCAGGCTGGGGAGAGGGAAGGTGTGCTCTCAGATCCTTATTAACCGCCCCCCCTAACACCAAATAAAAACCAGCAATTTAGTGGCCTGGAGACCATCCCTGGTAAACAGAGACAAGGTAATTAGAACCTCAGCCTGCATTTCAGCTCACTCGCCTCTGCACTGAAGGAGCAGTTTCTTCCAGACAGCAAGCCGCAGAAACCCTTTTCCTGCCCTCCTGAGCACCAAATGAAATTCCTCCGGTGACACCAAATATTAGCAAGACTAACAAGAGCCGGGTCACTCTCCGGGATTCTGACATGAGACATTCCTCCCCTGCCTGGAGCTGAGGACATGGGCAAATCAGTGACCTGCTTTTTCCTTGGGGGATGCTGATGGAAGCAATCAAATATTGACTGGGATCTTTATTTAGCAAGCTGAAAGAAGAGCAATTCAGGGGCTTCCTCTCGGTTATTTGCAAATATTTTCCCTGCCCTGTGGCACTGCTGGAAGCCAAAGGGAAATTTACCAGTACCTGGGTCACCAGGCCATGGCCTGTTGGCTGGCCCAGGCCTGGACAAAGTATGCCCCTCTGCCAGCCAGCATTTCGTCCCAGAAGTGGAGGGTTTGGGGTCAGGACACATCACCTACAGGACTTGCTCGCAACAACATCCCTTTCAGAGTAGATTAATCTTGTTGTTGGAAGGAGAGACCAAAAGCAGTGCTCCGTCTTCAGTGCATGATCACAGAAATGCCTTCGTGGGGTGCAGTTTCACGTGCTTGGTGCTTTCCTTAGCACAGAACTTCCTAGGATCACCCACGCTGCCAGTTTTCCTCCTGCCTTGTGTGGTGTGCTGAACAGTTTTCCCGCCCCCACGCCACTTCTGTCCCTCTTCCTCGTGGCCCCTCACCTTATCTGCCCTCCTCTACAATTTCCCGTCCTCTACTTCTCTCTCCTCCTGTGGATAGGTGAGGCAAAGGCCAGTTCACCTGTTCGCATCACTTAGAAAAGGCAGAAGTGCGCGCCAGCCTTAGGGAGGAAGTGGGAAGAAGTGCGCATTCGGAGAAGGCAGCCAAGCTGCGGCGTCAGGACAGGCTTCAGCCAGGGGAGCAGCCCGGAAAACAGCCGGGCGGGCGAGACGCACAGGATAAGAAAGACGAGGCCGTGGCTGGATCAGACCAACGGGGCCCGCGCAGCCCAGGCTTCTGAGTCTACAGGGTCAGCCCCAGAAGCCGGCAGGAGCGGAACAGTCCCTCTCGCCCCGTTCTTCACCAGTGGTGCGCACGAGCGCTGGAGGGAGCGCATCACGGCAGAGGACGAGAAGGGAAGGAGGCCAGGACATCCAGGGAAACTGAGGCAGGGAGGGGAGGGAGGGGAGGGGGCAATGGCGAGGGAGGGGCCTCGAGCAGTTCCGCTCCACCTGCTGCCTGCTGTCGCTAGGAAGACCCGCGGACGCGCCCCTGCTCCGCCTCTTCCCCGGGGCGGTGTCGCCCCGAGCATCCCAGCTGGCGCCGCCCGCCGGTGCCCACTGGAGCGCGGCTCTTCGCCCTTGCGCCATGGCCGTGGAGGGTCACCTGCCGCCCCCGACCGCTCTGCTGCTGCTGCTGCTGTTGCTGCTGCTGGCGCGCCCCGACGGCTGCGGGGGAGCCGAGCCGACCTGGCGGCAGCGCATCCACTGGCGTAGCGGCGGGCGCGTCTTCAGCCTGCTCAATAACGCCGCGCAGTTCCAGCCGCCCGGAGGGGTCACCCGTGGGGTGCAGCGGCTCCAGCTCAATGTCGCGGCCACGGCCGCGCTGGATCCCCAAGGCCGCCACGAAGCCCTGGCGCCGCCGGGGGCTCGCACCGGCAGCAGCCCGCGGCATGCCAGTGCACTCCAGCCGCAGGAAGAAGAGGGCTCGGGCAGAGCGGCCCCACTCGGCCGCAGCGCGTTCGGGAGCCCCCGGGTCGGTCCCGAACCAGGCCCTGTCCCCTGGGACAGGGCACGCCTCCGCAGCGGTGCAGCCAGGGGCGCCCCCGGAGCAAGCGGGGAGACGCTGCAGGGCCAGAACGCCTCGGAGTCCCTCCCCTTCCAAAGCGGGCAGCCGGGTCTTCTTGCAGCCTGGGACAGCCAGGCCTGGCCTGGGGCAGAAGGGGGAGACTGGACTGAGCCGGGGTTCAACGAGCTTGCAGGGACACCTAATCCCCTTCACGTCCACCCTGGGGAGGCAGCTTCCCTGGGCACTGGGAGTTCAGCGGAAGAGGAGCCCCAAACCCCCTTCCTCAGTCAGAACAGCCTCTTCTACACTGGCTACCCCGATGCAGGACAACAATCCGGGCCCACAACAAGCGACAGGAGGTCAGGCTATGGAACCAGTTACTTTCACCATGGTAAGTGACCGTGCCTGGTTGGAGGCCTGGGTTCCCGAAAGCTGGGGAACAGCGGAGAGCAAACTAGAGAGCCAGTGCGGTTAAGAGCATGGAATGGGGACTCAGGCGATCTGAGTTCTAGCCCCCACTCAGCCGTGGGGCCCACTGGGTGACTTTGGGCCAGTCACAGACTCTCAGCCCAGCCTGCCTCACAGGGTGGTTGTTGTGGGGATAATGGTGTAAACTGGGCAGAGACCAGTAAACTGGGGGTGGTTTGGAAGTGAAATGCATAATGCAAATGGAGAGGGGAGAAGATGAAGTGGAGCCATTCATGCGGAAGGACTTGGCTGGTCACCCCTTTTCTCTGCCCTGCATCTATGACCATTCAGTTTCATGGAATGGGTCTCCCTGTCCACTTTTTCCATGCCAGTCAGTCACCCTTTTTCTAAACTAACACATCCCAGCTGTTGTGATGTTCCCTCACAAGGGAGTTGTGAGGGAACTATTAAAAGAAAAAGACATTTTCTTTTAATAGTTCATTAAAAGAAAATGCCTTTTTCTCCCTTTCAAGGAGCCCTAAGTGACTCACATGGTCTTCTTCATTTTATCTGCACAACAACCCTGTGAGGAAGATTAGGCTGAACAACAGGGACCAGCCCAAAGTCACCCAATGAGCTTCATGACTGAGTGGGGAATGGAGCTTAGAGGTCCCAAGACCCAGCCTGACATTCGAACCACTACTCTACCCTGGCTGTCAGCATAAATTCAAATGCAACAAGTGGGCCTCTTTAAACATGCAACACTTTTAACTGGGTTCAGTCAAACAGCCCGCAACAGCCCTCCCTCAAGAGTTGGCTATAGGTTGTGATTAGGTTGTTGCTGAATTGTGGGTGGTTGTTGAAATACTGGTTATCATGTTGTCTGAAGTCAGCCAAGATGTCAAACCATGGTGAACAATCCACAATTCATAGCCCAAGAACAGACCATGGCCTCTCTTAGGGTTGTTTGTGGTTAACCAGTCATGGTTTCATAGCAAGCCACATTTCAACAACAAGCCACACTTGAGTGTGTTGTCTGCATCCTGAATTACTGTGTTATCTGAATCCTTCTGTCCTTCCTTCCTTCCTGAGAACTGGAAGGTGGCCTCAGTGGTCCCAATTTTCAAAAAGGGTAGTAGAAGGGACATGGGGAATTACAGACCGGTTAGCCTTACGTCCATTGTAGGAAAAACAATGGAAAGGCTCCTAATAGAGAGAGATCTAGTGATGCTAGATAGGGAAGGGAGGCTGGCAGCCACACAACACGGCTTCCACAAAAACAGGTCCTGCCAGACAAACCTTGTGGAATTCTATGACAAGATTTCAAGATGGCTGGATGGAGGGGATGCAGTGGATGTGGTATACCTGGATTTCAGCAGGGCCTTTGACAAAGTGCCCCATGATATCCTGGTGGAGAAACTGAGGAGTTTTGGGATACACCAAAGCGCTGTCCGGTGGATTAGGGCATGGTTGACTGACCGAAAACAGAGGGTAACCGTTAGCGGAAAATCATTGGGATGGCAGCCAGTGACAAGCAGGGTCCCCCAGGGCTCTGTCCTGGGGCCAATCCTGTTTAATTGTTTCATTAATGACATGGAAGAAGGGGTGAACAGTCTGCTGATCAAATTCACAGATGATACTAAAACTGGAGCAGTGGCCACAACTGAGGGGCAGGTACTCCAGATCCAAAAGGATCTGGACAGACTATGGAAGTGGGCAGGAGACAACAGGATGATGTTCAATGTGAATAAGTGCAAGGTGTTGCACTTGGGGCATAGGAATAAGTACAGGTTAGGGGAGAAGTGGCTGGAGAGCAGCACTTGTGAAAGGGACCTCAGGGTGCAGGTTGACTGCAGGCTGAACATGAGTCAGCAGTGTGATGCGGTGGTCAAGAGGGCAAACGCCACCCTTGGTTGCCTAGCCAGAAGTGTGGCTTCTAAATCGAGAGGGGCATTACTACCACTCTATACGACTCTGGTGCGCCCGCAACTGGAGCATTGTGCTCAGTTTTGGGCCCCTCATTACCGGAAGAATTTAGACAGGTTAGAGTCAGTGCAGCATAGGGACCCAAGGATGGTGGCCGGATTGCAGGGGATGCCATATGTGAGGGGGTGTCCTGCGGAGGTGGTTAGAGACCTGTTCTCCCCTGCAGAGGAAGGCAGAATGCGCTCCAGTGGAGCCAAGCTCAGGGAACCAAGGCTCAATTTGGATGCCAGGAAGCACTTCCTGACAGTCAGGACCCCAAGGGTGTGGAATGGGCCTCCATGGGAGGTGGTTGAGGCCCCATCGGTGAGGGTTTTCAAAGATAGACTGGACGTGCACATGGTGGGCATGTCATGAGCGGAGCCGACCAGAGCCGGGGGTCAGACTAGATGGCCCAGGAGACCCTTTCTGACTTGCTCTGTTTCTATGTCTCTGTGTTCCCTCCCTTTCTTCCTTTATTTCCAATTCTTTGAAGAATGAGACTTTTCTGTTTCTTCCATGCACATTACCATCCAGCATTGCCGTGCTTTTGGGGATCCTACATGTAGACAGGCTGTGGATGAAGGCTGAGGTTGTGGCCAGCATGGCTTACTTTTGCAACATGAATCAAGGAGACTTTCTCTCAGGAAAGCCGTGCCCTGGATCCAGCCCTTTCTGTTGCTTGAAATGTGTGCTTGTCTGTGTGTGAGGGCCTTTTACGTACCAAAACTCACAGGCATTCTCCAAGAGGTGTGTTTGAGTGGTCCTTGGAGGCTGCCTCAGCTTACCAAGTCAGGCCAGCAACACAACCCTTGCACTGAGGGTCCAAACCTTCAGTATGCAAAGCCTGCGTGTTGTGCTGGGAGTGTTGGACAAGAACTTAGGAATTCTGAGTTCTGGCCTTCATTCAGTTCTGGGGCTCATTTTGGACCAGTCTCACATAGTTGTGAGGAAACAAGGGTGAGGAGGATCATGAACTCTGCCTTGGGCTCCTTTACTGCAACAAATGAATGCATAGTGCACAGAGGATGGCCCATCTCCTAAAAAATAAAGATACTAGTCCTCATGGATCTAAATAAAGAGTTGATGGAAGGAGCAACTTAGGAACGTCCCTTACAGTGGTGAGGTCACAGGTCCATTCAACTCCTGATTGTGCACAAGGGCAAGTAGCAGCGCCTTGCAGGTATCAGGGAACGGGCTTTTTCCCAGCCCTACTTGGAGGTGCTGAAAGTCAGACCAGGTCCTTTGGCATGCCACACAGGGGCACTACTGCTCTTCATGGTGTTCAGATTGGGAGTGCTTGCATGCACAGATCACTGCTTGCTGCATCCAAAAGGCCCTTTCCTGGGCACTTCCTCACTCAGGACCCTGTCCGTCCTCCCCTTTTGCTCCTAGGACTGCCTGACTTAATCCCTGATCCATATTTCATCCAAGCTTCCACCTACATTCAGAGGGTCCAAATGTACGCCTTGGAATGTGCAGCCGAGGAAAACTGCCTTGCAAGGTAGGCACGAGTGTTTGCTGTTCCCTTTGCCTGCCTTTCAGGGCAGTGTGGAGATTCAACTGCGGATAGCGTATCATTTCAAAGTTGGAGCAGTACAAGTTGCCATTTCCAGAGAGGGATTTTGGCAAGCAAGCAGCATGGCCAGAGTGGCATTCCCAATCCAGACGGAATGCAGCAATGCTTTGATTTTGCTTTGTCCTCTTTGAACTGCTGTGATTGGCCAGAACTGGGCCATTAGAGGTATTATCCCTTTTGATCCTCAGACTGGGGAGACTTGGGCTCAAATCCCCACTCAGCCACTGGGCCACCCTGTCCCTGAGGCTAACCCACCTCACAGCTGGGTTCAGACAACTGGCTGACCCGTGTGTCTATCTAGATCCGCAACGCACGCTCAACCTTCATGTGCAGGTTATTGTGTGGTCTGAACCCATCCTGACCTCTGAAAAAGCAGTGGATGAGGCCTGTTGGGACCAGGGTGACCCTGGCCACAAATGTACGCTGAAGACAGTTGGGGTGGGAGTGTGGGTGGCCCTCAAACCGCACCTTGCTATTAAATCCTGGCTTCCTGGGAGAAGTAGTGCAAATGCCTCTACCAGCACCCACAACCTCACGTGTACCTTTTCTGCTGGGTGCTGCAGAAGGGCTGCAGGTGCTGGAGAAGAGCTTTGGGTTCAGTGGATGACAGGAGGGGCCAGTCCTGCTGGATTGTGGAAGGCAGGGCTGGAGACCCGATATGGACACTCTTGCTGAGGAGGGTGGGGTCCGGGCACATCCCATGCCTCGGCTTCCCATCCCAAGTCAGCCCAAAGGAGCAAACGATCTGCCGCTTATTGATTCCAGCTTGGACAAATGCAAATCCCAGGACAGGGCGGGTGCATGGCAGAACTCAGGTTCCTGCGAACACGCAAACGGGCCATCTGTCTTCCCTGGGAGGTCCCTGCCGCCTCCACTTGCTTATCCATTCAGGGAAATGGCCCGTCCTCTCCCTTTGCTCACCCCAGCTTTAGTGATATCGGCAGAGGGACTCCCCAAGCCATGCTGGGACCACACTTGGACAGCCAGGGTTCTCTCTCAGAGACAGCAGCAGTAGCAAACCCTGGTGCGCAACCCACTGTTCACCGCCAGCTGGGTTCAAGCAACAAAGACCTGCACTCAGGGGGTGAATAAGGGTCAAGTGTGGGTTGTCTCTGAAGTGGGGCTGAGCATGGTTGTCTGAACCCAGATAAGATAACCAACCACGACTGGATACCACAAAGCAACCCACAGTCCATCACCCAACAACAAACCATGGATCAGCTTTGTGGGTTGTTCGTGGTTAACCACCATGGTTTGTTGCCTTGGTGGGTTCAGAGAATACAAGAATCCACAGCGACCAACGCTCCAATACTTGCCCACACGCAGTCAGTACTGAATCCTTGAGTGGGTTATTGTGTGGTCGGAGCCCAGCCAGTTTCTTTTATGTCTTTTTTTTATGTCTTTTATGAACAGAGTTCAGATGTCACTCGCTGTGGGATGTTTAGGGGGCTTTTTTTGCAGCATTAGACATCATTCCCTCCAAGTGGGGCATCCTTGCCTGTGGCAGAACTCAGCACTTGGGTGGGCCAGGGGTGCTTCTTTCAGCCAGGGTGGAGGGGCTTCTGGGAGCAGTGTCGCAGGGGTGGCCTGGGCAGGGCCCCAAATCTCAGCAAATTGGAACCAAAAGCTCTTGCACAGTCACCCTGTTGATCCAGTGAGCCCAATTCAAGTTCCAGATGGCCCTGATGGTGCACAAAGTCCATCCTGCCCCGGTGCTGAGCTGGGAAACAAGACCTGGGCTCTCGTTCCCCCTGCCTTGGCCCTGAAACTCACTGGATGGCTTTGGGCAGTCCCTGGCTCTCAGCCTGACCTACTTTGCAGGGTTGTAGGGAGGATGGAAAGAAGAGGAGGCGGACCACGTGATCTGTTCTAGGTTGCTTGCAAGAGGAAAAATGGTGGGTTTAAAGAGAAGGATTGACTGAATAGTTTCTGCTCCCTCCTGTAGGTCTGCCTACCGTCCAGGAGTGAGCAAGATCAGCTACCGGGTGCTGCTTCGCTTCCCCCAGCGAGTCAAGAACCAAGGGACAGCGGACTTCCTCCCAGTGAAGCCGCAGACGGAATGGGAGTGGCACAGCTGCCACCAGTAAGCATGTGTCCTACTGGGCCCCTGAGGCTGATTCCCTGTCTGCGTCGGCCTCTCCATGCCCAGAGCCAGACCCTGGAAGTGGCAAAAGTCCAGGCAGCCCCAGCCATGAGCATCTTTACTGGCACTGCCGAGCAAGCAAGGCCGCACAGCTCCCCAAGTCCTCCAGCAAGCCCAGGATCAGCCTCTGCTCATGTCGAGAGTGCTGAGCCCAGCCTGGATCCTTCCCTCCAATCTTCCCGTCATTCCAGGGGGACCAGCACAAGCCCCCCCGGGGGGCAGGGACCGGGCAAGGCACCGGCTCTCCCACCCTGCTGCACTCGCAACCGGCCTGGGAAGCTGCGGGCAGCGACCTTGAAGAGGCTTCCACCCCTTGGACCCACCTGCCCAGCCCCCTATCTTTCATGGGTCCTCTGCAGAATCCAATAATGCAGGCCCGTCGGAGGCCCATAAAAGGGGCTTGCCTGGCCCAGTCCCCACACCCTGCTCTGAGGGCATAGAGAAACAGAGAAACACAGCGAGTCAGAAGGGGCTTCCCAGGCCATCTAGTCTGACCTCCGACACCAGCTGGGTGCGCTCACGACATGCCCCCCATGTGCATGTCCAGCCTATCCTTGAACACCTTCTCCGATGGGGCCTCAACGACCTCTCGTGGAAGCCCATTCCACACCCTCGGGGTCCTGACTGTCAGGAAGTGCTTCCTGGCATCCAAATGGAACCTGGGTTCCCTGAGCTTTGCTCCATTGGAGCACTTCCTGCCTTCCTCTGCAGGGGAGAACAGGTCTCTCCCACCTCCCCTCACATACCTGTATGTCACCCACAGATCCCCTCTGACTCTCCTCTTCTCTGGGCTGAAGAGACCCAGTTCCCTCAGTCTTGCCCCATCCCCTGTAAACCAGCCACCAATCTTGTGGCCCTACGCTGCACTGACTCCAACCTGGCTATATCCTTTCTGTAATGAGGGGCTCAAAACTGAGCACAATACTCCAGTTGCGGGCACACCAGAGTCATATAGAGTGGTAGTAATACCTCTCTTGATCTAGAAGCCACACTTCTGGCTATGCAACCAAGGGTGGCGTTTGCCCTCTTGACCACCGCATCACACTGCTGACTCAAGTTCAGCCTGCATTCAACCAGCACCCCGACGTCCCTTTCGCAAGTGCTGCTCTCCAGCCACTTGTCCCCTAACCTGTACTTATGACTCCCATTCCTATGCCCCAAGTGCAAGACCTTGCACTTGTCCACATCGAACGCCATCCTGTTGTCTCCTGCCCACCACTTCCATAGTCTGTCCAGATCCTTTTGGATCTGGAGTACCTGCTCCTCAGTTGTGGGCACTGCTCCAGTTTTAGTGTCGTCTGCGAATTTTATCAGCAGACTGTTCACCCCTTCTTCCATGTCGTTAATGAAAAGATTAAACAGGATCGGCCCCAGGACAGAGCCCTGGGGGACCCCGCTTGTCACTGGCTGCCATCCCGATGATTCCCCACTAATGGTTACCTTCTGCTTTCGGTCAGTCAACCATGCCCTTATCCATCGGGCAGTGCGTTGGTGTATCCCAAAACTCCTCAGTTTCTCCACCAGGCTATCAGGGGGCACTTTGTCAAAGGCCTTGCTGAAATCCAGGTATACCACATGCACTGCATCCCCTCCATCCAGCCATCTTGAAACCTTGTCGTAGAATTCTACAAGGTTTGTCTGGCAGGACCTGTTTTTGCGGAAGCCGTGTTGTGTGGCTGCCGGCCTCCCTTCCCTATCTGGAAACACTAGATCTCTCTCTATTATGAGCCTTTCCATTGTTTTTCCTACAATGGATGCAAGGCTAACAGGTATGTAATTCCCCATATCACTTCTACTACCCTTTGTGAAAATTGGGACCACTGACGCCGCCCTACAGTTCTCTGGAACTTCACCCGTTCTCCACGAGGCCTCAAAAATGGAGGCCAGTGGGTGTGAGAGAACCCCTGCCAACTCTCTAAGTACTCTCGGGTGTAACCTGTCAGGGCCTGACGCCTTTGTAATGTCCAATGCCCTGAGGAGCCCCTCGACTTCAAGGGGGGCTACTCTAATCTGTGCCCCTAAGTCCCTGGCTCATCTAATTTCCTATGCGGATCTCCCCCATCCTGCTTTGGGGAGAAGACAGAGGCAAAATAGTCATTTAGCATCTGTGCCTGTTCCCTCGTATCAGTCACTGGATCTCCTTCCTCCTTATTAAGTGGTCCCACCACTTGTCTCCCCTTCCTCTTCCTATTTACATGCTGATAGAAGCCCTTTTTGTTGCTCTTGATATTCTTGGCAAGTCTCAGCTCGTAATCAGCCTTAGT
>NW_025336676.1:320043-322770 GCF_004798865.1 Varanus komodoensis | reverse complement strand
CCCTTCCTCTTCCTATTTACATGCTGATAGAAGCCCTTTTTGTTGCTCTTGATATTCTTGGCAAGTCTCAGCTCGTAATCAGCCTTAGCCTTGGGAAGGATCCTTCTGCAACGGGCCTCCTCCTCCCGATATACCCTTTTGTCTATTTGCCCCAGTGCCCATTTCCTACGGAGGTTCCTCTTTCATCTAATCCCTCTAACCACCTTCTTTGGCATCCATGGCGGCACTCTCCTCCGCCTCCCCACCTTACTGAGTAGAGGTATCGTCAAGGCTTGTGCCTCCAAAACCTCCCGTTTGAGTGGCATCCACCCCTCCTCAACTCGCTTACCTTCCAGTAACCTATCCCAGGAGACTTTCCCCAGTCTGGCCTCCACTTGGCCAAAGTTGGCCCTCTTGAAGTCCCAGCTTCTAGTGCTCGACCTGCTGCACGTCCCCAGTCCCCAGATCTCAAAGCAAAGGATGGAGTGATCACTCGCATCCAGAGCTCCTCTAATCTGTACTTCATCTATCAGCTCCTCCCTATTGGTCAAGACCAAGTCAAGGATGTTTCCCCCCCTCGTCGCCTCTCAGACCCTCTGTGTGAAAACGCTCCCTCAATAGCTTCTAGGAATTGACGTGACCTGGCTGTCACCACCAAGTTAGTCTCCCAACTAATATCCGGGATATCGAAATCTCCCATAATTACTGTGTCTCTCCTCCTAGATATCCTTAGAATCTGGCCTGTTAGGCCATCATCCAGGGTCTCAAGGTGACCTTGAGGGTGATAACATACCCACACTGTCAGGTCTCTTTCCCTGTCAAAACCCCTAAGTTTCACCCAGAGTGCCTCTACCGAATCCCCACCTGTGCTGCATTCTATCTCACTGCATCCTATCCCTTCCCTGACGTATAAAGCCACCCCACACCCCTCTTTCCCTTCCTGTCCTTTCTAAAAAGGTGATACCCCTCTATGTTCACATTCCAGACTTGCCTTTCATCCCACCAAGTTTCCCTGATCCCCACCTGGTCATACCCTCCTATTCCCAGGAGAGCTTCAAGCTCTTCCTGCTTATTACCCATGCTCCTAGCATTGGTGTACATGCACCTCAACTCCTTCTCACCACTTCCCTTCCTTGGAGTTCCCAGCCTCCTCCTTCCTCCCATCCTCCCTGATACCTGGCCCCTCTCTGTAGGAGTCCTGTCAGTTCCTGCAGTAACTCTAAAACCCTGCTCCCAGAGCTCTGATCCTCTCCCTCCACTTGTCCAGTGCAGACACGTTATTGGGGGGCCTGAACCCACCCACCCCTGACTCAGTTTAAAGCTTGCTAGAGCATCTCCAAAGGACCTTTTCCCCATCCTCGTGAGGTGCAACCTGTCCCTTGCCAGAAGTTCATTGGCAAGAAAACGAGTGCCGTGGTCGAGGAACCCGAAGCGTTCCTTCTGGCTCCACAGCCTAAGCCAGTCGTTCACCTCGGAGGCCCTCCTGTCCCTTCCTGGCCCAAATCCCCAGAGAGGTAAGATTGACAGGAAGGCCACTTGGGCCTTCAGCTCCCTGAGTGTCTTCCCCAAGGCCTCGAAGTCCCTGGTGGTCCTAACCACACCCTGCCTGGCCACATCATTTGCACCCACATGGATCACCAGGAGCGGCTGGTGACCCCCGGAGCAAACAAGATGCTCCACTCTGTCCTTCACATGCCGGATTCGTGCACCCGGCAGGCAGCAAACCTCCCTTGTCTCCAGGTTGGGGCGGCCTCAGTGCCCCTCAGCAGGGAGTTCCCAACAACAATCACCCGCCGCGGTGGTGGTGGGCGGCCATGTCCTGGCCCTCACCTCTCCTGCAGCAGCCCCCTTGCCGCTTGTGGTTCCCCGAGGCCTCATCAGCCGCAGCCTCCCCAAGTGAAGAGAACCTGTTTCCCAGCTCCAGATCGGTGCCAGGGAAGGAGGAGGCCGTGCTGGCCTCCTCCTCCTGTGGGTGACATGCCTCCATGTCTCCGCAGCTGCTCCTCCGGTGGCCTCTCCCTCGACCCTCTGTCCAGAGGGGGGCTGCTCCCGGTGGGCCTGGAGAGCTCTCTGCCCTCAGGCACCTCACCTCCTCCTCCAGCAGGACCACCAGCTTACACTGAGGGCAAGTGTAGCCCTGCCTCTCCCGGGGGAGAAGGGCGAACATGTCGCAGCTCTCGCAGCGCACAGCAACACCCGGGACTCCCACCAAGGCCACCTCCTGGCCTGCCATCGGGATCCCTTCCGAGCCTTGCCTTGGTCCCCTCCCTTGTTTGTCCTGCAGTTCCTCTCACTCTCCCAGTTCTCCCAGACAAAAACCCACTCGCACACACACACAAGGATAAGATAAACTTAAATTTAAATTGGAAGAAAAACAAAGCAAAGCACAGCACAAAAACAAACAAACAAACAAACCTCTGTGTCCCAGGGAAGGGAGTCCCCAGACAGCCTGGGCCACAGCTAAGGGACGCAGACGAGGGGCGAGCCAAAAGGGCTGGCAGTGGCTGAGCTTGGCCTTATCAGTCCCTCCGGCCAGTGGCCCCACTCCCTGCTCCCTCCTGGCCCCTCTGGCCCCACCCCCTCCTCTCCGCTGCTCCTGCCCTGCTCCCCCGCCCAGCGCCTCCCTTGCCCTCGCCAGTTCCCTGGCCACTCAGCACTGGCTCCTGCCTGTCCGCTCCCTCCTGGCCCCTCTAGCCCCTCTGACCCCACCCCCTCCTCTCCGCTGCTCCTGCCCTGCTCCCCCGCCCA
>NW_025336676.1:222526-319943 GCF_004798865.1 Varanus komodoensis | reverse complement strand
GCTCCCTCCTGGCCCCTCTAGCCCCTCTGGCCCCGCCCCCTCCCCTCTGCTGCTCCTGGCCCTGCTCCCCCGCCCAGCCCCTGCCTTGCCCTCGCCAGTCCCCTGGCCACTCAGCACTGGCTCCTGCCTGTCCGCTCCCTCCTGGCCCCTCTAGCCCCTCTGGCCCTGCCTCCCTTCCTCTCCGCTGCTCCTGGCCCTCTGCTCCCCCGCCCAGCTCCTGCCTTGCCTTCGCCAGTCCCCTGGCCACTCAGCACTCTCCCCCAGCCTGTGCCTCTGCTGTTGCTCTGCTCTTGCCAAGAGGCCAGATAAGACTTTCAAGTTCCTGATGAGCCCCCATGCACAAGGAGGACTTTTACAAAGTAATTTGGAAGGTTCCATAGGCTCAGGGAGAGGCCCTGCTTTGTGTGCCAAATGTCCTGAGTCCCATCCAGGTCATGCAGAAAATCCCTGGGGAGCTGCTACTGCCTCCCTGTGCCAGCAATACTGAAGTAGCTACACCAGAGGTTGGACTCAGATAAGGTAGATTTCCTGTGTGTCTTGATAAGGTAGATTTCCTGTGTGTCTTTCTAAATCAGTCCTTTAGAACAATGAGGACTGGCATCTTACTTCATATTTTGCAATTCAAAGAGTCTGTCTAGATCAGGGTAGGGCTACATCTCCTAGCCCCAGTGCTCATCCCAATGAGCAATTTTGGTACCAGCAGTAATTTTTCGAAGGGGCATGGGATTGTTGATGGATACCCTTCCGAGGCATGTCATTCCACCCTTAGGGAAAAGGGGGATTCTGGACCCAGGAATTGCTGCACCATGGCTGCATAGCAGGGCTTCAAGGCCACGCAAGAAGCATCCACTGCCCCTGGGGAGGGGAACCCCTCTCATCCCACAGGCCAAGTCCTCATGGTGGGCAGGGCTGAAGGCAAAAGGGGCAGGGCCAAAATACCAGAGGGACCAGCTTAAAGCTGTGTTTGTTGCCAAGCAGGGGGACCTTAGGACTGTTTGGATTGGTGGGGAAAACCCTGCACAAAAACTGGGAAGTGCCCAAGGGATTGGCTGTCAGAGGGAAGGGGTGGATATTTGGGGGGCCCTTGGAGGGCAGCCTGAGGCCCATGGAGCTTGAGGTCCCCCTCTCCTGGTGGAGTTCGTCAGGTCCGATGACACTGGAGCAATGTATTAGGTCTAGGTTGCAGCCAGAACTTCTAAGGAGCTTTCCTTGGTGCTGAACCTGTTGGAGGCTGTGGTCCCCTGCCAAGGTGCACTGCTTAGAAATTTGAGTGGCCACCAGGATAGCTATTCCACTCCAGAGCACCGGAAGCCATGGGCCTCCAAGTCCTCTAGCCAGCATGTGAGTGGCACTCTCACCCCAAAAGAGCGAACACTGTGCTCTGAGTTCCCCGGGACAGCCAGCAGGGCAGCTGGTGGGCAAATGTGGGGGTCCATGAAGCATCGCAGTGCCCAGAAAGCCCTTCTGGATGGGAATGCAAAGGCTGCTGTCCATATAATCGGGACATTTTCTTCCTCCTCTTGCAGACATTTTCACAGCATGGACGCTTTCAGCAACTATGACCTTCTGGATGCTGCTTCCCACCAGAAGGTGGCTGAGGGGCACAAAGCCAGCTTCTGCCTGGAGGACACCTCGTGTGACTCAGGGGTCCGCCGGCGATATGCCTGCACAGCTCACACACAGGTGCTGGGGCCTGTGGGAGGGCTGGGTTGCCCACTTCTGCTCATGCACCATCAGCAACAGCCTGTGTGGCAGACATGGGCTAGCGACCTGCCTTGCAAGGAATGGTTCTCTCTCTGAGCTCTACTGTGTTCTTTGACCCTTGGCCATCCCATCAAGGCTAACTTTGCAGGCTAATTTCTCTAACTCAGCCTTGCATTGGCAATTCAAAAATAGTGATGCTTGCATTGCAGTTCAGTGGTCGGCACTAAGGTGCACGGAATGCCAAGTACTGTTACTATCCACCAGGTTCCCTTGAAATTCAGAATTCTCCTTTTGGTGGTGGGGAGAATTGCTGCCATCAAACTTGCATCTCCCAGCAAAGCAACCTGGTCTCCTGATGCAATCCAGCTTCAGAAACAAAAGGGGCATGAACTGCATGAGGGCAAACATTTGTGGGTGGGGGTGGAGATGCAGCAGGGAAGAGTTGCAGGGTTCCTGCCATGATACAGTCACAGCACTAACCACACTGGAAGCCTCTCTTGCTTCAGTGCTTGGCTTTCCTCCTCCCTCCCCTCCTCCTTTCCTTGTGTGCCGTGTAAATACACTCCCTTACAGTGTATATAGTCACTCCCTTACTTACCTTTCAAAGCCGCTCTGGAAACCTTGGCTGAAAGGTGAGATTAAAAAAATAAGTAGAAGTTGGTTAAAAGGGGATTGTTTGGCTCCACCTTAATGAGCTCATTTGAGCACAGAAGTTACATGTACTTGGGAGAGTTGTGCTGTACTCTGCTGCTGAGCTTTTTCTGTTCCAAAGACGTACCCCACACAACTTTGCCATCTTGTGCCCCATCCAGGGCTTGGGTCCTGGCTGCTACGACACGTACCATGCCAATATCGACTGCCAGTGGATTGACATCACAGATGTTCCCCCTGGGAATTATATCCTCAAGGTATTACTGGCAGCAAAGTTCCAAGAGCAGGGGAAAGCAGGTAGCTCAGAGGGATGCCAATTTGCATCCAGCCCTCACCTTGGAGGTTATCCACTCACCCCCAGGCTGACGCAGGCACTGGTCTGCAGGCATGTGACCTGCACACCCCTCCTTACAACCACAATCCTTGGTGGAGAGACCCTGCGGACTGGTACAGTCCTTTCCTGCCCAGCTCTCTGAGTAGCTTGGCACTGGGTCCCCATAGAATCCCACCCCTGGAGGATTTCTAACAGCAGCAAGTGAAAGACTTTCGCACTTGGAAAATTCGGGCACTTGGGCTGGGAAGGGCACAAGGCAGGCCAGGTGAGCCCACCTGGGAAGCTGCTTCCACTTGGGTGCCACAGCAGAAAAGGCCCTTCTCTTAGTAGCCACTCACCCGACTTGCTTCACAGAAAAGGACTGCTGGGGACTTCCCACTCCTGGGTTCACATCCTGCCCTCTGGTACCAGAGAGCACACAGTCCTGAACAGCTCTCAGGCTGGAAATGTCAGAATCCTTGTTTTGTGTTCCTGAAGGACTTGCTCAGAGCAAATTCGCCAGTCGCAGAATCAGCCCTGGGCTGAAAGTTTGGCCAGCCCTGGGCTGAAAGGGTCTTCTTTGATGCACCCTAAGCTGGCAGCCATTGGTGCCAGTCACAGAGCCCCGTCCAAGCCGTGCTTTGAGTTCAGGAAGGGAAACGGCAGGGTACAAAAGGGACCACCAGTGACCTTCTTTCTGCCATTTCCTCGAGGTGACTGTCAACCCAGACCTCCTGGTGGCTGAGCTGGACTTCACAAACAATGTTGTCCGGTGTGATGTCAGGTACACAGGATCCTACGTCGACACTCGGAACTGCAGGATCACCAGGTACACCTGGGGAGAAGCAAGAGGCTGCGCCAGCACATGGCAGTGGATGAACCGCTTCTCTGAGCATGAGTCTTCACTTTTGATAGTGAAGCAAATCCATCTGGTCCATCAGAAGCAACTTTCCTGCATCAACAAAGTCAGGGGTGCCCAGGCATTTTGGGCTCAGCTGGGTGCATTTGGAACTTCAGCTGAGACAGCTTTGGGGGGACTCCCACAAAAGCAACTGCCACAGAAAGTCCTGGCGTGCACAAAGAGACATTTCCCAGAAGGCAAACTAACCCTAGAGACTAGACTGCAAACTTGGCCAAGAACTTGAAGCCGAGGCTGAGGCAGGGGCTGAATTCCAAATGCAGAAACTACACTGTGGAATTTGAAGGTGCTTTGAAGGAGCTTTCCATGGTACTGAAATTATGGGCGCTTGCCATGGACAGCTCCTTTCAAAATCGGGGTGCGGCCTGGACTGTATGCACTGTTCTGTGGACATTGAAGGCCCCAGCCTCAGCCTCAGGTGGGGCCGGAAGTGTCATAGAAGCAGGAGGGCACGAGGGGCCGGGACTTCCCTTCACTGCATGCCTGCCTCACAACTGCAACCTAATGCACAAACCAGGCATTTTATTTATTTATTTATTTATTTATTTATTATTTTTCGATTTATATCCTGCCTTTTTCCTACAAAGGGCTCAAGGCAGCTTACATCATTGTCCTCCTCCATCTTATCCCCACAAGAACAACCCTGTGAGGTAGGTTGGGCTGAGAGTCTGTGACTGGCCCAAAGTCACCCAGTTGGCTCCATGGCTGAGCGGGGACTAGAACCCAGATCGCCTGAGTCCCAGTCCCATGCTCTTAACCACTACACCACACTGGCATCCGGAGGGCACTGTCATGCAGAGACCCCCCTTGTGGGGGGAATATTGCATATACCAGAGTCTCGGGCCCAGGAATGAGACAGGCTTGTTACTGCAAAGACCATTTGCTTGGTCAAAGCCATCCTTGGAAAAGAGCCACCCATCACATCATAGGAAGACAATTTAGGAATTCTGTGCTGTGTTATACCTGCTACAGAATACACATCTGTAAGATCGCAATGCACAACACAGAACACACTGATATCCTTGCGGTTCCGGGCCTTGACTACAGAGGTACCTCGGCTCACAGACACTTCAGTTCACAACCAAATTGGGTCACAAAGATAAGTTTTGGCAAAATTTTGCCTCTGTTCGTGAACTCCACGTTGGGTGACAACCACGATCATGGCCATGTTCCCGCATGAACACTCCAGACAATAACCTTCTCCCCACCCACCCCAAGGGGGAGCCATGAGGGTGCGCTTGCCTTAGTCGGGCCTTCCTGGCTCCTCACCACTACCCCACTTCTGAGCCGGAGGAAAGTCTCCTGGCAGGCACTCGCCTGGCTCCAGGGGGGTGGGAGAGGGGGCGGAGAGGCAGGTGTGGGGTGGCTCCCTGGCTGGGAGAGGCTGTGAGAAGATGAGGGCTGCTTTCTGCAGTCCGAGGTGAGGGGAGGTGAGGGACAGGGCTGTGGCTGGCCGAGCGGGGTGCCTCCCGCCTCTCCCCCCGCGGGGGGAAGCAGCATGGTGGCCACTCGACGGTGGCGGCTTGGCCAAAGAAGGCCACAGTGGAGGCATGGGAGCCGTGGCCCTGCTCCTGCTCCACCTTGGCCCACCCACCCCCAGGCTCGGTGAGGCAGCCACAGCTTGGCCCGCAGCCCGGGGATGTGGCTCATATTTTTGTGGTTAAAAAAAAAAATACTTACTTAAATCTTTTATATGCTGTCCTTTGTGTATGACATAAAGTTATGGTTCAGAATAGATTAACCCTATTTACATTGAACCTTATGGGGAAATTTGACTTGGTTCGTGACCAGTTTGGGTCATGACCAGAATCGTGGAACAAATTAAGTTCGTGAACCAAGGTACCACTGTGTTTAGGTTCCTCACAAGGACCAGAAGCAGGGACAGAGGGAACACAGGAAGAAACCTGTGGGGGCTTTGCAGGTGTTATTTGGAATTGCTGTGGCATTCCTAAAGCACAGTGAGCCCACAGTGAGAACACTGGCTTGGCCAAAGAGGTGCTACGGAAGCATCATGAACATTCCACCTTATCCAGAGTTACAAGTTGGTGGAAAAGGCTGCAAGCTGAGAAGTGTGACTCACCAACCGTTGCTGTGTGCTTCCTCCATATGGTACATCAGTGACACACTTGCATGGTATGTATAGGTTAGAAACACATGAGAAAGCGTTTTGCAGGAGAAAGTGTAAAACGATGGTAGTAATGGGTCACAGCAGGCATGACACATGGGAAAACATGCACGAATTTACATTTGGCATGACTGAATTATGACTTGTATTTTTTCCTTTCTTTCCTCCCCCTCCCAACCTCTCAACAGTTTTTGACACGTCGCCCCCAACCAGTGGAGCAAGAGCCTGTCTTTTCTTCATCCAAGCTCTGGACTTTCAGCTGACCTTCTGAGGCCAAACCTTTGGAGGGAGGGTGCTCACCTTACTCCCCACCCCTCTCTAGGATTTGGTACCCCTCAATCCTGGGGAAGCAGCAAAGGAATGCACCCCCAAACTTTGTCCTTGTGTGCTTTGTAGAGAGCCTGCTGAAATATTGCTGCTATATATTCCCCCCCCCGCCGCCCACCCCACTGCCCCTTCCAAGAAAAGCACATGGGGCAGCTTGAAGAGAAATACCAACCACTTCTTGGGACAAAGCGCACTGTTTGTGCTACAGAACGGTGGCTGCTATGATGGGGAAACCTCATCCAGCTGCCTGGGTGCTCCCTGCCTTGCGCATCTTTACGTTTCCATCAGCCACACTCACCAAAGGCCCGATCTTTGATCCCACAGTGGTGCGGGGGCCACGGTGGGACTGCAGCAGCCTGAATGCCCCCAAGGCAACCCTGTCACACACCTCCTGAAGCTTGCCTCAGCCTTGGCCCTCACTTTTGTCCCCCGCTAACCCATTCTCTGCCCTCCCAGTGTTAAAATTTTGACTGTAAGCTCACTGAAGGCAAGGCCTGTGTCTTTTTTCTCGCTTTGTTGTCTAGTACTGAAGGCATGCTAATAATGGGGCTCCTCCATCCTGGTGCCCTCCAGAAATGCTGGACTGCATTTCCTGGCAGCAGGCCATGCTGGTCCAGAACGGCAGGTGTTGAACTTCCACACCCCTGGAGAACCTATTGTTAGGAGGCTCAAACAGGAGTTTGCCTTCCTTCATAAGGCTGCAACTCTCTGCCCTCCATCCCCATCCCCTTTGTGCCTGTTTCTGCAACCCCCCCTTGCCTTCCCCAAGGGGAAACAGACGCCCCTTGCGGATGTGTAAGGATGTGCCAAGGGATATGCAATGTGCATCACAGCCGCTTTGCATACTGCTGGGTGGTATTCAGAAGGATCACTTGCCTCTTGACTTTAAAATGGGCAGAGTGGTGGTGGAGTGGCAGAGTGACCCCATGAAGAATCTGATCCTTCATTGAGAGGCGTGGGACTGTCCATTCAACCTGTGCACAGAACAGTCAGGATGAGGCAGGTGGCCCTCCCCAGGAGATCACGCATTCCTTCCATGCAGTCAGAGCTGGGCAGAAATCCCAGCCAGGAGACGGTGGGCGAGGCTGGACGGGCATCCTCACCAAGCCCAGCTTGTGGCAACGTGCCTCCCCGCCACTTCTGAGGTCTGAGCCGTTCCTCCTACAGGGCTGGCTCAGCCCCTCTTGCCACCTTGTTGGTGGCCAGCCATGGCTGTGTTTAGTTTCTGTCTGGGGCCTCAGCCCACCGCCACACGCAGCTCCAGGAGGAGACTGCTGAAGGAGGCAAACATTTCCTGTTGCCCAGGAACTGTAGTGCGGCTGCTGCCGTGAGCACTCTCTGGCTGTCTAGGTCAGCTCACACAGGCAGCCCAGCCATGGCAATGTAGAGGAGGGCATGTGCTTTGGTCCTTCCACTCCCTCAGACCCACAAAGAGTGCACGCTGGTGCACTCTTGTTCAGTGGTGTTCAGTGTTCAGCCATTTCGCACGGGATTGGAGCCCCAAGAGCCCCAGGTGCAAAACACTGCGTGGCTGACCTGAACACGTCAGTGCTGCACCCATCAAGGCTGCCATCTGCCAGTGCGTCTTCCCACCGTGTGTGTGGGCTGATGAACGAGGAGAGCCCAGGCCTGCCTGCACAATTGTTTCAGCCCCTGGAAACCTTCCCATTAAGAGTTCTGCTTTTTCAACTTGAGAATGGATTGTTATGTAAATATCCTGCCCAAGCAAAATTAGTGGGGCATTGTTTTAAGTTGCCACTCAACCAGTTGTTGCAGTGCCTGAGAATCTCTCTCCTCCCCGCCCCCCCCTCTACTTTTTAGGTCAGTAACTCTTCATACTGACCAAGAGCAGGTGAGCATTTCAAGCTGGACTAAGTGGGCTTAAAGCTCTCAGCGAACCCCGCTGGAAAGCGCTGGCTCAAACCCAGACCTAACACAGGAACCCACCCATCCTCACGCTCAGACCACTCTTACCCACAAAGGGGGCCTCTCCTCCATGTGTCTGTCTCCTGTCAAACTGCTCAAATAAAGTCACTCCCAAGAGTACACAAAGAAATTCAGAATCTGCTGCCAAACGTCTAGCCCCAGTGTGAAGACAGACCAGACTGAAAATGTGCAAGGAAGGAAACTCACAGACCCATTCATTGCATAATTGTATGTTAGCACCCCAAGACTTTCCTGTTGGGAGGACAGAGAGCTCTCCAAGTCAGCCTAAAGAAAGCAAGCTTGATTATGTAGTTCTCATTTCAAAAGCAAACTGACTAAACAGGTGCCAAACACCCAGAGCTTACAACTCCATTCCCATGCTGCTGAAAGCAAGCACACGTCTGGCATTTTCATTAGCATGCATGGCTAGCTTTCTACTGGTACTCATGAGAACTAGATTGCTTTGGTGCTTCATTCATTTCTCTTTAAGATAAAAAGCTACCTTACCCCTCCCAGCAACATCCCACTTGACTCACAAAATGGGACCACTGGTGTGGCCACATAGCTGGGCTGTCACCTTGGGGCTCAGGCAGGAAACTCCCCGGGGAACTGACTGGCAGACTGGCCTGCCTCAGAGGGTTCCTATGAAGGTAACAAGGATAGGATTGTGTAATCAGCCTTGGATCCCTTGCAAGAGCAAGCGAAATAAGGAACAAAGTAGGTGGCTGTCTTTCTATGCATGTAAGGTTTAGGTTTGCAGCCTAAATCTCCTTTTGCTGGGGGGGGGGGGGGAGGCAGGGAGTGGTAAGTGGCACTGATCCACGGCTTCACACTGCTGCACCGAGATTCATGCCCCTCCCCCCCACAGCCCCAAACTTTCCCTGTCCTTGGGAGCTGGTGGCAGAGTGTGATCAAAGCTGGAATGTGCTCACACTGCCTGTTTGCAGAGCAGTCGTCTCTTCATCCTGGCGTTTCGCACTTCTGCAATTGCTCTTGGCACACAATTGTCCACTTCTGCATAAAGCATGACCAGCCAAGTGCAACAGCAGATGTCTTCTCTCCGGGACAAGCAAGAGGGCTACACAGGGAGGTCCGAGTCCCTTGCTCATTCCAGAAATCGGAGCAGAATCCACTTAAGTCAGTGCCAACAGAGCTTCTTCTCTTTAGTTTATTTCATGTACAACCCACATTTCCTCCAAGAAAAAGCAGCATACAGAACCATTCCTCCACCTGCCCCCATTTAGACAGAAGGCCCCGCAAGCATTTTCAGCAGCCACAGGGACGTTGCAACTGGCCCAGGCAAGGATCCTCCCCCACTTGGCCTGCTGGCCCACTTGGCCGTCATCCTGTGCTTGGATGTCCTTCTGGGTGCAAAACACTTCCAGCAATGGACTAAGGCATGCAAGTTGGCCACTGTGCAGCTGCGGAGGTTTTGGCACCAGGTGCTTCAGTGGACAGGTTTTTCAAATGATGCTGCCACAGGCTGAGAGCGCACAATTGGGCCGTTTGTTAGCTTCCCCAAAAGGCTTGCTCCTCTTGTAATCAAGAGAAGCTGCAGCTGTGGAAGAACACAGGACGCCTCCCCGCCAGGGCTGAAGCAGTGCAGCCACAGGAGGAGCGGCGGCCCGGAGCCCAGGGAGTGCAAGCGAGCTCCCCACCATCAGGGCCATTCCTGGGTCCCTCAGAACCAGACCCCAGGTGGCAGGTGAGATGCACAGCAACCGCCAAGGCTGTTTGTTTCTCAAACGGCTTTCCCACAGACTGGGAAATGGAGGAGACCATGCAAGTTATACTTCATGGCAAACATAAAACATGCACAGAGCACCATGGAATGCTCTCTGCTCCAACCCAGAGGGGAACAGTGGAAGGACAGGCATGTGAGACCCGTCCAGGAACAAGGGCCACCGCAGTGGAGCTGAGCTCTTGCTGCACTTAAGGCCTCCTCCTAATGCCCCGAGGCCAGGGGTGGAAGTCCGAGAATGGAGCACGGCCACCGAGGTCCTGGGCATCACCACCTCTTCCCACCAGGCAGCCTGAAGCACCCAGTACAGAAAAAACACAAGATGAGCAATGACTGCCAAAGTCTGCAGAACCATTTGCCACCTTCCCACACATGGGCTGGGCCTTCACACCATCGCACAGTCCACGATGGGGGACAGGGAGCTACACAGCAGGTGCACACCTGCAACTCAATGGCCAAACCATGCATCTGAGAGGGTCCCTTGGAGGTAGGAAGCCTGAAAGCCGCCAAACTGCGCCCAGAACCCAGCCCCATGATGCCCTCCTACTCAGACGATTTCTGTGGGTGCAACATGATATTGGCCAGGAAACAGACAGAAAGCCAGTGCATGAACCAAACTCCTTGGTCCCAGTTTCTTTTTAGTAGCTACAACTCTTTAGTCTGGCACAGAAAAAAGTCAACACAAAGTGCTGGAAGAGGTGTGGGAGTCTAAGACTGCAAGAAGTCAAAGATGGGTTGAGCATGGGACTCCAGGCCCTTAGGAACCCCTGCCCCCTTCCTCTTTTCCAAAGATGAATTTTGAGTTTCCAGAGGCCAGTGCAAGGGCCACAAAGCACACCCAGCCTAAAAGCACACCAAAAGGGGCCATGAAGACACGTGAGGGAAGCCTTGGTTGGGGGGCCATGGGAAGGAACCTGAAAAGGGAGTGACCCCCATGAGCATCCCAGCTAGGGCTGGGCACACCGAGCTTCCAGGAAACACGGAATGCTGGGCAGAACGTTGGGGATGACCCCATTCAGTCATCCCTTTAGGACAGGGAGGTTCCTGCTAAGGGGCGAGAGGTGCTGCAACCTTTTGCTGAAGGTTTTAAAGATAATCTCAAGCTTGGTCTTAAGCATTTCAGCTGCTGGATTTCCCCCTTGTGACACTAGCTGGAAGGCAGAATAGTGGATACAGCGAAGCTTCACGCACAGAAACGCTTCTTCCCTAGCAACTCCCTGAATCATGACTGTTCCAAGACTGACCACCAAGCCCAGTTCAGCAGCTCGGAGAGGAACGAAGGTTTCCATACTGTGTCTTCTGCAGCAGGTTCAGATCCTCTCCACTGACTGGGCCAGGAAAGCTCGTGGTGGGGGAGGACAAGATGCACAGAAATCAAACCTTTGGTCACAAGAACACCCCCCCCCACCCCCAGTGAAGCAGACTGGGGAAGAGGAAGAAACTGGGAGCTGAGTGTTGTGAACAAGCACATTTTGGCTTCACCCGGAGAGAATGACAAAGCAGTACAGCGGCTAGTGTGAGTGAGAGGCTCCAGCTGCGAACCCCAATGTCTCTAACAGTGCTGGAGCTCCAGGAAGCCATTCCGTGTTGACGCTGCTGGGCCAAATGGAACAAGGCACAGCACCTACATACTGATCTAAATCAGCCTTTCTTTGGAACTGCGAGGACTGGAATCTTGCCTTATCTTTAGCAAAAGGGTGGTAGCTCAGTAGGAGAGATCTTGCTTTGCTTGCGGCACATCAAGGCAGGGCTTGGGCTGATCCAAGAGCTGGAGGTACCACTGTCAGTCAGTGATGTGTGAGGATTATTCTTGGTGTTGGCTACAGAGCAGTACTTACTTCAAGCTTACAGCTGAGAGAGAGAGAGAAAGGACAAGAGATATGCAATGTGAAAAAAGCATGGATAAAGATTTTTCTTCTTTTAGATTGGAGACTGATGAAGCAATGGAACTTCTGAGGTGGAAGGAGATTCCTGAAAGCATGAGACACAATACAAGGAAGGGGAGAAGGGATGAAGTTTAAGATGACATGGAATAATCAGCTCAAGCTCCGATAACCCAGGTTGAGGCTAAATGTCAAGAAGTTTCCTCACTGTCAGAGCAATACGACAGTGGAACCAGTTGTCTGGAGAGGTCATGGGCACTCCCAGACTACAGACATCCAAAAAGAAACTGGACAGCCACTTGAGTGGATGAATGGGTGCCCTGCACCCACAGGAGGATGGACTCGATGGCCATCTTGGCCCCTTCCAAATCTACTATTCTACAACTCTATGAAGACAGGATACAGAAAGATAGAAGAGAGGATCAAGGAGGAAGAGAATTAGAAGACTGAAACAGAAAAGGAAGGTTTATAGCAGATATGAGGAGTATCCAGGGGGGCTGTGGCAAGGCGACCTCAGCAACACAGGGGTCTCTCTGGATTGGAAAAGAGGAAAGCGCCATCCAAGAAGAGAAGCCATCCCAGATACCAAGTGAAAGAGCCTGGCTGGCTTTGGCTGAGGGTTTGGCTCCTGAAAGAGAAGCCATGCTGTTTCAGTTGCACCAAGCTCTACCAGATTTAACATCTTTCAGGGAAAAGCTGCAGCAGGTGGCCCCATCTGAGGGGTGGAGCTTCTGCCACTGAAACACAGTAAGGAGACTGTGAGGGAAGCACAGCAGGAAAATTCCAGGAGCCATGAGAGCCATCACTGCTGGGACACAAGGAGGGCCACACTTTCCTTCAAGTCTACAGGGAAAAAAGGGGGCGTGCGGGGGGAAGGGTTCCATCAGCACAGTTGGCAACCACAGCCCAGAGCACCTGTCCACACAGCGCAAACACCTGCTTCCCTGCCGATGCTGGATTCAGTTTGTCCTTGAACCCCACATGCAGAACCACCACAACTGATGAGGGCAGACAGAAGTTATTGGCCAAGTCCCCCTCCCTGGAGATGAAGTTGGATGAAGAATCCCAGTTTTTTTCTTTTTTGAAAAGCTTACTCCCCCCCCATCAAATAAAAGCTCTTCCTTGACACAAGGAAGAGCACCAAAGCAAAGGGGCACAGAAAACTAGGATGCATCTCTGCACAGAAACAATGTGGACATCCTGCCAGAATTCTCCGCCTTTCTGTGCTCACTGCACACTTCAAGCTTGACAGAGAAGCCTCCTTGGTCCTACCTACCAGCTTGTCTTCCACTGCCTGCAAGGTATAGCATGGGTGACATTCAGTGACCCCCTGCCCTGGTGGTACCCCATGGGAGCAGCAGCAGAACTTGGAGGCTGGATCAGGCCCGGGTGCAACAAGCCCTGTCTGCCATTCACACAGTGGCCAGCCAGCCGCCCACCGAGCCCACCAGCAGGTCCCAAGGGCAGCAATGGCAGGCTCCTGCCCACGTCCCCAGACACTGCTGTGCACCAGCGTGCCACCTCTCATCCTGGACCAGATCTGTAGCCCTTGGGCTAGTTGCCACTGCTAGCCTTCTCTTTCAGGAAGCTTTTCTTAAAGTCCTACTAATCCATCCAAAATGGTTCCCATCACAGAATCTTGTGGAAGGGAATGCCACTGTTCAATTCCAGGGTGCAAGCAGTCCTCCCTTTGATCTGGATCTCTCACACTCAACTCCACAAGATGGCCCTCGAATCTTGAATGCCAGAAAGCCAAACCCCGTGTGGAAAGCCACCCCGGAAAGCTCCTCGTTGGAAAGACACAAGGAAGTGCCTTCGGGTGCCGGGAGGAGCTGCAGCTGCCTGCCCCTGCATGGCTGCTTCCGGGAGGGTGCAGGCACAAAGCCCTGCCCCGAACTGCCCGGGTGCCAGCCTGAGTGGGCAGAAGCACTGCGAGCAAGCCAGACCTGCGGTCAGGGACAGGCCTGTGCCTACACACCTCGCAACCTGAAATCTGTTTGTGAGGCAAGGGGGGGTCTGCTCAGATGCAATAAGGAAGGGGGACCTTCTGCCAGCACTAAGGTGGAAAGTGGGAGTCCAAGCAAGACTTGTAGGTAATATACACAAGCTGCACCATTTTCTGGTGGGAAACGACTACAAGTTCCGAGCATGCAGGATCCATCCACTTAACAGGGCCAGGCAGGAGCACTGCATAATGGGACGTGTAGTCTTGGAAGCAGCCACACCAGGTATTAAATAAGGAGTGTGTGCCCCTCAGGATGCAGGACAAGCAGACGTCTTTGGCAGGAGAAGGGCTGGCCCTGAGCTCCTCCAGGCACCCACAGGGGCTCATAGGAGCATCGTTAGCGGATGGTGCAGTCCCCTTCCCCGCTCTGCGACTTCTCCAGCTCAACAGATCGAACCAGCTCCTGCACAAACTTCATCTCCGAGGCCACCTGCTTGGCCAGGGCCTCAAAGCGGTTCTCCAGCTTCCGATATCGCCGCTTCAGCCCATTGGCAGCCAGCGTGGCACCCCTGGCCTCCTCCTGGGTCAGCCGCTTGAGGGCCTCCGTCTTCTGCATCTCCTGCCGGATCTGACGGAGGTCCTGGCTGATGGCCTCGTTCTCCTCTTTGTACCACAGCTCCTTCTCCTCATAGATGGACCGCAAGGCCTCAATGTCCTCCTGGAAGGACTTCTTGCTCCGCTGCAGCTCCCGCAGGCTCTCCTCAGCCACCGCCACCTCCTCCATGACTTTGGAGAAGCGCTCAAAGTTGATGTAGGTGTTGTTGGGGGGCATGCTTGAATGGGACTTGATGGTGTATTCTTTGAGCCGCGTCGTTTTGAGGCGTCGGCGCTCAGGCTTCTTGCCGCTGTCTTCATTCCGGACATTCCGTCGCTTGATCACCTACAAGGAGAACAAAGGTGGGAAGTGAGGAAGAGTCTCAGAAAAAGGTAGATACAGTCCTCTCCCTCCTTCTGCCCTAGCCATACACCCCACGTTTTTAGTTCAGCAATTTGCATTATTCTTCCTGGAGTTCCACAACCTCACACACCACACATTGCCAGGCAAGGAGGCAGAGACAAAACAGGATTCCACCTCCTGAAGCGGGAAGGCAGAGGTGCGTGAGCTGCTTCTGAGCTCGCCACAGAGAGAAGTACAGAGAGAAGTGCTGCAAGTAGGATCGCCCACCGGCATCCCAAAGAAGTGGCGTCCCACCTGCCAGGTTTTTTTTCTGATGCAGATCAGGCCATGCAAAGGACAAAGGGAGAGGCCTAAGTGTGGCACAGTCCCTCCAAGCACCCTCTTCCCTCAGGCCTCCAGCCCTTGCCAGTATCCCCCAGTAACAACAGAAGTGCAAGAAAGGGAGAAGGAGATGCTCAAACATGTCCTCATTTGCTGGCTGCCTGCTGAGATGATCAAATTCCCCTTCTACCTCTACTACAACTACCCTGGAGTGAAGGCCTCTAGTCACACTGGGGCCAGCATCTCTCTGGAAAAGTATCATCCAGTGGGAGGTGTCCAGGAGAAATGAGAGTGCTTACACACGGCAAGCAAATCATTGTTCAGAGAGATGGTAACTGAAGTTTTAAGAACCAGTGCCTGAGTTTGGTTGTTTTCCTCTTCCATCCCCATTCCTTTTTCCTTGTGTGTTGTTTTTCCAGGCGCAACCCTGAAAAGACTGAGGCGGAGAAAATGGCAGAACTTGTCTCCTGCCTTGATATGTTGGCGACATACAGGTATGTGAGGGGATGTCACATGCAGATGGGTAGAGACCTGTTCTCCCCTGCAGAGGAAGGCAGAACACGCTCCAACGGAGCAAAGCTCAGGGAGCCAAGGTTCCATTTGGATGTCAGGAAGCACTTCCTGACAGTTAGGACCCCGAGGGTGTGGAATGGGCTTCCCCGGGAGGTGGTTGAGGCCCCATCGGTGCAGGTGTTCAAGGATAGGCTGGACGTCCACATGGTGGGCATGTTGTGGGCATGTCGTGAGCGGAGCCGACTAGATGGCCCAGGAGGCCCCTTCTGACTCGCTCTGTTTTCTATGTTTCTTTCTATGTTGATATGCATGGAGTTCCCACTTAGCCTGCAATTCTTCTCAGACTTCAGTCTGGGAGACCTGCTGTGCCTGGCAAAAAAGAAAAAGTGAAATAAAACAAGCGATGTTTGGAACTGCTTTGTTTTTACCTTAATCCATGGATGCTCAAGGCTCTGCTCAATCGTCATTCGTTTCCTACAACATAGAAGGGCAGCGATCAGCTCTGACCGTGCTGGCCGCGGATTCTCAAGGGTTGTCCCGCACACAAGAAGCGCATGGTCCCCGTCTCACACTTGCTGCAGCAAGGCTGTGGCAGAGCCACCTGCTGACACTCGCCTGTGCCTCCTGCTCAGAGCAAGCACCAGCTTTCCAGGTCTGTGCTCACTATACCTGCAATTGCTAAGTTCTGCATCATAAAAGTTACAAACTGCATCGAACACAAATCATACAAGACAAACTGGTTTTGCGTCTGACTCATCTAGTCTACTTTCTGCTAGCTGTTGGGAGAGGCAAGGCAGTTCTAGAAGGCCTTGCATGATAAGCCAACAGGCAATAAAACACCTTATTATTTATTTATTTATATGACATCCTGTCGCAAAAGCCTCAGGACGGCTTACAAAAAGAAATAACAAAGTATAACATAAATAAATTCCCAACCCACACTGGCTGCAGTTAAAAACATAGAAAAGACACTATTAAAACTTATTAAAATATTGCTGGAATAAAAAGGTCTTAACCTGGCGCCAAAAAACAAAAAAAGACGGTGCCAGGTGGACCTCTCTGGGGAGCGCATTCCATAGCTGGGGTGCCACCGCAGAGAAAGCCCTCCTCCTGGTACTTTGTCTCCTAATATCTTTCACGGAGGGTTCCCGGAGGAGGGCCTCTGCTGCCAATCTCAGGGGGTGGGAGGGCAAATATGGAAGAAGGCGTTCCTTTAGGTATCCAGGTCCCAAGCCGTTTCCTTCCTCAGGAAACATCCAGATCTCCTCATTCTAGTCTGTCCTGAAATTCCAGAAGATCTGGGAAATTCCCAAAGTGTTCAGCTAGAGCAGCAGAGCAATGGCTAAAGCTAGAATTCCCAAGTTTACATCCTGCTTCAGCAGTCTTGGGAGAGCGCCTCTCTCAACCACAGTTCACCAAACTGCAATGTATGGTACAAGAAGGATTGTTGTATTAAGGATTACAGCTAAATACCAAACATAAAGTGCTTGGAACACTGGAACAGTCTGCCAATGTGAAGTATCATCTTTAGTATTTTATTACTAGCAATCTAAGCGCCTAATTGAGCCAGTTCCCATGAAATCCAGGACAAACAAGAGTGACGGACTATACTGCCTTCCACATAGAAACAGAGCGAGTCAGAAGGGGCCTCCCGGGCCACCTAGTCTGACCCTGACTCCAGCCGGCTCCTCTCATGACATGCCCACCATGTGCATGTCCAGCCTGTCTTTGAACACCCTCACGGATGGGGGCCTCATCCACCTCCCGGGGAAACCCAGTCCACACCCTCGGGGTCCCAACTGTCAGGAAGTGCTTCCTGGCATCTAAATGCTCATCTCTATTATTTTCAGTTCACTGAAAGTGTGCAAACTGGGTTAATTCTGGGTTGAATGATCCCTAAACTATCCCAAGTTGTTTCAGTGTTAACAAACACAGGAACATTTCTGGGTTGTTAGCATGACCCCCTCCCAAGAAGTTTGGGCTGTTTGGGGTTGGGCAGCCTAGAGTCAACCCCACAAGAAATCCTAGGTGATGCATGGTTAACCTTGAGGCACAGGTGTGGGTGTGATAACCACAGCTTGGGAAGAGCAGCAGCTGAACCAGAGGGCTGGCGTCTAATGGGGGCAGTTAGTGGCTTTTTCCCGGGCCATCACACACCACCAACTGGAGCCCAGGCAAAGTAGGCAGATGGACCATCAAGGAGAATCAAGGGACCATGAGGCCCTGAGCGCTCGGTAATGATCAAGGGTTCGTTTTCAGTCTCCAAGAACCCCGCACTCACTGTCCTGTTGCTCCGTGCAAGCCTCCTCCATCTTGGGGGTCTAATTCGGAAGGGGCAGGGAAGCCTTTTTACAGTCGGCTGGTCCAACAGCCGGGAGCCAGGAATCCTTGCAGAAGTTCACGCTGAGGTCAACCTGCAGAGGCCAGTGGGCCCCTGGCCGCCCCTGCACAGAACAAAACCCCTGTGTCTCTGGGGCACCTGAACACTGGATGCAGAGAGGGCAACTGCAGGAGGAGGGACAGCCCTTCTCTCCTCCTTCTGAGCTTCCTGGAGGTGCTGGGTTCAACCCCACAAGATTTATCCCAAAGTACATTTTCTAACCAATTCCTACCCTGCCCCCACAAAAAAAGAATCTTCACCCCCATAAAACAGTAGGAGGGAACAGAAAGAGCCCCAAGGACACAGCTCCCAGTGCCATCGCTCAGCTCCACTAAATCTTCTCAAGATTTGGTCACCACGGCCCCACCCTGCACTCCCTCCACCCCACAACTCTCATACTTGGGATCTTTGACCAGCAGGCGCCGAATGAAGTCCTTGGCTAGTTCACTGGTGTTGCTGAAATACTCTTCATCAAAGTCGTAGTTCACAGCAGAGATATTGGTCAAAGTCTCCTGCTTCGTTTCACCCAGGAAAGGTGATGCGCCGCTCAGGCTGCAGGTGAAAAGGACAGAACCACACGCAATCGGAGTCACAGCCATGGCCCGCCACTCTCGCACCTGCAACAGCAGGGCAGCCCCACAGCTCACTCAGACAACCTGTTCCTCAGCTCGAAGGTCTCTGTGCTCCTTAGCCAGAGCCACCCACACTGCACTCTTTCCTCCAGACTGTCTCCCTGCTCTCAGCCACTTTTCCCACCTCTCCTGCCATCCTCAGGCATTGCAGCTACACAGCCTGCCTGCTGCATGACTCCAGTCCCATAAGCTGCAGCCTGCAACTCAGTCATCCTGCACAGAAACCCCAAACTGGGGTAAAAAAAGCTAAGGAAAGTTTGGCAAGCCAGGACCCAAATCAGGCTCCCCGGAGGGCTCACTCCCTTCCTACCAATTGTTGGCAATTCCCTGGCTTCTGTGCGCTCTCCTTGCACTCCCAACGCTCGAAAGAGTCCTTTGAAAGTTGCACTCAAAAGCTTGGAGATGACAGATGCTGGCAACATTTGCATTCTGGATCTGCCCCACCAGCGGTCCTGCCCACCACTGCAGCACAAATGGGATTTGGTGCTCCAGCTGAGAAACATTCAGCAGCTCCACCAGCACCCTTCCCTGAGCCCAAAGCCACCCACTTCTCAACCTCAAAGAATGCAGGCTGGTTCTTCCAGCAAACCCCGTGCAGAAAGCCTTTACTCCAAAATACTCACAGGATGTAGGTAATGACTCCAATGCTCCTAGGAGGGGGGAAAAGGAGATGATCAAGGCCCTTGCAGCACTTGGTCCACACACAGAACCCCCCAGGCCTCTGCAGCCCAGCCTGGGCTCTCCAGGCCCTTGGCTGGCGTGGCCCAGCCCAGCTCACCTAGCACAAATGCTTCGGCCTATTTGGTGAGGAAGGGCCACTTGAGCAGCCTCCAGCACCTTGCTTTACAAAATGGAAGTTACAATTTAGAAAGGCAACGATTTGTGACTTCCTGCTGGCTCTCTTGCAGGAATCCAGACGCTGCACATTCTTCTCCTTCAGCAAACTTGTGAGCATCCTTAGAGCATGGACCTCCCACAACCTTTGCCTCTTCCATAACAGGAAGCTCCTAGCCTCACATATTTGACTTCAAGAATTCAGTAAGAAATCCAGTGCAAGCTCATTTCACTCACCACATGTCAGCCTCCAGGCCCAAAGGTTCATAGTTGACTATTTCTGGAGCTTTTTGCAGGGAGAGAGGGAAGAAACTATCAGTACAAAAAAGCCCACTGAAAGCTGTTCCGTCCATCTATCCTTCCATAACCCTATTCTACTCATTTCATCATTTAAAAAACAAGTATTTCATTAATTTTATAAAACATGAATACATACAACATGAATAAGAACAAGGCAAAACTATTTAACAATAGTCTGCTGTACTAACAGGCCTATTCATTCAAGAAAACAGAAAGATAGCAAATAGCTCCTAATTCACCAAGCACCTCAAATCACATTCAGGCATATAAATTCCATGAATTCCTTTCAGTCTGAGAATTTTTCACAGCGCCTAGAGTGAAGGTGGAGAGCAAATTTCATTTTTATTTTTGTTTGCATGTTCTACAAATTGTTCGTGTCCTCCAGAAATTGTCGCTGCTGTGTTTCTGCTTGTGGGACAGAAGGCATAACCCAACACAGTGGTACCGCACAGTCTAGATGACTCTCACTCTGAATGGTCCAGAGTCTGAACATTAGAACTGAGATGAGATCGCGCCATGGCTTGAACCATGCTCCTAAGTTCAAACTACAAGCAAAGTGAAAAAAATGCAGACACAGTGAAGATGCCATCAGCTGCACACCCACATCGAAAAAAAATACAGAAAAAGACAGGTTGCCACTAACCACCACAAAATGCCCCCATCACTTTGCGCAGATGTGCCCGTCTTTCCTGCCGCTTTCGGAAGCACTTCTGCCATGGCAGTGCGATTACACTCACAAAAGAGGGCTTCCAGAAGCCCTTCTGAAAGCGGCAGGAACGACAGGCACGTCTGCGCAAAGTGATGGGGGGAGTTTTGTGGTGGTTAGTGGCAACCTGTCTTTTTCTGTAATTCAAACACTCACTGTAGTTTTTGATCATACCTCCTATAAAACCTCAAACTTGATTTGTTTCAGGAAGCCGTATTTGCTGCTTAAGTTTATCAAAATGAGTATCTTTTAGGGCCTGGGAACAAATTGATTCACCTTCTATTATTTCTAATGGAAAAAACTGATTAGGACTTTGAATGATTCAGAGTTCAAACAGCCTCCTGAAAGGAGATAAAGTTCAAAGTACGAGGAACCACTTTACATGCTGAGACAAAAAAAGCCCTACATTCCCCTTCACCCCCAGCAGGAAGAACTAGCTTTGCAAATTTTTCTCCTATGCCCATGTCTGTTTTCCTACCAAGTTAGAGTACTTTCTGTTCCTTTTCCAAGGGAAATGCTATTTCCAGGTGTGCAGTGATCCAATAGAAAGCTAGTCATCCAGACCATCCAACCCCTTTTTGCCAGCCTGTCTCCCCTGCAGACACAAGCACACCTTGCCGTCACAGACCCCAAGCTAACTGTCTCTTCCAAACTTCCTCCACCCCCACATACCTACAAACTCTGGGGTGCCAAAGATATTCTTGAACTCGTTTCCTGCTTCAATCTTGTGAGCAATGCCAAAGTCGATCAGCTTGATCCGAGGGCTCGGGACGTTTTTGTCAAGGAGCATGATGTTCTCAGGCTGCAGGGAGGAACCAACGGAGGTGCGTGATCCTCTATGCATGCAGCAAATTAGCGTCTGGTGCAGAGAACTCCTGGCCAGTGGCTCCAGAACACCCATTCTTACCTGCTGACCCATTTTACCAGACACAAAGGCATAACAAAATCCCCCACGGAAGCATGAAGGGGATTTACAGATTCATCTCTGGATTTACAGATTCTTCAGTGAACAGTATAGAAGCATCAGATCTCATGACAACTCCTTTACCCTGGCCATGAGATCTTTAGTGCCACCCAAAGTCATGTCCTCGGAACTATTCCAGCAACCTCATGTGCATGAAGCTCAAGGAAATATTTTCCAAGCTCCCTGTTCAAAGGCAGTTCAGCAACAGAACCGGCTCTTGAGGAAAGCAGGTCTTCCTTCACTGTCAACTTTCTGGCTGTTATGACTCCTGGCAAAGTGTGTGGGGAGAATAACGGAAACAGTGACAAAATACTGGAGGCGTGGGAAGCAGACACTCTGCCTCGATCATCCCCAGCACCAGGAACATGAGCAGGAGGGAGCTGCTGCATGGCTGTCCTGCTCATGGGATTCCCACAAGCAGCTGACTGGCCACTGTGGCAGCTGAAGCCTGGATGACGGGACTTGGGTCAGACCCAGCATGGCTTTTCTGATGCTGTCATGCTGGCAGGCACAGCTTCTCTGTGTAAAGAGTTAATACTCCTTTTATCTGGACTGTGGAAGGAAATGCTTGCAATTTAGAAGCCAAGAGTGTCTCAGAAAAGACTCCAAAAAATGTACAAGGATGTTGATTCCTTGATTAGAATTTAAGAGATAATCCCAAGAAGGCAGCAGGCATGGCTGTGAAGACCATACAGAGTGTGCCAGAGGCGATACCTGTGGAATGGGAGGAGCAACTTGTCACCCTCCAGATGTTTAGGCCTATGACTCCCATGAAACTTCACCACTGATTAGCCTGGCTGCTGGAGGCTGATAGGCTGAAACGAGCTGCCAACCTTGCTCTGAAATATCTATTACTTCTAACCAAACAGGAAGGCAGTCCAGGTCTAGACCAGGGCAACTGGTGTACAAGGCACCAGCTCCCTCTTGCCTGGGCGGGCGCTGGACCTTACCTTGAGGTCAAAATGGGCAATGTGCTTGGAGTGCAGGTAGTGGACCCCATCCAAGATCTGCTTGAGGAACTGGGTGGCCTCCTCCTCCGTCAGTGACTCCTTCTCAGCCAGGAAGTCAAAGAGCTCCCCACCTGAGACCAGCTCCAGAATTAGTACCACGTCCGTCTTGTTCTCAAAGATGTCATGAAGGGTGATGATGTTGGGGTGCTGGATCTCCCGCAGAATGTTCACCTCCCGCTCAATCTCCTCACGGCTCACCCCCCGGCGGCTTGAGGACAGGCGCCGCTTCTTGATAAACTTGGCTGCGTATTCCAGGCCACTCTTCTTCTCTCGGCACTTCCGCACAATTGCAAACTGGCCACTAAGGACAAGAGCAGGAGAGAGGGAGAGGGAGAAAGAGAGGGACACACACATTTATTTATGACTCCACCCCAGGAGTGGAGAGGTGGTCTAAAAAGCATTATACAAATCTCAGAGCAGGCAGCATTCGGGGTGCAGGGCAAAGCACACTTTTAGTCTTGTGGGAATACTGTGGGAGTTTCATGTGTGCTCCTCCATGTTTAGTTTTCACCATTTTGGTTTCATGCTGCTAAGCCCATGTCTGAGCTTTCCCCACAGAAGCATCCGCAGTAGCCCTCCGGCATCCCCGATTGCTCCACTGCACCAGCACCCAGGCATTTTTTATAAAATTTTATAAAAAAGGTTTCCATATAAGGCTGGACTACAAAAAGGAGACTAATAAAAAGGAATGATACCTTGGCTTAAAAATAAATAAAAAATTTCCCTCTGCTTTTCTCACCAGCTCCTGGAACCCTCACCTGGGAGTACACAGTACATGCAGGAGGTGTCATGGGATCCTGCAACCTCCAGGTAATTGGATCTGTTTGGTTAGAATTGTTAGGATCTGTTTGAGAGCCAGCGTGGAGTCATGGTTGAGAGAGGCTGGGACTCGGGCAATCCAGGTTCTTGCCCCCACTCAGCCCTGGAGCCAACCAGGTGACTTGGGCCAGTTACAGACTCTCAGCCAAAGGTGCCTCACAGGGTGTTTGTTGTGAGCATAAGACTGAGAGGAGTATTATACACATCACCTTGAGTTCCTGGGAAGGAAGAATGTAATAAATGAATAAAGAGTAATGGCAATTTAGTCTTGGGACATGAGTCTTTGCAGGGAATAAATAATAAATAAATAAATAAATAAAATATCAAGTGTAGAATGCCAAAGGGGTTCTACCTGCCCTGAAGCTTCAGGCCAGAGAAGGCTTTTAAGTCAAGTATAAATCTCACTCCTCAACAAAGCCAGATGTGCAACTTGCTTTATTATGTGCCATCAAGTCATCTTTGACCCATGGCAATGCTAGGAATGAAAGCCTTCAGAATGTCCTGTCCATGGCAGCCCCATTCAGCTTTTCCAAGTTCAAGGCTGCAGATTCCTTGATGCAGTCAATCCATCTCATGCTTGGTCTTTCTTTTCTTCGTCTGCCTTCATCTTTCCCTAGCTTAATTGTCTTCTCCAGTGTCTTGCCTTCTTCTCATGATGTGTCTGAAGTATGACAGTCTTCAGTTTTCTCAGTTTTTGCTTCCAGAGGAAGCTCTGGCTTGACTTGATCCAAAACTTTGTCTTTCTGTTGGTCCAGCGTATTTCCAAAACTCTCCTCCAGCACCATGTTTCACATGCATCTTCTTCCTGTCAACTTTTTTCACTGTCCAGCTCTGACCTCATAGATTGTTATTGGGAATACAAAAGTGCGTGTGATCTTGGCCTTGGCTTCCAGTTGAGTATCTTACACCTGACAATCTTTTCTAGTTCCTTCATTGCTGCCCTTCTAAGTCTCAGTCTTCCTCAAATGCTTTGAATTGATGACAGAGCTGAAGTGTGTGAGATCTCTTGTAATTTCCATTTTTTCATTATTAACAGTAAAGTCTGTAATTCTTCTGAGAACATGATTTTAAGGTTCCATTTAGATGCCAGGAATTCCTTCCTGACGGTTAGGACCCCAAGGGTCTGGAATGGGCTTCCACAGGAGGTGGTTGAGGCCCCATCGGTGAGGGTGTTCAAGAATAGGGTAGACATGCACATGGTGGGCACGTTGTGAGCGGAGCCGACTGGAGCCGGGGTCAGACTAGATGGCCCAGAAGATCCCTTCTGACTCGCTCTGTTTCTATGTTTCTATGATACTTGTTTTCTTAAAAGTCAGCTGCAGTCCTACTTTAGGCTTTGCTTTGGGGGAGCAACAGTTTGATATTTCTTCCCCAGCCATCCCCTTTGTTCAGAGCTGTCCTGATCAGCACAGACCAATCCTATGAGGTCCCGCACCCAGCTCTTCCTTTAGAAAACTAAGGCAGCAAAACTGACCTTTCGCATTCCTGACACACCTGCCCTCTATGCTGAAAATGCACTTCCTCGTTTCTGCGTGGCAAGAAATGCGAATCCGCCTGTGCCTTTTCTACATAAATTTTCTATGTAAACTTTTAAATAAACCCGCAGGCACCAGGATATTAAACTACAGAGGCTTATTTACATTTTTCAAAAGTGAGGTCATGGTAGCGAGATGCCAGCTTTCCATATAAAGCTGGACTACAAAAAGGAGACTAATAAAAAGGAATGATACCTTGGCTTAAAGACCCCCTCTATGAGGAAATAGTAAATTTTCATACATGCACTGGCTACATAATGGCCTAATTTGCACATAACATTCCTAGTTCATTGAGCCATGGTTTATTAAGCCAGAACAAAATCAGCTGCTCTTATCTCATATTTCACTAGGTTTGATTTTGTACACCTCCTTGTCACCTCCTTCCTTCACATACTAACTTCAGTCTCGCTCTGTTGAAAGCAGAGTTTCCCATTGCATCAGAAAAGAGAGAATGTTTGGTTTATGTTGGTTTATGCTTCATGTAGGTTTCCTAAGCAGAATCAAGCTATGGTTTAAGACTGGTTAATATCCATGTTGGGTTCCTCACAAGGGGAAAAAGGGTGAGATATAATTGTAATTTAATAATAGTAACAATAATAATCAAGTTAATGTTCCCTTGCCTTCTCCCTTCATAAACCAATTCCAGCCTGGCCTGCTTACACTGGAATTCCCCATAACATTGCTAACAGAAGATTCCAGCTAAAAACAGTTGATCAACCAAGATCCTAAACCACAGATTGATCCTAAATTTTAAAAAACTATAACTTTTAAGAACCTAGAGCTTGAAGCTTTAACTTGGGAGTCTTGCACTGGGCAGGAAGCCCATGAACTTGTTAGCCACTTCCAATTTTACTATTCAATGATTCTAACTCAGTAAACTTGACATTAAACTGAAGTTGCCCAGTTCAGACATGATGTGGAACCCTGCTTTAAATAGACAAGGGCTAATGTTCCAAGGCTGATACTCAAAGAGCGGGAAGTATGTGAGTCTCATGTTCACTCCAAACTTAACAAACCATGATTAGGAATGCTGGGTTGGTAAAGAACTGTTATGTTTGAACCATCTCCCTTTGTACACGGAGTTTAAGGAATATTGGCACATTTCCAAGATTTTGACTGCAATCAAAGTCTCAGAAAAGCCACCCTCATTGCCACCCTCAAAGAGATACAGTGCATCCTGCAAAGGAACCCATTCAGCTGAATCTAAAATACAGAATTGCCTTATGAAGGAGGACTGCAGTCCCCCGGCCCATTCCTTGTAGGACTTTCAGACAGTCCCAGGCAAGTCACTTCCCCACTGTGTTCTGTGGGATTCTGTGGGATGTACCTCCCACAGAAGCAAAGATAAGTAGGCGCAGGCTGCCAGTCTTCCTTCAATGGTAGCTCAAAGCACCAAGCACCCACCCCCCTCATGCAGAGCTCAGCAACAGGGCAGCTGGGCAAGGCTCTTGCATTCCATGCAAAACCAAAGCTGCAACACACATAATTACGAAGCCCAAGATGAGAACTGTGGTAGCCACAGGCTCCCTTTGCATGCCCATAGGGAACTGTGGCACTTCTGCTGTCAGACCAGAATGATTCAGAGGAAACTGGGTGTGGAACAGCTTTTGCAATTGACTTATGTGTCAATCATACCTTAGTATTTCAACTGGTGCTGGAAGGCTACCCTACTTGTAAAATTTTCGTGTGAAATTAGGGACACTTAAGAGAAATTGCCTGAGAATCACATAATGCTATATTAATACATCTATAGCCAGAAATCTGGCAGTTAGTTGACGCTAATGTCTGAAATTTAGCCCCGTCTTGCCAACCATGTTTTAGGCTTCCATGTTCATGCTCAGTCCTTTGGCTTCCTTAACTCATTAAACTGCACAGCCCCAGGGCATCAAGACTTTTAACTTATCTAAACATTCAAGTTTCATTACAGATGCTGAACATTGTTTATGAACATTCTGTTGTGATAGCTTCCCGTCCCACCCAAGCAGATGGAATGTTTATGGATACTCCGTGGCATCACAGCAGCTTAAGTCAATCGCTGCAGGAAGCTGATAGGCAACAGCTTGCTCTTAATATATACAATCACATCTCTATGTTCACCATATTCAAATATACAAGGATCCTAGATATTTCAGATTTTTGATAGCTAGCAGTTGCAGGAAAAATAGTTTTGATGAAGTACTGGCTCACCTGCCCAGCTCCTCCTCCATCTCATAGTGGTCTTCCACATTTTCCTGCCGGAAGGTGGACATGGCTTCCACAAGGAACAAGGCACGTCTCCTCCACAATTTCTGCTCTTCCTGGTGCCAAACCAGTAGCCAGAACGAAGGCTGCACTCAATGCCAAAGGAGTTGATAAGGTGCTGCTAAAACACAGGGGAAAACAGTATATCCCACACGGTGATCTTCTTTCCATCAAACCCCACTTCTTTACCCCTCCCCCACTCAACCCATAACCCCAGATTGTGCCTTGGCTGACAACAACTCATCTTAACCAGAAATCTGTCCAAATATTAATATCACCAGTAACACCTAGCTTTCCAAGGACTTCCTGCCGATCCAGCAACACTTTCTTCCCAACCCTCAACAATCCACACCTTCCCCAGATCTTTTTCAGTTCCTTCAGCTATTACCTTTCAGAGCAACCCTCCCAATCCCGTGCAGCATCCTCCCCCAATATGTTAATCTTTCATGTCTTCTTCCCTCACCCCTTTGGAGCACCCCTCCAAGTTCATCTACTTGCACTCGGGCCTTTACCTCTGCGATAAGCCTCTTCATAGCACCCCATTCCCACCAGATGGCCCCCTGAAGCTTTGCCCCTCTCCAGCCCCATCCCATAACCATGTCCTTTGCAGGTTCACAACACCTGCTTCAAACACGTCAGGCATCGAGGCCTTCAACCCTGCACACCTTTTCCTCACTAGCATCACTCTCCACCTAATGGCCCCTTTCTTCAACTCCTCCTAGCCCTGCCCCACTGACTTTGCTCCCACATCACTTCTTGCAACTACAAATTCAAACCTGAGCCTCCGCCAACTAGCTTCAGCATACCCCACAACAGGCATTACCCCCTTTTCACCTACTTACCTCCTCATCCCCAACTGCAGTTCCAAAAAGCTTCCAAAAGATGCTCCCCTATACTTCCCAATCCCTATTACCCTTTCCCCTCTCAGACCTCCCACATCTTTACAGCACCCAAAATATTCTGTCTCCTATACCCAATTTCCAGCCCCTCAAAAAAACTGCCCCTTCTCTTTCAAAGCCTCCCTCCTATCCTCACATTCCCCCAAACTAGCCTTGCAGAATCCTAACCCCATAAAACCTGTCCAACACAGGTCACCCAATATTTTCCCAACCCCCCCATTCTTTACACTCTCGCTCCTTCCCCTCAACCCCTCCCATAATCCTCTGCACCAGCTCTACTGCAAGCCTGTCCCACAATCCCCCAGGCCCTCCACCTCACAGGCCCCCACCACAGTGCCCTTGTGCTTCAATGTTTTCAACGGCCCCCATCTCACACACAAAACTTATCACCCATATATACATCCTCACAAACTCTGGACTTCACCCCTTCTCCCAGAGTCCCCAGGCCCCTCACAACCTTCCCATCCCTATACAGCACCCCCATATATACGTGCTCCCACACTCCAGAGTTCCCCCAAGCTCCCCAGGCCGCTCACAAGACCCTCCACTCTCCCTCTCAGCCCCCCACTGTGACCCCCTCCTTCACGGGGCACCACGTGCCAATCGCCAGCCCCACAAGGAAGCCCAGACTTCCCCACCCCCCCACACAAACTTCCACCCTACAACTTCGCCCTTAAAGCCCCAAGAAGACGCACCGCCCCTGCGCGCACCCCAGTTTCCCGCTCAACGAGCAGGCCCCACGCGCGCTTAAAACGGAAAGCGCTCCCCCCCAGCGCACTGGCCTCCCCCTTCGCCCACCTCAGACGCCTGGGAGGGGCGACGCGCGTGCCCGAGAGAATGCAACCCGCATTCCGACACTGCCTTCGCCACCTCCCCCGCCCGCCTCCCATTGGCTGAGGCGCGAGGTGACGTCACTCTCCGCAACGTTCCACCACCTCTCCCGCAGGCTCGGGCGAGGCCGAGAGCATGACGTCCCCAGCTGTTTTCTGTGGCTTTCCTTCGGGAGGAGGCATTCCCCGCCCCGGCGCCCTGTTTCCAGCGGGGTGGGTGGTCAGAGGCTGCTTCCCGTTTCCCGTGGGGGATCTCTCAAGTCTGTATCTTTATTTAAAGTTGCAGTGGCATAGCGGTGAGGAGTTCGGCCTGGGGGGGCCCGGGTTTGAGTTCCAGTCGGCTTAAACTACCTCGCTAGGTTGTTGAGAGAATTAAATAGCGAGGAGGAGAATCTTGGCAGCCGCCTTGGGTTCTCTGCAGGGGAAAATGGGCTTCCAGACACATACTTTGGCACCCTAACCCTCTGCCCCTCTAGGTTTTCATTTTATTTCTGAAGGAATTTTTATTATGATTTGTTTCAAGTTGGCACGCAGCAAAGCAAAAAGGCACAATCTTTATTTGGGCTCAAGAGTTTGTTTGTTTTGGGACTCATTGCCTCCCACCTCAACTTTTCGTTCTGGGCAAGTCACTTTTTCTGTCATCCTCATCACTTTGCCTTTAGGGGGCAGGAGGAGTGGTGGCCATTTTGTGAGAGCGCCCCTGACATCATTTCATTGAAACAAAGAGTCAGGAGGAGTCTATGGGACCATCTAGTCTGTCCCCAGCTTCACTCATGTAATATTCACAAAAAATTAGGTCCAGAATCTAACCTTTCCTGGTTGTACCGCTGATACTGCCTCTATATGGAGATTTCACAATTAGATATGCTCTGAATTGCATGAAACGGCCCTTTATTATACTTTGGCACACCCTTTTTCCTGCAAGAGACCTGAAGGGCAGGCCAGAGTCCATCAGTTCCCATATGACCATACCTGGGCTTAGGTAGGAGGTGGTTCCCTTACCCGGTGCTAACACTTGTTTACATTCCTTCAAAGGCTGATAAAAGGGTGGGATTTTTTCCCCCCATGGGAGGTCCATTTTGCCTATCTTGTGCATGGAAACCCTTTTATGCAGAATAAAGCTTTTACCACTTCACATGCCTGGAGTGCTTGATTGACTAATGCACACACCAGGACCAAATTCCTCTTTTGTGGACAACAAACCCAAAGTGGCTTACATAATTCTATTTTATCCTCAGAACCACCTGTGGTCACTTTGCATCAAAGGCTGGCCCAAAGTTACTCAGGCAACTTTTTCCTTTTCCCTACCCATAACTTTTTGTCTACCATGTCTTTATGTTTTATTGTAAGCTTGTGGCTTGTTTATTGATTAATGGAAACTCACAGAATCTTCAGGAGTGGGATAAAATACTTTAACCAATATCCAGTTGTAGACTGCCTCTGATCATGGAGGCTCCATTCATTTTCCGCAGCTAATAACCCACCAGATTTCTCCTCCCTAAATTCTAGCCTTCACTGCATCTGATGAGAAGATACACTCTTACCTTTTTAACCCAGAGTTTAGGGCTGTGGGACAAGGCAGAAAATGGGTGGAGGTACATTGATTATTCAGGGGAAGCTCCTTCCAAACACAGAAGTTCCATTTCCCTGGACAGTTTGGTTGATGGCTCCATAGGAATACAAAAGCAGCCCCCTTGACTTAGACCAGCAGTCCCCCAAGCGTCTTTCAGCCAAAGGGCCCAAGTCCAGTTTGGAGCAGCTCTCAAGGTTGCATTCCAAAGATGGGTGAGGTTAAAATACAGAAAAGCCTCCTTAGCATCTGTGTAATTCATGGTTGCTCTCAAGGACCCTCTAGTAGCTGAGCCTGTCTGACATCAGTCCCTGGGAAAATTGTAAAGATCACACAGCGCCCACCTGCAAGCACCTTGAAAACAATGCGGTGATTACAGGTCATCATGGATTCTGCAAGAGCAAATCCTGATCAGACCAAATGTTGATCAGTTAACCTTCCTGGTCAACAGTGGGAATGTTTTGGGCATAAAGTAACTTGGCTTCTGAAGTCGTCTGACAGTTGGGCTGGACTGAACAACCATCAGGGGGATCCACAGAATGCTCCTCCATAGCATCTTCTCTGGAATCTCTTGATCATCCAAGTGTGTAGGATGTGGAAATAATGGGATACAGTTCCAGGAAGCCAGACTGCAGCTGGACATCACAGCTGGACATCACCTCCCCACTTTTTGAGCAATACAACCATGGAACCAGAGACCTTGTGAGATTATGGGGTCTCCCCTTCAAGATGCAGCTGGACAGCCACCTAGAAGGGATGCTTGAACTTTAATTCCTGCAATGGGCAGAAGGCTAGACCTGATGGCCTTTTGCATCCTCCCAAGTTCTGTGATTTTGGTCATACAAAATGGCAAAGGAATTGCACAAAGCCAGGAAATTGTGTCCCCCACCCCCACCCCACCCCAACAGCACTGGGGTGAGACTGGGGAAGTGTACTCTACCAAAAATAAATCTTCTGTTACAATGTGTGTGGGTACTTTAACATGGAGGGGAATGTAAAGCTCAAAGATGCACATGAAACTCTTTTGAAAACCAACATTTTCTACACATGGTAGGAAAAACAATGGAAAGGCTCATAAGAGAGAGAGATCTAGTGTTTCTAGATAGGGAAGGGAGGCTGGCAGCCACACAACACGGCTTCCACAAAAACAGGTCCTGCCAGACAAACCTTGTGGAATTCTATGACAAGGTTTCGAGATGGCTGGATGGAGGGGATGTGGTATACCTGGATTTCAGCAAGGCCTTTGACAAAGTGCCCCATGATATCCTGGTGGAGAAACTGAGTTTTGGGATACACCAACGCACTGCCCAGTGGATTAGGGCATGGTTGACTGACCAAAAGCAGAGGATAACCATTAGCAGGGAATCATCGGGATGGTGGCCAGTGACAAGAGGGGTTCCCCAGGGCTCTGTCCTGGGGCCGATCCTGTTTAATCTTTTCATTAACGACATGGAAGAAGGGGTGAACAGTCTGCTGGTCACATTCGCAGACACTAAAACTGGGGCAGCGGCCACAACTGAGAAGCAGGAACTCCAGATCCAAAAGGATCTGGACAGAGTATGGAAGTGGGCAGGAGACAACAGGATGGCGTTCAATGTGGGTAAGTACAAGGTCTTGCACTTGGAGCACAGGAATAGGTGTCATAAGTACAGGTTAGGTGATAAATGGCTGGAGAGCAGCACTTGCGAAAAGGACCTCGGGGTGCTGGTCGCCTGCAGGCTGAACATGAGTCAGCCGTGTGATGCGGTGGTCAAGAGGGCGAACGCCACCCTTGGTTGCATAGTCAGAAGTATGGCTTCTAGATCAAGAGAGGTTTTACTACCACTCTATATGACTCTGGTGCGCCCGCAACTGGAGTATTGTGCTCAGTTCTGGGCCCCTCATTACAAAAAGGATATGGCCAGGTAAGAATCAGTGCAGCGTAGGACCACAAGGCTGGTGGCTGGTTTGCAGGGGATGCCGTGAGGCGAGACTGAGGGAACTGGGTCTCTTCAGCCTGGAGGAGACTGAGGGGATCTGTTGGCGACATACAGGTATGTGAGGGGGTGTCACACGGAGGTGGGTAGAGACCTGTTCTCCTCTGCAGAGGAAGGCAGGATGTGCTCCAACGCAGCAAAGCTCAGGGAGCCAAGGTTCCATTTGGATGCCAGGAAGCACTTCCTGACAGTTAGGACCCCGAGGGTATGGAATGGGCTTCCACGGGAGGCCCCATCAGAGCGGGTGTTCAAAGATAGGCTGGACATGCACATGGTGGGCTGGCTGGAGCCAAGGGTCAGACTAGATGGGCCGGGAGGCCCCTTCTGACTCGCAGTTTCTGTTTCTATGTTACACGCCTACGGAGCCCTCCCCTTTGTGTTTCTCAAGGCCTGACAGCTCTAAAGACATTCAACACAAACAGGAAGCCTGATCAATCATCTTATTAAATTTATTATTCCAGTGGTACTAATACATTATTTGCACAATGACACCCATGAGCAGAAAACGTCCAGGCCTTCTAGCTATCACCCAATTTTGAAAACACCCCCTTCCTGGGACAAAACCCCAGATCATGCCATCATGTCTAATCCAACATTTTGCAGAACAGAGTCAACTTCACACAAACACCTTTTCTTTTCCAAAGGTTCCTCCCCCACCTGGGGCTGAATCAAGGGAAAGAACTCCCACTGCCTCTGAGACGCAAATAAATATGAAGAGCAACAGTGCACTTGCATCAATGGAGGTGTGTTTATTAAGTTACAATGGCACAGGGCAAGAGGCCCTCTGGTTTGTATGCAGACAGAGACCCCCAAGACTGAAGCAGTCCATTGAAAACTGTTTCATGACTTAAGTTAATATGAAGTGGGGGCTGCCGCCTTCGGCCAAAGCACGTGTGGCACCAAGGATATTATGCTAGTTAAATCTGATTTGGAGTCCCACAAAAATTTATTCTTTTAGATCTGGTGTGGCATTTGCAATGGCGGCTTTTACAATTTGTCCAGGAAGTTGTCCAGTGCTGGAATGCCCTCCTTCAGCCCTTTGCGCTTGCGTGTCTCGGCAACAACTTGAGATGGGCGGCTGCTGTTGTCAAAGGGGTCTCCAGGAAGGATCTGCCAGTGGTCAAACACACACTGGGGGAAAGCTTGTCCCCCTGTATTGGATCTCAAGTCGGCTGTGAAACCTGTGGAGAAAAAGTTGTGGCATTAGGAGAGCTGAAACAGACTTTAGGCTTGGCCTGGCCAGACCAGTGCTGTTATTGCAGACGCTACCTTTTCCACAGAGCTTACGTGGGGCACATGCCCTGCGCTGTTTATCAAGAGGGACTGGACAAACGATGGCACTGCAGGATTTAGTGGACTCTGCACATCTCCCTCTCCCAGCTTTATGAACATAGCAGCAGCCTTCCCCCCACTTTCATGTGGGCAAAGTCAACCCTCATGAGCCTGACAGAGATGGACATCTAGACTAACGGCAGCTATTTTGATCTCCTGCGGCTGCACCAGCTAGGGCTTTGGGGAATTTTACAACTAAAACCAGCCACTTGAGTTTGCTCTTTTCCTCTTCCCTTGCCACCCCTTTTCCTTTGGTGTAATGCTCTTTAGAGAAGAAGTCCAAGAGCAGGACTCGGTGAATCAGGCCAAGCACCTTTTTGTTGGCTGAAGGGGGTTTTAAATAACAACCCTCTGAAGAGTCAGGAGTCATCCGACTGCCAGAGGCATCTCCAAGACTTACCGAAAGACTCGTTGACAGGGAGGTAGGCCTTGACCACAAACATGGGAGTGCCAGCCACCTGGGACTCTTCAAAGACGTGGCCCCGTTTCCGGTTCAAGACACCATAGATACCACCCACCACCTGCTCCGGGCACTGGAAGAAAGGCAGCAGATACACTGAGCTAGGTTAGGAAGAGCAACCTGGCTCCCCCTGAAGCTCACCAGTCCTTCCCAGTTCCACTCACCTGAATCTCCACAAGATAGATGGGCTCCATGAGGCGGGGCTGGGCCGTCAGCACACAGGCATAGAGGCACCTCCTGGCAGTGGGGATGATCTGGCCGCCCCCCCGATGGATGGCATCAGCATGAAGGGTCACGTCATGCACGTCGAAGCGGACGCCACGCATGTTCTCCTCGCAGAGGGCACCCTGTGGAGGGCAGGAGCCAACGCTGAAATACGTCCGCTCCCTTATGCCAGCAGGCAGGCAGTTTGGCATAAATGCACCCCCCCCCACGACTCGCCCAAGGAGGCCTGGCCAGTCTCACCTCCTTGGTGGCCCACTGGAAGCCTGCCACCACGCTGTCCTTGATCTCATTGAGGTACTGCACCCCTTTGGTGATGTCAGTCAGGATGTTGGGGCCGGTGCCGTCCGGACCAAAGCACCAGATCTTGCGGGCCTCAGCCACGTCCCACTCATACTTCTCAGCCAAGTAGCGGGCACGCTGCTTCAACTCCTGGCGGGCCGAGACTTCCCCTTTATCAATGTCCTCGGCCAGGCCATCAGGGAAGGGCCGGGCCTTCATGTAGAGGCGGTTGTGTTTGTTGGGTGATTTGGAAAGGCACAGCACCCCAGACTCCTCGCTGACGGTCTCGCGGTAGGACACCACCGGGTCCGATTTCTGCCAAGGCAACCACTCGGGAATTAGCACTCAGAATTGCTGCTGCATGGCCAACTACGAACCCAAACTCCCATCTGGCACCACACCCTCCGCCCAAAATGGCACCAGTTCCTCTGCCAGCTTCCTTCACCAGGTGCATTCCAAGTAGTAAGCACAGGGCTCCCTAAGGGGCACCCTCCAGGTGTGTTTGCCCATGCTTATTTTAGTCTGGAGATCACACTCTCCTGATTTTCTGGGCCTTTCCACATGAGACTGAAGCAGACTTGTCCCACATGGGGACAGAATTTTGCTGCCCCTCTGCCTGAAAAATGACTTGAATGATATGACCCAAAAAGCAGAATTGCCAGCTTGAGGAAAGGTCTAAACAAAGGCCCTCGAGACAGCCAGCTTCCCCAACACCACTCAGCAGGGCAAGACCCCCACAGCCCACAGAAAACTGCACAGCACCTCATTTGGTCTTTATCATGGCAAGCAAAGCAGTTCCACAGGCTGAAGCCGCCTTTTGTCAGCATTCTCATCTGCCACTGTTTGCAGACTAAAATATGGGAAGAGGCTGAGCTGCCCCTTGAACAAGTCTTTCCACAGGCCTGATGACATGGGAAAGACAGCTCTCCATCCCTGCAGGCCTGCATAAAGGGGCTGAAGTGAGGAACTGGCTCAACTGAACTAGGGCCTTCCCTCTTGCTACATTCTACTCTTTTCAGGGACTCCACGGAACAGCCCTTTTTCCAGGCCTCCTCCAACAAAGGACTAGAAGTGCAGAGTCCAAAGCCAATGCTGCCCAGCCCGGCAGGAGCCCCACCAAGCAGCCTGAGTGCACTGCCCACCAAAGAGTGCCCCAGTGGCCTCCCCCATGCGCTATGCCAAGGGCAGGGACGGGGTGGGCAGCCTACCTTGATTGGAATGCAGGCGTGGTCCTCTTCAAGGTCCTTCAGGCAGATTTCCAGGTGCAGTTCTCCAGCGCCTGCTATGATGTGCTCCCCTGACTCTTCAATAATACACTGGAAGGAGGGAAGGAGCCGCAATGTGGACGGGCAGCAGCAGGTTCCCCAGGCCTCCTCTTGCCTGGAATGCGGCCACTTGCAGGGCCTTCCGTTCTGACAGTTCAAATGTGTTGTCTTGCTTACCCACCCCTCACAGCCCCATTACATAAGGCAAACTCAAAGCCAACCAAAAAAGGCAATGTTTTGGATTTTATGTGTTGTATTATTCTCTTCACAATTTCTATATAATGTTCCACATCTAGATTCTGAAGCAGTGAACATACAATATTGCAGAAAGGGAAAGAATAAAAATTAAGAGCTTAATAAAAATAGTGGCTAAATAGCTAAAGCAAACATCTTGAAATATGGATGTTTCCAGGAGGTGCTTGAAACTCATTTTTCTGACCTGCCTTTTTCCTGTTAAGAACCCAAGTCACCTACTAACCCTCTCTATTTTATTCTCACAACAACCCTGTGAGCTGGTCTAGTCAGAGAGTCAGGGACTGGCCCACAGTCACCTAGTGAGCTTCACGGCCAATAGCATACAAGAACGCACTCTCCTGTGTCCAGTCCCTGGCTCTTAACCACCACAGCACCTGGCTTCTCCTGACACAAAAGGCAGACCTCTGCATACAGACCTCCATCAGGCAAGCTTCCCCTGCCGCAGGAGAGCACCCCACTCACCTGCACCATGGGGTCCGACTTGGCCAGGCGCTTGAGACCTTCAACCAGCTTGGGTAGGTCTGCAGGGTTCTTGGCCTCGACAGCCACGCGCACCACGGGGCTGACGCTGAACTTCATGACGCGCATGTTGTGGGCATGCTCGAAAGTGGTGATGGTGCCTGTCTTGACCAAGAACTGGTCGACCCCCACAAGTCCCACAATGTTCCCGCAAGGCACGTCCTCAATGGGCTCCACGTACCGGCCCATCATGAGGATGGTCCTGGGAGGAGGGAATCACAGACAAGGGAGGCATGGCTGGGCTGCCACAGTGGCAGGGGCCTGGCTTCCCCAAAATGCTGGCACCCTCCCCACCTCTTCCTGACACTCATGCACTGTGGCCTGCCAGCCAACATTGGCTTCAAGCCAGGGCAAGGAGCCACCCCCCACTGATTCATCACTGGGGCTTTTCCCCGAGACCCTGAGTCCAACGGGTTTGTGGGAAAGGCAGGGAAACAAAATCCCTGCAGTGCCTGAAGACAGACCTCTGGATCGGCTTCAGGTAGAGATCTTCCTTCTTGCCGGGTGTGTAGTTTGGTCCCATGATCCTGCATTTCAGGCCAGTGGACACAATGCCGGAGAAGACCCGTCCGAAGGCATAGAACCGGCCCTTGTCTGTGGTTGGCACCATCTTGGAGATGTACATCATCAGGGGACCTTTTGGGTCACAGTTCTTTATTCCTGCAATTAGGTGGACAGAGGAGCTCATGCGGGGCTGCCAGAACCCTAAAGCCCCTTCTTCCATGGGGGTCTGAGAAGAGCTCTTTCTCCCCTGATTCTCTGCCCCAGGGAGGGCTGCTGCCTACCCATTGCAGCTTCATCATCAGGCGGTCCTTCGTACAGCAGCTCACAGCGGTATTTCTGAGCTGTGACAGGGGAGGGCAGGTGGATGGTGATCATCTGAAGCAGGGCTTCTCCAGCAGGCAGCCAACGCCTCATCACAGCCTGGGGTTTTTGAGAGAACCAAAAGGGGGTCAAGTTGGAGGGAGTGGGATCACATGAGGCAACCAGCTCACAGCCTGAAGCTTCCCTGATCTTCCCAGACCACTCCTGCCTCTCGCTATATGCCCAGAGGGGATATTCAGAGGACTGTGCTATTATGAGAGCTTATGACCTTGTGAATTGAACATGGAAACAGAATGCAATTTTCCTTTTCCACAACTTGTACTGAGAGAACAAATCAATTTCTCCATACCCAGGAATATCACCCCAATACTATGCCTTTTTTCCTTCTCTCTGATGGAGGAGGAAATGAAATTGTTCTTGGCCGCTATTTAGCTACAAGCAGAATGAGCAGTATTTAATTATTTCTGTGCTTTGTTCTTATTTACCAGCTATTTGATCATTTAGGATTTGCTTCTGCTGGCGACAGCCCTGCATTTTATTTTGCACCACCGATTGCTGAGAGATCTGCTGCTGGGGCCACCCAACCAGCCCCAGCCACCCAGGAAGCACACACCCCACCAGCGGCAGCCTGCCAGGCTCACCTTCAACAAGGGCTTGCCTTCTTTGTCCTTGTCCTCATTGTCCAGCTTTATGTCCAACTTCTCAATCAGTTTGGCCGTTTCCTCCTTCCTGAAGTTCATGATTGCATCAAAGACCTTTTTAAAAAGAAGATTGTACAACAGGAGATGGTTATGCCACCTTCTCTGGAGATGTTTACGGGGAAGCAAATGGGTGGCCAGCTGGCTTCCTTCAATCAGCCCAACGCAAGCACAATCCCCCTTGCAGGGGCCCAGTGGCACTTTTTCACAAGGCGCCCTCTGAAAGTTTCTATCTCAAAAGCAGTGGCACAATTCAAGTGCCACAATGGGAAAAACCAGCTTCTAATTTTTATACTGCCCCAAAACTGAGGCTCAGTTAAGTAAAGTTAATTGAAAAGAACTGCAAATCTTTTTGGGGAGCTCATTCCAAAACTGGGGTGCCAGAGCCAAGAACACCCTCCTTCTGGGAGCCACTCCCCTCACTTCCTTTGGAAGGGCTCCTGGGGAAGGACCCCCAAAGACGACCACAGTACAGGGAGATACATCTAGGAGGTGATCCTTCAGATAACCTGGTCCCAAGTTGTTAGGGCTTTGCATGCCAGTACTTGCACTTCAAATTGGACATGTAGTTCAACCAGCAGCCTGTGCAATGTGTCTGTGTAAGTCAGTCCCCATTAATAGTCTTGCCAGTCTGATTTGAATCAGTTGGGACAGCCTTTGAAAATGGTCTGGAAATTCCATGTACAGCATATTGCACTAACCCAAATGACTGTTGCTTGGCTCCCTGTGTCCAGGTAAGGTCATCGTTGGTAAATTAGCTGAAGGTGATAAAAGGTGCTCCATGCCACCGAGTCCACTTCTGCCTCAAGTGACAACACTGGGTCCAGAAGAACCCCCAGGCTACAAACCTTGACCTTTGGGGGGAATGCAACACCACCCAACTGACAGACAGACAAAGCACCCACTAACAACACCTGTCTTGTCTGGACAGAGCCTCAGTTTATTAACCACTTGTCAGGATCACATATGAGAAGCGTTTACAAACACCGCAGACCCCTGGACCTCCAAACGTGTTATTTGTATCAAGGGCCAGTCGTCACGAGAGCAAGGCGGCACGCAAGATCTGGACAAATCGAGTTATTTTATTCCTTTCCTCGACACCACAACTTCTGTGATGCCTACCCATCCAAAAGCCTGGACTACGGGAGCTGCAACCTGACACAACACAACATGAGGGCGGTGGGGGGGGGGGGTCCCACATGAGGCAAGGCGGCTTTCCTGGGAGGACTTTGATGCAATCGGCCACCATTGTGTCAGACTTTCAAAATTTCTTCAAGCACAGTATGTCAGGTCAAAGTGAAGAAATTTTTTCCATCATCACGTATGGGTCGTATGTGCCACAAGAGTGCATGCCCCCTAGAGTTATCTGAGGAATTCCAAAGGTAAGAAGCCTCTCACCTTGAATATGGGGTCAAGGATCAGCTGGCAGAAAGTCCTTGGCAGCTTCTTCCCATCAGGGCTGGTGGCAGACTTGCTGAATTTGCCCGTTGCTGGGTCAAAGTATCTACAGAGAGAGGAAAGCCCAAGGTTCAGCTCACCAAGGAAACCGATGTCTCTTCTGCTGCCGCCACCTCAGTTATGCAGCCAGGTGTGCTTCCCAAAAGCTGTACTACTAAGAGCCAAATTCTACTTCCTGAGACATTTGGTTGAGATCTCATGGATCCAGTTGGCACTTACAACCCTCTAGCCCTGGCCTTCTCCAGAGCACAAGCCCTTTGCACCCAACCACTAACTGGTGCTTTTCCAGTTTCCATGCAGTTCCCTCCCCCATTTATGTGAGGAAGGTAATAACCATGAGACCATTGGTTTCCAAATAATCTCAACAAGGCCCACCTGACATCAACATTATCTTTTTGGCACAACCTTAAACTCTTTTCCTCTCTGGCATTTGGGAAGCACATGAGATTTCTCATCAAGACTTGCCTTTATTTTGTTTAAATCCTTATTTCTCTTCATGTTGAATATCTATGTGTATATGGTTTTTATAACATATTTTAGGATTTTAATCTTTGTAAGCATTGGCTATTAGGTGGTATAGAAATGCAGAAAATGACAAAAAACCAAGTTCTAAATGTGTGAAATGCCCCCTCCCCCCACTTACCAGGAGAAAGAGATAGAAGCTGAAATACGCTGGAGTTTAAGGGTTTGGGCCCAACACCTCTATCACTGAAGTGCAGGACTTGAAGGCTTATGCAAGTTTCGGCCTTCAAAATGAAAGGCATTCTCCACCCCTCTGCCCAAAGCCCCTGGTTATTCTGCCCATGGAAAAAGAGACCTGGTGTACGAGAAGGCACTAATCACAGCGTGGCTTGTGCTACTGCCCCGTGACGGTCAGTTTCCCATGCATGAGTTGCATGAACACACTTCCCCATGTTGGCCTCAGAGGGACACTCTGTGCTTAGGCACATGCTGGTATACTTGGATTTGACCGTGAGCCCACAGCGCAAGTCACGGCTTGCCTCCCATCTCACTGCCCCAGTACGGACAGATGAAAGTTTGGAGGTGCACAGACTAGGCAAGCCCCAGAGAAGCTGCAGGTGGGTTCCCAGGGAGAGAACTCAGGCTTGCCATCAGTTGTGGTCAACCTTTCTGGTCTGCAATAATTCTGATGTCAACGAAACAAACTTACTACCATCATTAGCACATATTTCAATTCACAGGGCAAGTGATATTACAGCTCTTTCCAAGCTAATGCCTTCTCAGTCCTGCCAGGATTCCTGACCTGCTGGATGGGTCTCGGGCTGAGGGAGACCAGGGCAGCCCACCTTGCAACTATAAAATGTGCCACACTACCAATCAGCACATTTGGAAACTCCTGGATGATCAAACTTTGTTCTCAACTCCCGTCAACATCTCATCCAGAACTGGCAGGGAAGTATGCTCAGTGTCCTCTTTGATGCTGGATTCTGTCCAGGACACTCACCTGTCTCCCCACAGCTTCTTCATCATATCCTCCACTTTCTTGGCTCGTTCAGCTGGGTTCAACTGCCCTTCACCTTTTGCTGCAAACTTGGTCACGTACATCTCAGCAAACTGCTTCAGGGTGAAAGCCCAACCATGCAAGCCAGAACCAAAACCAACAGTGCCCAAAACTGGATCAATCTGAAAGGCCAAGAGAGGCAATGCGTCATGGTCTCAGGCATGTTTGGGCTCCCAACATCTGATCATTCTGGGGCTTTGCTCCAGCATTCCCCCAGCTCCCCAGTTGGGAAAATCATGAATTCAAGACACAGACTCACCCCAACAGGCCTGTGAGTGGAAGGTAACAAAGAGGACAGAAGCAGGCAAAAGGAACAAAAGTAGGAGTAGCTCTCTACCAAGAGATGAAGGGAAGGCAGAGCCATTCTACCATCCCTGTTAAAGCACTTCCCCTCCCCCAGCTCTTTGGGCTCACAGGCTGTAACTTGCTTTTAAAATATAAGGCCTACAGTCACAGGCTGCCTTCTTTTCCCGACTGACTGTAAGCCACTCTCAGAGCCTTACTGGAGCTAATAAGCCTAATGAAAATGCAAAAAGCACAGGCTCTTTGTGGGAGGAAACCAGAAGCCAGCTGGTAAGTCCCTACCACCCCCCCCACCTCACTTACCATGATGTTGCCCATGGGGCCGCACTCGCCTTCCCCGTAGGTAGAGATTATAACATTGACGTTCTCCACAATGCGCTGGAAGGTCTGGTACAGCTCCTCCGGTTGCAGTTGCAGCTCCAGCAAAGCACGGTCCATCTTGTTCATCATCAGGACAGGCTTGATTCTCTCAGCTATGGCCTGGCGGAGAACGGTCTCTGTCTGGACGCACACCCCTGCGGAAACGGAGAGGCAAACCTGGCTCAGTACATTTGGGGAGCAGCGAGTGGAGAGCCAGTGACTCATGTGCTGGGGACATTAATATTCCAACTTCAGGGAAAGACGGCATGCGCAGGATCTTGCTCTGTCTAGGGTCATGAAAGCTTCCCCGTCTCCTGCCTGCAGCTCTGCAAGCCCATCAGGCAGATTGCCCTTGGAATGGGGCCAGCATACTGCCTCACCATTGGATCCCAAGACAAAGGGGGCACCTCACCAGAAACACAGTCCACAACCACCAGGGCACCGTCGGTGACACGCAGGGCAGCTGTGACCTCCGAAGAGAAATCCACATGGCCTGGAGAGTCAATCAAGTTGATCAGGAAGCCACAGCCATCCTTGCTCTGCTTGATGAACGCCAAGTCATTCTCCGAAAGTTCATAGAACAGAGAGATGGCCCTGGAGGAGGCAATAGCATAAACCTTGCACACTCAGCTGCTCAGCCCACTTATACAGACTGGCTTCCTCAGGGAACAAAGGCCCCAGGATAGCCTTTTTACTAAAGAGAATCCTGTTCTTCAGCTGAGGGATAGTCCCAACTCTCAGCAAAGGCACATGCCCCCAACTCACACTGCTGCTAGAACTCAGTATTGCTGGGGAGTTAACTACTGGGTTCAGCATTAATGGGAACCTGCAGCTGTCCTTCAAATACCAGGACTAAACCAATGCTGCCTGTTTCTGGAGGGGAGCCTAATGTAATGTTTGAAAAAAGTGATGAAGCAGCAGTTCCACACTGCCATGCATAGAAGGGGTGTTCTTCATAAAGTTTAACAACCAAGACAAGTTTCACCCTGGCAGAGTTGAATGAGCAGCTTTGGCAGAGACGAGCAAGGCTTGCTGAAGAGTGCCGTTTTTCATGCTCAGATGAAGGAGCAAATGGGAAACAACACTGGAGCAAGCTCCCTCCTCTGCCCAAAGCCTTCAGCTTTCTAGTACTGTGTGTGAGCAGCTGACAGACTCCTGGGGCATGATCCTGTGGAGGGTTAGTCCTCTTCAGGTGCTGCTGATTAGCATGCGAACATGACACATATGTCTCCCCGCTGTACCTGAAGAGGCCCTCCCTCAGCTTTGATCATTTCTTTTCCAAAAAAACCAGACCCAACAGAAGGAACTCACGTGGATTTGATGGTGATGCACCTCTCCTGCTCATCTTTCCTCGTGTCAGTGAAACGAGTCTCACCAGCACGGGCTGAGGCAATAATTCCAGCTTTGCACACCAGCGAATCTGTCAGGGTTGATTTCCCATGATCCACATGGGCAATTACAGACATGTTCCGGATATTGGCCTTTTTGTCCATGATGGCCCGGATTTGGTCTACGGTGAAATTCACCTATCAGTGCAGGGGAAAGGCAATGTAACGTGACTGGTTCACAAGTACAAACTTTCAAGTGACTAAGTTGCAATGCTGTTTTCTTGATAGTTGTTTGTGAAAGGAATAACATCAGGGTTTATGCTGAACTGGGCTGATGGCTCTCCAAATAAGAAACCTGCAACCCTCAGTTCCAGGTCCTGATTAACAGCAACCTCAATCTGTCAAAAAGTGTTCATGAATCACGTGTGTGGGGAGGGAAATGCTTAGCAGTTCAGTATTAGAACTCCTGATCAATAGTTAACAGAGTCTGGGGGCCATGGGGTGCAGCAAATTGAGGAGTGCAGAAGGTGGCTCTCTAGATGTTTTTAACTGCAGCTCTCAGAAGGACCTGCCAAGATGGCCAAGGATGCTGTGAGTTGGAAGTCTCAAGTATATGGTGATCTAGCTAGATGACTGTGCACTGCTAGCCATCTATGCTCCATTTGTTAAGAAGTCTGCTGGGTGTTTTCTGCATTGGTTGTCCTGCAATGCCCTTTTGACTGGTTCTGTTTACTCTGAAATGTCAGATGTGGCACCTAGAAAAAATTGCCCTTACGTGAGGTGGGGAGGCTCAGGTGGTAATAGTAAAAGCTAAGTACTGACTAATGATTTGGTTTAAATTGGTTTATTATTTTGTACTGTTTTACAGCATTTTTTAAAAAAAATCTGTAAACCACCCAGAAAGTCCCATGGACTATGGGACAGTACACAAATGCAAAAGATAGTAACATACTAGGGAAGAGACACAACTCCACTTAGTGGCAGACCAGGAAGGGTTCTACCTCATTTCTGCAAAGAAATGAGGTTAGATTATTCCCTTGTTTTGCTCAAGAAATCTGTGACAGTGACTGCTATTTGACATCAGCCTGTCATGGAAGAGAGCAGCTTCTACACCCAGTCAAGTGCCATCTTTTTCCATGTGCGAACTGGGCATGTAAGACACTATGAGGCAACCACAGAAAACCCCAGCAGATTACAAAAAATGGAAGATATTGGTCAAGGGCACATTCCTGTGTAACTTCCTGTGGAAATTCTGGGGGCTCTGCCTAAGGCTGCAGAAATGCTGCATTTCTAAGTTAGCGGAATATTAGCGTAACATGTTTTTCTCATCTTCTCCCAGCCCACCTGCTTTGTGGAACTCAGATGATTTTCAGTTCAAAGGAAAGACCAAGCAGCTCTTACCCTAACCCCACATTACAAGCAGCACAGACCAACTGACAGAAATGTAAAAGAACCGAAACAAATACAAAATGAAAGAACTCATCTCACAATGCTAAAAAAGTTTTATTCATTGAAAAGCCCCTCATTTCAGACAGACTGCCTGGTTACAAAGTCACTGGCTTTTGCTGGAGCTAGGATGGAGACTGTTTCTCAGGTTCCCAATGCTTCTCCCCAAAGACTGCAGAGTTACATAAGATGATTTTTTTACACAAGGGGAAAATATGATCGCTTTGCATCCCTCTGGCTGACAGAACATCCCTCTGGTGGAAGTTGCCCAGCATCCACTGCGCACTAGTAGCCCTTCTGCCATATCACTTCACACCCCATTCTTCCAGGGCAGACATGTTGGGCCTCCTTCACAGCCTTTAAGTGTGATTTCAGTGTTAAGTGTGTGCGATTCTGAGTGATTATCTCCTAGCAATATCGTCCCCATGGAGATGCAGAGGTATACTGTGTCCAGAGGGAAGCCAAATCCATAGCAGATTAACCAAGGTTCCACAAAACCTACTAGAGGCTGGGACAGGGCTACCCCCTACACAACCTCTATTACCTCTTCCATTGTTACATAAGCTCATTCACAAAGCCAAAAAAAGGAAAGAAGGAAAGCCTACCTGATACAGAAAGGGCATAATGAACAACTCTGTTTTATTGCAGAACACTGTATTTTATTGAAAGATGCTGACAATACAAAAGGACATATCCCCATTTCTATTCACCAAGAAAACCTACTTTTATTGAGTCAAAACAGTAAATAAACTTGGGACACGGCAGAAAAAAATTCAGGTCGGTCTGCTCCTTACTTCTTTCTCCTTACTGCACGTTTTCAGTGGATGGCAACCCTTGCAAGATCCACAAGAATTACGAGAGAGCCCGAACACCTCAAACCCCGAAAAAGGATTTTTGAAAAGACTTAGACACGGCATCTACCCTGCCTCCCTGTCGGGACCACCCCCACCCAACCCAGACGCATTTCCTGTGGATGGCGCAAACAGGATATATGTGGCACAGGCGGCCCTTAAACATATGCTTCCCCAAACCTTCAATCGCTTGATACTCTGAACTACAACCCCCATCAGCCTCCCACCCCAGAGACCTCAGGCCATCTGGCAACGGTTGACAGAGGCTGGGATTCAGCACACCTTCCAAGCCTCAAGCTGGGGAAGGCTGGAGAAAGCAAATTTCAGCTGTTTGCACGATAGCCTCCATTCTCCGCAGCCATGTTGGCTTACGGGAGCTAGAATCCACTCACCTGGCCAGCGCAAGGTAAAGCAAGTCGCTTGGACAAAGGAAGATACCAGGCCAAGTTGGCCTCCCCCTCTCCCAGCCAGGTGCTCTTGCAGGTACCAGCCAACCGTCCCTCCTTCCCTTCCAAGTGAGGCCTCAACCTCCACCCCGGGCCTGACGTCCGTCCGAGGCCTAGTTCGGGCTCTAAAGCCCAGCCATATCCACCGCTCCGCGACGCTCTCGGGCCCCTACTCACCCCCCGACCAACCCCGGCCTCGGCGGACTTACCATGGTGGCGGATGGCGTCGGATTCTCCGCAAGGAAAGGAACGGGGTTAAAGTAAAAGCCGGGCAACAATGGCGGCAGCAGCTCCGGCTACCCTGTCTCGTTGGCAGGGGCCGAGCGGGCGGAAGAGGCCGCTGACGTCAATGGGCCGCACTTTATAGGGCGGAGCCGGCTAGGGCGGGGTGGAGGGGGCGTGGCTTAGTTGGGTGTTCGGGCCGCATGCGCCCAAGCGGACCGGCTTCGCTCTCCCTTTCTGCGCGACTCTATGGTCCACCGGCGGTAAAGGGAGGGGGGACTCGCTTGGAGTTTACGCTTGCGCGGAGGGTATTTTTCATCTTCTTTCCAGTCGACGCGGAAGCGGGCGCACGTGTTGCAACCACGTTTACAGCTGGGGATTTGGTTGGGGAGCGTGCCCAAAAGCGTCAGCCGCATGTGCTTTGCTTCATAGGCAAACACAATAACATTGATAAAAATAAGAGCATTGTATGCTGTAGCCATTTTTATTTGTTCGTTATGTGTATGTTCTGCCTTCTTACTCAGGCAAGGAACTCAAGGCAAATTATCTAATCTTCCTCCTCTCAATTTTATTCTCCCAAAAACCCTGCGAGGTGGGTTAAGCTGAGAATCAGTGACTGGCCCCAAATGTCTCGACAAGCTTTGCAGTTAAGTGGCCACTTAAACTGATCACCCTTGTCCCAGTTCAACATGTTTACAGCTACACCACACTGGCCATCCTCATACAAGATGTTCCTAGGCCACTTTTCAGGGAAGATTACTTCCCAGGGCAGATTGCTACATTAGTGGTGTAATCCTATGCATCTTTAGGAATAAAAAGGCCTGTCTTGGGCTGCTTGTTGAAATGTGTTTGCCTGAAACAGGCCAAGGGAAGAAACCATAGTAAACAATCCAGTTCACAACCCAACTTGAGTTCTTTCAAGGTTAACAAGCTGTGACTCAGTAGTGTCCCTGGATTCAAACAACACAAGATCCTCTATTTCAGCAACCAACCAAGCCTTCACATGTGGATTATGGGGTTGTCTGAATCCAGCCATCGAGAGAAAAGAACTAAGTGCAACAGCTGCACCTCTCCAGAGATGTCACGTGCAATCCACAAGATGAGGTTAAGTTGCTGACAATCCATCACACTCTTGTGTGACCAAGAAATGGGCAGTCCGACTGTTAAGGATGAAATGGTGGCAGGCTGGGGCCAGGAAGAGGGAGAAGTGGCACAGGACTGGCAGACTGGTGTACATGTGCCAATGGCCTGCCATCTAGCACTTGTACATACATGGAAATGGTGCAGCCTTGTTGCTGCCCAACCCTTTGCCCAGAGGAGCAAAACGCTGAGTTGGCTTCTGACAACCTTGAAGGACCCTTGTGGCTGTGGACTGACCACATGGTGATGTGCAAAACATGCCCACACTCACATCCTTCCCCTCCAAAATGGGTGGAGAGCCAGACAACTTCAGAGCAGCTTTCAGCGACCACATTCCTGGAGAGGCACAGGAAAACAGAAGCAATTTTAAGAGACATACCCAATGCAGTAAACTGTAGCTTCAAGCCCTTAGCGCTTGTAGCCAAGTCTTGAGAAAGGCATTTCAAACTTTTAGAATTGGGTCAAAATTAGAAAGTGGTTGGACAATCGGTGGTTGTGGGGAAGTGACATGGCCATTTGCAAAAATTCAGGTGGGAACTCGACTTGAAGTTCCATGCCTCTGCTCCAACTACCCCCACAACCCAAGCTAGTCTGGGTGCATTTACATGCAAAATGCTCAAGAAGTTACTACTGGGTTGTAGAATTTGCCAGGATGCAGAGTAATGGAGAGGAGTCTAAAGGAGCCAGCTATGGAAGAAGTGGCTACTGGTCCCAAAGGCCAGAAAAAACCCACAACCCAGATGAAACCACCTGTTCTGCCAGGTGCCCCGAAGAATCTCCCCATCCTCTGAACTGGAGAATGGAAGCCTAGTGCTGCAAACCAAATACCACAATAAACAAAATGCCTGTTTCCAACGTACTCTTTCTCTGAAATTTTTGCAGGTGATTCAAAGCATTTGCCAAACACAGAAACAATGGGCAAAATTCCTACTCCTTTCAACCGAGTATTCCTTAAGGTGGTGCTGGGGGGGTGGGCAGAAAATGGATCTCAAGCTGGTCTGAATTTCAGCTCCCCAGAGACCCTACAATTACGGCCAAAAAGCATCAATTGTGGGAGAAGCCCAAAAGATCAGGAGATCTATTTTATGCCTGCCCCCATTCAGAAGAGGAACATCATCCTTTGTGTGCCTTACTTTGTCCACTGTACTGCCTCTTGTGAACAGATAGCTGTGGAAGTGGGACCCTTGCTTTGATCTTGCACAGCAAAGGATTGCTTTGTGTCTTCCATTGAACTCAACAGCTTGTGTGCTTTCCTGGGCTGTTCTCCACCAGAGACAAGGCACTGGACCAGATGGAACCTTTATGAACACATCCAGAATCAAATAGGTAATGCACAAGCCCAACTCTTATATAAGGATGGGCTCCATCAGAAATAAGGCAAGGGCAAGGTTCAACAGGCAGTGTAGTAAACACCACTGTGTCCAAAGGTCAGGATAGTTTCTCAAAGGTGTGCCTACCTTATGGCCTTCAGCTTGTCAGGAAGAGCACCAGAGATAATTGCCTTGAAGCTGTTTCCTCCCAGTATTCCTTAGATAAAAGCTGCTTCTGCTGTGAGAACTGAAACTTTTCACCTCACCCTGCCCTCTTTCAGGAAAGTGGGGTTACAGCTTTTGCATGCTGCCAAACTCAGGAGAGGGAAACAGTATATATGGCAGGACGAGCTGTCCTCTGCTCTCTGCCCGAGAACCCAGGGGACATTGGAGGACACCCCTGGCCTATTCAGGGATCTGGCACAGCCACAGAGAAGGTAGATATAAGCTCTCTTTCCCTCGTTTGAACCCTGCATCCTAGTCAATCAAATGCATCTCATCTCTGGCACAGGTGGTCTCACATCTTAAGCATTCTCAGATCTTGAGTGTAAGGCCTTGGCTGGCCCCTGGGGTTCAACAGGACTCGACACAAGACAAACTAAAACTGAAATATTTTATTTAACAAACACTATAATCTTGAGTCTTGAAGAATGTGTATTGAAGGAAAGAAAAATAATTTCTCTTTACAAAAAGAGAGAGAGAGAGAAGGAAAAACAAGCAGCAGCAAAGACAAGGGTCTACGTAAGTAAAAACTTATGTACAGAATGGAGAGCTGACCAGCCAGGGTTGGGCAGGGGTGGGGGGAAGACAAGAGGGATGAAGGCCATGTCTCAGGATGCAGTAGCTTGGGTGGATGGGCAGGAGGGGCAGGGTAAGTCAAAGACATTATACAGGCAATTAAATTAGAATACAAATATTGAGGGAATGAAAGCATGGATGGGGAGCTCCCAAACGCTACTGCCGGGCTGGAGAGACAAACTGCCATCTGTACTGGAAATGTTCAGTCCAAACTTTGAAAGCATGTGAACTTGGCTGGTTTGTGTGTGTCTTTAAAAAACTGCACATGTATTGCTTAACTCTGAGATGGCTGACTGGAGCATAGCAATGGGGGGAGGAGATGGGGCAGAAGATCCAAGATGGGTCCAGATGGGCAAAATCTTGCCCATCGAGATTTCCAGAAGAGTTTGGGGGCAGTGGGAACAAGAGAGAAAACCTGGCTATCTGCTTGGTGCTGCTTATCGTAAGGGCTGTGTGAAAGTCCCCCAAAAGTTTTGGAGTGGTGTGGGAGAGAGGGAGGAAGGAAAAGCCGAGTGAGGATACAGGAAGGATTTGACCCAACTCAGCTAAGCGTACAAGTGCTTCTTGTCTCCTCCACGTGGTCCACAGTCTCTCTATGCAGGATGCAGATCCAGCTTCTCAGGCTTAGAAACAGTCAGAAGTCACACATCTGAATTTTCGAAAGGTTCTCAACCTGTCCCATGTTGTTTGCAGCACCCGGAGAAGAACCAGCGGTTTGGGTTTTTAATGGAGGGCAGGCATTCTCTACCATATCACAAGAGGAGGCAGCAGCCCAGGTGTGATTTTTGCAATGGGAGAAATGCAGGATTATACATTGTTCCATGTTTCCTGCTGCAACTGAACTGGAGGAGGAGGAATGGACACAGCAGAAGTCAAGAAAGAGAAAAGGTGGGGAAAGGAAGGAGAAAGAAGAACCAGAACACACCAGAATCTTTGTCCAATTCAGCTTCGAGGAGGATGCAACCAGAGCCCATGAGGCACAGTTCACATCACATTTGTCTGGTCATTGGACCAACCGAACCCCATCCATTCCTCCCATCTTCACGTTTCTCCTTGGACATCCGTTGTGGGTTACTGTAGGCTTGCTTGGCAGCATCCCTTTGAAGTGGGGCTTAGTGGGGTGAGCTTGATCTCCCCCACAGGCAGAACAGTCCCAAGCAGACACGGGGCAAGTCATCCGAGGCCAAGCTGAGGAGAGGGGCATCTCTTTAAAGGGTCCACAAATACACAAGCACACGCACTATGGGACACAGAAGTATCAAAGCCGTTGAGAGTCCAGAGGCAACCGAACACAAGACAGTCACTCGCATGCTGCCCCCACCCCGCACTGTTTCCGTGACTGACTGACACCTGAATTCTTTTTTTTTTTTAACCGAGGTAGTTGGCTAGAAACTGGGGGGGGGGGGGGATTCCCCCCCCCTTGCTTTTTTTTTTTCGGGAAGCCCCACCCTCCCTCCCCTCCCCCCCCCCCCCCGCTGCCACCCCACCCCACAAAAGGAAAAAGCCATTCCGTTCCCTGACACGCCTGGCTCAAGATGAAGCCTTTGGTGGAAGTGGGGAACATGCAGCCTTTTCCATCTTCCAAAACACACCAATTATTGCACTTCAAAAAAAAAAAAAAAAACTGAAAGACTTGTGGGTGAGTCCTTCCCGCATTTCCAACAGCCCCCTATTTCTGCCCACCCCCTCCCACCCACGCCCCCTGCAATGGCTTCTGTTCAACTTAAAAAAGAAAAGAACACAGGAGGGGGAAACACTATGCTAGCATTCTACATTAATTTCGGAACAGGGTAAAAAAAGGAGTTCCCATCTTTTCTTTACATGAGGTTCTCTCGGAGCTGGAAACAAGCCAAGCATGTCTAAGTCAAGCTGGCTTTATACCGTCTTTGCCCTTCCTGTACCCCCACCCCACAATTACCTTACGTGCCTATGGAACGGAGGTGGGGCAGACACACTGGGAATCTTGCCATGTTCTAGAAACCTCTCAGCCCAACTGGTGAGGAAAGCATCTCGTACTCAAAATGTCCAGCAAAGGGAGTGGGGAGAGAGAGAGGGAGAGAGAGAAAGGGAAGGCTGTGCGCTTGTGTTGGGAACAGATGTTGAACAAGGCAAAGAACTGGAAAGACGCACACAACTTTGGAGGCCTGTGAAAGTTCAGACAACCCACCCGTACCTGGACAAGCTCCAGCCAGCCAGCTTTGGGCTATCCAAAAAGCATCTGGGGAGAAAGAGATGGGGGAGGGAGGAAAGGGGAGCAAGGAGGGGAAACTGGGTCAGTGGCAAACTCCCAACAGGCTGCGTGTGTGAGAGGGGGATGCTCCCCAGCTTCCCAAGGCAGTTCAAGCTGAGCTGGAGGCCAAGAGCGCTGGAGATCGTTTCGCCAGGTGGATTTCTTCCAGCCATGGAACAGTGCCGCCCCTTTCCCCCCACGGGTCTTTTCCCAAAGTCTTAACTTGAAACTGGGAAGTCAAAGGGAAGCTATCAGGGACGAGACTGAAGGGCAGAGGGAACTGGGCAGGGAGAAAAAGCCCCTCTTCCCAGATCTGAGTAAGCACCAAGGTATTCAAGCTTTTCCACTCGGAGGTTCTGGTGTGCCCCCTGCAGTCAGCAGGCAGAAGCCAAGCCGTTCTTGTATACGCGGGGCACTTTCCTTTTGGGCCCGCCGTCCTCCTCCTCCTCCTCCTCCTCCTCCTCCTCCTCCTCAGAGGATGAGCTGTCCAGTGTTAAGTCCACCACGTCAGCAGGAGCCTTGCCGTTTTCCACACTGGGGGTTGAGGGTAACGCCCCATTGATGTCAGAGGTTCCCCCTAGAAAGGCGTGATGAGAGCAGGGAGAGAGGGACAGACGGGAGGAATAAAAAGATAAGCAAGGGGTGGAAAAGTGAAAGACTGGCGTTCTCAAATCCATCCACGCCTGACACTCTTTGTGGGTCAACTTGATTTCAGACTGTCAGGTGCAGCCTGAGGCACTTTCAATTTATAAAGCCGACTGGGGAACACTGGGAGTTGTGGGGCTTCTTCTAGCTACACACATGAATAGGACCACACCTTTAAGTTAATAAAAATGTTTGAGAATTTATTATTATTACTGCTAATATTATTATTATGGACTAAGAGTACTTTCGAAACATTACTGGCATATGCCCAAGCTAGCAACAGGACTCGCAGTTTGCAGACCCTGTTTGAAGTGAGTTGCTGGAACATGTTCGACTGGAATTCTCCCCATCCCCATCCTAGAAGAGTCTGCAAGCAACCTAAAAGAAAGAAGGGCTGTGGCTCACCCCATGCAATGGGAGAGCCTTGGGGTCCTGCCAAAGCCCATCTTCCCCCGGAGCAACATCACATCAGGAGGTGTCACGGGAAATCCCCAGGCTCTGGAATCTACTGGAGGACTGATTCGCTAAGCCTGGCCTCTGAATTCCAGCTTCCCCACCACACAGGAAGTGATGCAAAGCCGTGCTCTCCCCATCCCATCGCCCCTGCATTGGCTGAGCAGCAACAGAGGCTCTGCCCGTTCGCCACCTCTGACACGGCGGCTTGCAAGCCTGGCCAGATGCTGCAGGCCCAAGGCAGGGAGGAACATCGGTGAAGCCCTTCCCTGCACTGTGGTTCACGGGCGAAGCAGAAAGGGGACAGACGGCTCTCGATCTGTCCCAACTCACCTAGGAGCATGCCAGTGAGCTGATCCCTCATCTTTACAAGAGGGACCACGGTGGGGGGTCCAAGCTAGAGAGGGCCAGTGAGGAATCCTTCCGGTGGCCTGGAGAGCCACCACCCACCCCTGGCCCAGGTGGGCTGGGGTCGGGCTTAGAGCAGGGCAAGTGCCTGTGCCTTTCTGCATGCTCAGACTCACCTGTGGCAGATCCACTGCCGACTAATATTGGACACTGCGGGCTGTAACTTCTCTCTTTCTCCGCTTTGATGGGACACCAAGAGCCGTCCACCAGGTATTCAATCTCATCAGCATCCTCGCATTCTGTCAAGATCTTTGACAGGAGCCTGGAGAGAGAACAAATGGCAGCTTTCTGAGTTTGCGAATGGCTGCTCCTCGTGGCGGGTTTGAGAAGCACACGAGCGCATGTCGCTGCTCGGGTCAGTGAATGGGCAGCCACTCTTGTGGGTCTCAGCTTCGCCCGCGCAAGCCAGCAAGTTCACCTTGAGGCAGCGGCGGCTGCAGGGGATGCTTCCTCCATGTGCCCAGCCACCCAGGCCTGCGCTCGAGTTGTGCCAAGCTTGCCCGCCTCCCTCTGAAATCCAGGCAGGCAGAGATCCCCAACCCTGAGTGTCACCCTCGGCAAAGTCTCGCTTGCCAGTCCTGCATATATCGCACCCTGGGATATAGGTCCTGAGGGTGTTCCGCAGTCCTGTTCAGCAATCCTGAGTTCAGGCCTTCCAGGAGAGAGCCTGCACGTCAGGTCAGGGAGAATCACTTAAGCAGCAGGCCGTTTCTGCGGTGACACCTTGGGGAAGGAGTGCCCTTCCCAGGCAGGTTCATCTGGCACCTGCCCTGCAGTCTTCCACACCAGCCGAAAGCATTCTTTTCTTCGGTTTTGTTTTAAAATGTCTTGTTTATTTTAGATCTTTTCATTCTGCTGTTTTAACACTGCTTCTATTCCACTTTACAGGCTTTATGGTACGGTTCATCATACTGTATTTTAGGGTTTTCTTGTGTGGGAACTGCCCAGAGAAGTGTGGAAATGAGAACAAAGAAATCCACACTGCCTGCTCAAGGGCATAATAATAGAGGAGTTAATGCTACCAAAGATGGCACTGTTTCCTTGGCAATAAGAACCTTTGTGTTGTGGAAAGGCTTTTTTCCCTAAAGAAAAGAGATAAAATGAATGCGTGAAACCATGGGTGGGCAACCCTCCACTGCCCCATCACCTGCCTACCTCACATTGCCCTACACCAGAAGATGGACATGCGAGGTAAAGGGCCACCCTTGGATACGGGGCTGGAGCAACTCCTCTGTGAAGACAGGGTGCAACATGTGGACAGGGAGGTGTTCTTCTCTCTCATAATCCTAGAACCCAGCGGGGTCACCCCCAGGAAGCCAAGGGGTGGGAGACTCAGGACAGATCAGAGGAAGGACTTCTTCACACAGCGCAGGGCCGAAATGGTGAAGTTCCTTTCGGCGAGATGCAGCGAGGACCACCCCTTTGGCCACCTTTAAAAGGGGGCTGCCCAAGTGGTTCCTAGTCCAGTGGCAGAGGCAGTGTGCTTCTGTATGAAGGCTGCTGGGGAACTCGGGTGGCAGGGCGATGTTTGTAAGATCCCTGGGAGCAGCAGGTTGGCCACAGGGTAAGCAGAAGCCAGATGAGGGGGACCTGCTCCGATCCAGCACGGCACTTGTTAAGTTCACACAGCTCTCCTGAGGCTCAGCCCCAGAGGTGCAGCCTCAACATGAAGCTGCTGCCTGCAGGGCAGGCCAGGAAGACCCGCGGAGAGGCTTCTGCTCAGGGCTTGACTCACCCGTCAATCATAAGCTGGTCGTAAGTGGCCGGTTTGTCACACACTGGACACATCCACGTGGGCTTCTTCTCGTTCATCTGCAGGTAGAAGACAGCATCGAAGCACTGCAGGTGGGCACAGGTCTCAGCCCGACATGGCACCGACAGACGCATTTTCACCAGCTGGGGAAGAAAGAGAATTCATGGGGGTTGGGCTAGGTCGGCGATAACACGGCTATGGGCTTCTTTGCACTGGTAGCCTCCCACCCTGGCAACTGGCTGCACTCTGCATGGGGCTGCCACTGAAGACAGCGGAGACCTTTGTTTGGTGCAGAGCTGAGCAGCGAGGCTGGTCACTGGGTCTGGCCGTGATGACTCAGTCCTGCTGGCTGCTGGTCGACCTTGCAGCCTTTTCAGTTTCAAAGCAATGCTGCATCACTGAAGCCCTAAGCACCCCAGGCACAGCCTTCCCTTGGGGCGCTGTGGAATGCCCTTCCCAGGGATATCCATCCAGCACCCCCACTGAACATGTTTAGACACCATACTAAAAGTTTCCTTATTAGGCAGGCATCTAAACTTTGACCTGCTACTTTAATTTTATACTGAGCTACTCAAAGATTGTGCTGCAATTATTATAAATGCCAAATTATTACTTTTATTTATTTCATTTTGGTTATTCTGCTGTGGTGGATGTTGTCTGATTTTAAGACTTTCTTCCTTTTTCTACTTTTTATTAATTAAACAAACAATACAATCAATATAATAGTAATAAACATAATTAAACAAACAATACAAAATACTGCTAGCTCTACCAGGACCAACAAATCATACTCAACAATGTAAAATCATGTATTCATTCCAGCTGCTCCACTCCCACTTCCCTTCCAGAACTGCATTGACTCTTGTGATGGTTCACATCCCTTTCCTTTTATTAAGGCATATTCAAAAAACAGTCTCCAAATATTTTCAAAATTATTTTTACTCATCAAACCTTTTTTCCACTTACTATTGCAAGTTATCATTAATAACTATATTCCAAACTTCTTTTTCCAGTCATCAATTTGATAATCACCTTTTACTTCTCAATTCCTTGCTATTTTTAATCTTACTGCTGTTAATAAATGTGCCATCAATTCTTAATATTTTCTCCCACTTGTTTTCTAAATAATGACGATAATACTGTTCCAGGGTCTGCTTCAATGTTTATATTCAATATTTTTCTGATTTCTTTAAAAACCACTTTCCTAAATTCATTTATGTATTTGCACTTGATTTTAAGACTGTCAGCTGGCAAGCAAATGCAATTAGCACTAGCTGCCGACAGGGGGAGCCAGAATCCAGGCTGCTGAGGAACAGAAGTTGGGGCAGGGATGTTGCTGCACTTGTGTCCCATGGGTGGGATCCTGCAGAGACAGAATGTGCTGCAAGAGAGACCCTTGGCTCTTCTGATGTCCTGGGGCTGCGGAATGGTCCAGCGGCAGAGTCTAGGGCAGCTCTTGGCATTTGCTTTCTGTAGGCACAGGGAGCCAGGGAGTTGAGCTTCAGGTGTTTGGGGCTCCTGAGGCTAGCATACCTGCCCAGCCAGAGGCAGTGGATGCCAGGTGCAGAAGTCTGCAACATATTGAGCTCTGCCCACCCCTGGCACCAGACAAGGACAGCCTCCTGGTGGGCTCTGCAAGTGGGTTCTGTCTGCCAGGAAGGGGCTCATAGCACACGCGTACCAAGAGGCAGCATGGGGCACAAATACAATCATTTTACAAACAAAACCCCAGAAGAGAGATGGGATGACAGAGGGATTGGAAGCAAATGTGAGGACTACGAAATCTTTCATTTTTGCAACCTGAAAATGTGTTTTGGCACCATTTCAGAAGGCAGATAAAAAGCTTCCAGCCACGGTGATGGGGCGGTGCTGGGTCAGGGTGAACCCACCTCACTGAGTGATCTTCCCTGTTCTCGGAAGCTGGCAAGCCTGTAGGCCAGCTTGGCAGTGGGGGAGAAAACAGTCCAAGGACTTTGACTCCACTTGGCAGGTCAGGCCAGGTCACGATGGAAGGTGGGTGCAAGGCTTGAAAACGCAGAAAGCAACTGGCCATCTGGAATGCCACCTGATGTTGAGCAGGGCCGCATCACCTCGAGGCCTGTGAGGAGTCCTCTGCTTGCGGCGAGGACCCTCCTGCCTGCTTTCAATGCTGGACGCGGCACTTACCGGGCATATGAGAGACACCCTCACACCAGTGGTGGCGATTTCGCTCTCTGGATCCAGGCGCAACTTCTCTTTGACTGCAGTTTGGGAAGGAGAGGGAAATCAGGGGGATGCTTGGTCAGCAACATTCCCCACTCCCAAAGCAGCTGCCCCAGTATCACCCCAGCCTCCCAGTTAAAGTCGGGGAAGACTTCACCACACCCGCCCCCTTGTGTCCCTTCGTGGGCTTTGTGGAACTGCCCCAGATCTTCCTGGGCCTTTTCCTATGTCCAGGCGCATCTCTCTGCCCACTCACTGGGAGAAAATGAGTGCACTGGGGCCAAGGGTGGGCACTGCCAGCTGGGCTCTAGAGCAACGCTATTTTCTCCAGGGTGCTTTTCGAGCTGACCAAGCGGCTGCTCCAGCCGTTCTGCCACTCCATTCCTGTTGCTGCACCATCGACCACCATGCATCTTGGTAATGCCAGTGAGGCAAAGCCAAATGCCAGCAAACCAGGAGATACATGGGGCAAACAGATCGGATCTCCGGAAACAGTACTTCCCTCCCCGTGTATATCTTAACCCACCCTGGGTGGTGGGGAACAAACCCTACGGAAGGAGACTCTCTCAGCTGAGCCTTGCTCAAAAGTTTCTCCTGGAGCCTAAGCCATCCTTCCCTTGCTGTCCTTATGCTGCTGCCATGATGGCATGGCTCCCTTGCAGCCCCGCCAAGGCCCACTGGGCTGAGGCAGACGCGCAGTGGGGGAAACCAGGCTCACCGAGCGCCTTGCACAGCTCAGGGTGCTTGATGCCAATCGTTTTCAACCTCTGCAGCAGCTCCGCCGACGTCATCTGTCGCACAAGGAAGAGGCCCACGGAATAACTCTGAGCAGAGGCAGGGGGTGGGGGGACAAAAGGCACACAGAGCATTCTTTAATATTTGCCTAAACATGGACTTTCCAGGTCAGGGGTCCCCAAGACAGAATCCGGACATTTGAGGAACTGCTTTGGATGAAACCAAAAAGGGCTTCCCTGGAGGCTGGAGCCAATCACACGAGGGGGGGGGGGGGACTGGGTAGCCAAAAGGGAGGGTAGGGTGAAATAGTGAGGCTGGAGGCTAGGAAGGGGAATAGGGAGGCAGGGGGTAGCAGGCAGAGAAAGGGAAAGGCTAGAGGAAGGGTGTGGAGAGAAAATTTTGTGGGGCAGCTGAAAACTAGGAAGCAGTGGGGCTGAAAATTTGCCCCTGGCTCTGAAGTTTGCATCCCTGCTTTGGACACCTAGTTCTGGTGTGATGTGAAGGGCCAGCTGGTGAGAGTAGGGCAAGCCCTCCAATGGGGCAGTTCCTCTCTCCTGACACCTGGCCAAGGGGTCAAGGCTGGGCAAGGCAACAGCCATCCCCCCTTCCCTTCGCTGGCTCCTCGCATCTCTTCAGAAACATTCCCACTCTGCTGGCTGGCCTGGGAACCTGTGAGCAGCAGCTTGGAGGAGTTTTCCAAGGCCTGCGACTCTCCCTGGGTTACCCAAGGTGGGGTCCCTCTTCTCCTGCCTGCCCACCCACACCTGCTCCGCACCTTTCCATAATTGCCCCAAATGACAGTGATGCGGTTGGTTGCAGAAGACAGGTACATGAGATGTGTGAGGTTGATTGGACGACAAGGCCTCTTGGGCTCCACGCCTGGCTTGTTTGAGGGATAATAGCCCTAGAAAGAGAGAGTGGGGAGGTGTTCATGGCATTTCCATGAAACTAGCAGGCAGAGGTCTCTGGGAGGGTCACAATACAAACCTGTAAAGCCAAGAAATACTAAAATATAATATGCACATACTAAAATATAATATGCAAACTTCACATTTAAAACAAAGTGAAGCTAAAGCAAAAACCAGGGTAAAGGCCAAGCAGTTTATCCAAAAGCCAGAAATGTATTAGCAAAGGTTTTTGTTTTTTTAGAACTGGAGGACTAAAGCCCCTGGGAGAATAGAAAGGTACCAAGAATAGTATAGCGTAGGTGCTGGCCAAACATCTCTAGAGCGCACCCAGAGGAGAACCTCTGAAGACAATCTTGGGGTCCTGACAGGTATATATGGAGGGAGATGACCCTTCAGGTACCTGGAGCAAGCCACGTAGGGCTTTCTGGGTTAACACTGGTACTTTTGGTCCCAGAAACAGATGACATGCCAGGGCACTGAAACACAGATGTAACAGGCTTGTATTGGCCACTCCCTGCAGAACCCCTCCCTGCCCTATTTTGGACCAGCTGAGCTTCTGGGCCACTTTCTTGATTCCGATGCTTCGCAGGCGAGAATGTAACACTGCATGGGCAACTGCCGATCTTCCCCCCCATCAGCAAGTTCAGCAGCTGCAGCTCCTCTCCAGGAGTGGACCACGATAAGGTCAGTGGGCCTCCCTGCCACAGACTGACCACTCTCAAGGGCAGTGGAGGAAAGGGGCAACAGGATCCTTCAACTGCAAAGTGGGTTCTAGGACAGAAGAGAGGCGCCTGGCACAGACACCTCCTGCCTCCTTCCTGGGAGAAAAAGGACCCGCGAAGGAAGAATTCTCTCCAGCCACACTGTACCTTCTTGAACACAGAGAGGAATGTTAGGCTGGGATGCTCAGGGACACCAGGAAAGGCCCAACCAGCAGCACCCTGAAGCCAGTAGTGTCTATCGCTGGTGGGCCAAGGTTCAGAGCAAATGTTCGGGTTGACTTACCGGGACAGAACAGTAACTATGATTCACTTTTACGGCAATGTTTGGAGGGTACTGGTCTTCCTGAGGGCAACTGGTGTCTGTGTAGCAGATTCTGGAGAGATGAAACAAACATGGAGGAAATGGTCCTCCATTCAGCCTTCCCCATCCATGCACTGAACCTTTGACTGGATGGGAAGGACTGCAGTGCTCTGCCTCAGCCAGGCAGCTCCTGCAACTCTGTGCCCCTGTGCCTGGGAGAACTGGCACGCTGGAGCAACCTTGCAAGCCCAGAGGACAGTGCACATCTCCAACTCCACCCAGATGGGACCCTCATGGACAACAGCTCTGTGGCCACCAGAGGTGGATGGGGGTGGTGGAGGAGCCTGGAGCAGTGGGGCTCCCCATAAATTCACCCGCCCACTTCTGTGGGGGAAAGCGAGGGGGCCACATGTCCACCAGCATGAGCGAGGAGAGGGCAAGCCACTCTATGTGCCCCACCTGCAGCCAGGTGAAGAGAAGCACTCCTGCCCCCATCTGCAGGGCATCTCCATGCCGCTGGCCCCACGCCCCACATCCAGGGGCAACTGCTGCATCAACCACCAGCTGAAGGAGCCCTTCCCGGCCTCCAGCCAGGGACGCGGGGAACCGTTCTGCAGCAAAGCTCTCAGCCCCAGGGAACTGAGGCTCTCAGCCCCCACCATTGCTTTGGTCTCATTGCCCTCCAGCCAACTCCATGACCTCTAGAGTCATTAAAGCCCCTTTGTTGCAGGGGCTTTAATTACGACACCCCCAGCTGTTCAGGCTTACCTGAGGACAACCTGGACTGATCGCACACCTGGCTGCAGCTCCCTGCCAAATGAAAACGAGGAAAGAAAAGCCCACAGGTGAAGTGTTCTCTTTTAAGTGGGGTGGGAAGAGACTTTTACCACAAGCCACAACCTACAAGCAACTGCTACATTTTGCAGTGAACTCTAAAAAGAAATAATGGTTTTGCTGGCCTGGTTAGACCACAAAGGCAAAGTAGTCTTATTCTGCAGTAAGTAATGATAGGTGAGAGAGAAGCTTCCTGGGGTCTCCCCAGCCATAAGGACTGGTTTCCCATCAGCAGAGTCCTGGCCATCGCTCAACTGCAGTGGGTTAGTTGTATAGCACCCCAAACAACAAATGCTTGGTGGACATGTTTGCAGCAAAGAGGCGTCACCCTCACAGAAATGCCAGGAGGGCCAGTGTGAGCTACTGCCCTCCCACCCCAGACTTTATCCCACCAGATTGGAGAAAATCTAACCTGACGGTAAAAATCCAGCCCAAGAGACATGCGCCTTCAGATAAAGAGAAGCTAGCAAGGTAGCACAGGACTGGTTGGGTAGGAGCCATAAACTGTTTCCACAAGCACACATTCAGGTGTGTATACATCAGGGAATATAATACAAAACTCTTCAAAGTCAGAAGTGCACTAAGGCAAGCAATGAACACACCCATTTTACAGATGAAGAACACATGGGCTGAAATGTATGTCCCCCATTAGGATGGACTTTTAGGACGGCCATGCAAACCTGCTCTGATTATGGTTTACTGGACTGTAATGGTTTGGGGCTGTTGTAGTATTTTTAGTACTCTCTAGATCAGATGCTGAGGGGAATGCTGTCATTCGATGTTTAATGAAATGTATACTGGTTTGTTTGTTTATTTATTATGCTGCCCCTCAGCCAAAAAGGTTCTTGGAGCAGCTTACACACAATTGATTTAACAATGTGGCCCCAGCCTGCAAACTTACAATCTGTAAGGACACATCACCATGAGGAAAAGGAACAGAGAGGGCAAAAGAAGAATTGCGTCTTTCAACAGGACAAGTGGAATTACCCCATTTTCCTGCTCCTCTCCTCCTGCTCAGCCTGTACTAGAGAATTTTACTGTGATGAGCTGTTTTGGTGGGATTATAGCCCTAGAAGGTGGTGGTATCATCATCATCATCATCTGCACAAGGCAGACTTGTGGAAGAGGCAATTACTTTTTAACAAGGAAAAGCTTTCTCTGTAGCTTGTCAAAACTACTGAGTGTCAAGGCTTGTGAATGTTCTGCATGACATCCAGAAGTCTACCAGGACCTGAACAACTTTCCACCCACCCTGGGTTAGGAACAGCAAGGAAGCCTCATGGAATACCTGGAATTTCTGATCAGCTCCACTTGCCTTGGCGTTAGGGCAAAGACGCAGGGGCTCTCCTGGAGCTTTTCATTGTTCTGCGGAACTGGAGGCAAGCAGCAAAAAGGAAGATCAGACAGGAATGCAACAGGAAAGCCAGCCATTGCTCCAAAAGGCTGTTTTCGGTGCAAGAGCCAGAATGCCATGCGCTCCTTGCTGAAGACAATGGCAGAAGTGCCAGACCTATGAAGCTTGGCTGGCTGGACATTGTTACCTGGAGGAAGCAGAGCACTGGCAGGAGCCCCTTGCAATCTTGGAGGGATGGTGGCTGGCTGGAATGTTATTTTAGTTTTGTATGCTTTTCAGGTACACATAGAAGATTTGATAGAAGAGCAGAAGAAGATGAGTACATATGCCACCAAAGACTATTCAAACTGAAGAGCATTCATAGAGCAATACCAGCCAAAGTTGTACATGAACCACAAAAGTGATCAGCCTCTTGAAAAGAAAATTTTGTCACAGCAGCCCGCAATTTCGTACTGACTGTAGATGACAGAAAGCTCCCAGCACTCTTGCCACCACCATGAAAGCACAGGTTACTGGTTTCTTAGCTGGCTAGTGCCCCCCCGCCCCAACACACACACACACACACACACACACACACACACCCCAAAGCAGCATGGCAATAGAGGGATCCTTTTTCCCCCATGGACCTACTTAGTCAGTGACCAAACAGGTTGTTAAATGCAAGACTGAGATAAACCCAGCAGGCAAATTAAGTATTCCAAACAATACTTTATTGTTCTTTGTTTTATTTTAAAAGGAAGACATCCCCTGGTATTACATGTACAAGAAGCAGACCAAGCTGTACTGTGACCCTTTCCCCTTGAAATTATATTTTTCTACATCCTGGGTCAGTTCAGCCTCTCCCATGGGGAGGCATTCAAATGCGCTCACACTTTCCCCCACAGTCCATGTAATTCTTCCCCTTTGCCTGCTCAGTACATTCAAATCCGATTATGGTCTTCATTGTGCTGCAACTCCGCCAAACAGAAGGTAGCAGAAAGATCGGTCACAGAACAGGAAAATGACAACAAAGTTTCGTTGCACCTTCAAAGACTGATCAATGTAAAGCAGAGGAGACTTTTATGGGCCAAGGCCTGGCACACGAAATAATAAAACGGCTCTCCTTTAAACAGGTGTGCAACTGGCTATGGCTCACGGAACGTTCAGTCCCACAACATCCGTGCCTTAAAATGACCTGGCAGTGCTCTGGCACACCTCCGTCCCAGAGCAGCGACTAAGAAGAACAGTTGGATCCACACCAACTCTTTTATTCTTCTTGTTTGCAAGCTGGACAACTCCATGTTTTGTTGGTTGAAGGGAGACAGAGAAGCCAAGAGAGAAACAGTGTCTTTTCTCCCAATAAGCAGAGAAGCCTTTATTGAAGGACTCCCCCGGCTGCCATGGGCAAACATAAATCACAGGTGTGCGAGTGAGAGAGCTGGGAGAAGGAGGACTGCATTCCTCGCCTCGCTTCTGCACGCAGTGCAGTGGGGGGGGGACTGCCCCCCCCACATTTCTGAAGGAAGGGCTGAGCTGTATCATCCCATTTCTGCCAACCTACAGCAGGCAAGTAAAAACAAAAGCAGGCCAGTAACTTTGGCAGGCTCATTTACAGGATAAATTTGAGCTGCTACACATTCAGAAAAGCTCACTGGAAACAGGTGTGACAGGTGGGCTTACCTTTAGATCTGCTTCTATCCAAACAGGCTCCAAAGCTTATATCCCTGTCCTCTGAGGAACTTCCCAAGGCGAATGCAAGGGCCAAAGTTAACATTAAGCATACATCCTGCTGCCATGGAATGGTCTGCCCGGGCTCCGGCCAGTTCTGAAACAGCCTCGTGAACCTTCAGAGCACACACACTTAGCTTGCCAAAGTCAGGCAGGGCCAGTCCCAGCGGTGGCGCAAAACCTCCCAAATTGTGTGTGTGTGGGGGGGGGGGCTGCATAAGGAGGTGAACTGTGGCAGCCTGCCAGGGGAGAGGGGTGCGCTAGGAGCTTTAAAAACAAGTGCCTCAGGGCAGAGGCAAGGGCCCACTCCTCATACAGCAGGGAGAGCTTCCAGGGACTCCCCCCCCCCACATCAAAACTCCAGTCTCACTACCTCTCTCCAGCTGCTACCAAGCAGGGAGGTAGGCAAGCCTCAAAAGCCTCCGCCATCCATTCTTTCTCCTCTTCCCAAAAACCATGTTGAGAACTCCAAGGAGCAGTTCCCTGCCCTGCCCAAAATCCACATCATCAACAGCATTTCCCAGCCTTGGGGTCTCCGGATACCCTGAGCAACAACTCTCAGCACCCCCCATCCACCAGGGATCTGCATCCCAAGGCATCTGGGAGGGCACCGCTAATGCCTAAGTGTGGGGCCCGCTTTTCCGCTCCTGGTCCCCATTTTGTAAGATAAGGAGGAAGAGGAAGAGGAAGCAGGCATGTATGCAACACACCCAGACCAATCCAGGTGCCTGTAAAGAGGGGGCAGTCCTGTAGAGGCTTCACTTGCGCAAGATTTCACAGTTTCAGCAGACAACAAGTTAAGCAGGAATCCGCAGCCTGATGTGGCAGCTGAAAAGGCAAAGGCAATTCTAGGCCATGACTGTGAAAGGCAACATGCCCGGAAGTGACCTCTTGCACTAGGTGCTTCCTTCCCTGACCTGTGTTATGCACCCATGTTTAACTTTTGTAACAGTGGCTTGGAGGAACTGCCAAGCCTTCTGAAGGGGTTTAAGCCCCTTTGTTTTAACCTGCCCCTGCACTTTGGAGAAATATCCTCTCCTGAAAAGCAATGCGACTGTGCTGGCCTTCCTTGCTAATGTGCCACCCAATCTGGTAGCGCAGCACCCACTGTTAGCCCAACACTGACTGCTTGTCCTGGGCCCGGTCAAGGCACCTAGGAGGGCCTCTTCTCCTCCGGGAAGGTGCAAGAGTTCTGGAGCAGAGTCACCTTGGGCCTTGGGGACACGGAGCCTCTCTTTCCAGACTGGGGGAAAACGGTATGTTCCTAGCCCTGAACTGCACGGTGGGCCTTGCACTGTCCCCACAGCCCTTCTCCGAGTTTGCCCATTTTAGGTTTTCTATTTATTTTCTGTACTTGTTTTATTCATATCCCACCAATTTTCCTTGAAGGCTCTCAGGGCCATACTCTCAAGATCAGACCTGGGCATTGAACGGCCCGCAGGCCACATCCGGCCGATGGCTGACCCTGACTGGCCCGCATGAGGTCACTGGCAAATTAAAAGTCAATACAAATATATATCGTCGTACTATAGATGCAAGCAATATAACTGCACTGCTTTTATTTTGAAGGATCTGCTAAATTAACGTTTTTTCGCGCCTACTTTCTGTACTTTGCAGAAGGATTATGCACTGATTTGTTTGTTGGTTAGCTTAAGCCCATGAAGATGTCAAATAACACCAAAAAAAGAAAGATCGATTTGGAATGTAGAGTTTTTAAGAAGGTATAGACTTCCAAGCATTTCTTTACTGAAATCAAAGGCAAAGCTGTGTGCCTAGTTTGTGGAGAACAGATTGTAGTGCTGAAGGATTATAATCTGAATCGACATTATGAGACCAAACATGCGGAGAAGTACAAACATTTGACTGATGCAAAGTGGACACAGACATCTGAAGCTTTGCTAGCTAAGCTGCAAAAGCAGCAAGGATTTTTTTTACCAAAGATCACACATCAAGGGACGCAGCAGTCAAGATGAGCTTTCTAATAGCCTACAAAATCACCAAAAAAAGTAAGCCATTCTCTGATGGGGAGTTTGTCAAAGAATGCCTGGTGGACTCTGCAGCGCTTCTATGCCCGGAGAAAAAAGAAGTGTTCGTTAACGTGCCCCCTTCCAGGCAAACCGTAATGAGGAGGGTGGAGAGTATCGCAGAAAATCTGGAGCTTCAGCTGCAAAACAAAGTGGACAATTTTGACGTTTTCTCCTTGGTTCTGGACGAGAGCTGTGATGTCCATGACACAGCCCAGTTACTCATCTTTGTACGTGGATTAACTAAAAACTTTGAGATGACGGAGGAGCTGGCAGCTATGCGGCCGATGAAAGGGACCACGACAGAGAGTGATTTGTTCACAGAGGTAAATACTTGCATGAACAAGCTGGGACTAAAATGGGAGAATTTGGTTGGTGTTACAACTGATGGCTGTCCAAATTTGACAGGGAAAAATGTCGGACTTTTGAAGCGGATGCAAGATAAAGTGACTGAAATAAACCCAGAACAGAAACTGATACTGTTGCATTGTATTATACATCAGGAAGTGTCCTGCAAGTCAGTGCTAAAAATCAACCAGGTGATTGATGTAACTAAAGTTGTTAACTTCATCAGGGCAAGAGCACTTAATCACAGACAGTTTGTCGTCTTTTTGGAGGAGCATGAGAATGAACATGGTGACCTCGGTTACCAGACAGCTGTCAGATGGCTCAGCCTGGGCAAGGTGCTTAAAAGAGTATGGGATCTGAGAGCAGAGATTCAAGCATTTTGTGAGAAGAAAGGCAAGGGGCATCACCGAGCTCTCAGATGCAGACTGGATGGCAGACCTTGCTTTTGCTGTTGATGTGAATGCACTGATGAATGAACTAAATACCAAGCTGCAAGGCAAAGGCCTCTTTGCACATGCAATGTACAGCCTGGTGACAGCTTTTATGAGAAAGCTCAAGTTTCTTTCAAGCCAGTTGGAGGGCAACATTCTTGCCCACATGCCCACACTGAAGGAAGTCACACCATCAGCTGATCACCTCCACAGCTCCTCATCCATGCTGGGGGCACTGCGTGCTGAATTTTCAAGACGATTTGAAGACTTCCAAACAGCTGAGAATGAAATGCACATGATTTCCTCTCCCTTCAGCTGCAGTGTGAATACTGCACCCAGCGATGTCCAGCTTGAACTCATTGATCTGCAGTCTGATAAACTGCTGGCAGAGCACTTTAAGTCAGTATCGCTGCTGACTTTTTATTCTTCTCTCAAAGAGGAGAGCTTTCCAAACCTAAGGAGGCATGCTCAGAAGATGTTGGTTCTCTTTGGATCCACTTACATATGTGAACAAACATTCTCAGTGATGAAGTTCAACAAATCCAGATACAGATCCTCTCTAAGTGACAATCACTTGAGTGCTGTTCTTCGCATATCCAACACAGATATTCAACCTGACTTCAGTGCACTTGTTGAAGGCCAAAACAGACTAGATTTCTCTCACTGAACAACAACAACAACAAAAAAGAACTGAGGTAATGCAAGCAAACAAAGCTGGGTGCATTTATAGGGAATCCAAAGGCAACTTGGATTGTTGAGTTTTCTGTTTCTCTGTTCTAATTCATAAGGTCTGTACCTTACTATGTTAAGCGCTGGAAGATTACATATGTTGTAAATCTGCGCTATATATAAGTAAAATTGAATTGAATTTATTGCTTTTCATGTAATGTTAATGTTTTTGTGAATATTCATTAAATAGTGTTGTTCTGTGCTCCACATTTTCATTGTATCATTGTAATGTTTCATTTACTGTTTTTATAGAGATATATATTGAGCAGAGCTGTAAGTGTATTGGTCCGGCCCTTAACAACTGTCAGAGTTTCTCATGTGGCCCCACAGGAAAATTAATTGCCCACCCTTGCTCAAGATTGTGCTCACACCAACCCTGTGAGGGTTGCTGAGTGGCCTAAACTCACCTAGTGAACTTTCCAGCCAAGTGGGGACTAGAACCCAGGTGTCCTGCACCCCCACCCATTCAGTACTCCACATACCTTGTACTACACTGGCTCCCTAATCTGCTCGACATTGAGTCCTCTTGGATGCATGCCCTCCCCCGGCATGTCCTTCCTACACTGCTGACAGCTGGAGATGAGGGCATCCCACCAGGGCCTCCACCCCACCAGGCACTATAATGCCCACTGAACCTATATCAGGGGTCTCACACTCACGGTCCGTGGGCCAACTGCAGCCCATGGGACGATATTTTGTGGCCCCCACTTGATATCAAAGTTTAGTGATAGTGCGGCCTGTGCGTTTTTCTCACACGCACCTGCGTGAGTCGTTACCCTGGGCGCAATGTTCCCTCTAAGCTGCACGGGTGGGACGGGACGGGCGGGGCACAGGGAGGGGCCCTGCGGCCTTTAAAGTGCCGGCGGTGCCCAGGCCAGCCGTGGGATGAGCGGCCCCCCACCACCGCTTGATGCAGCCCAGCCTCACCCAGACTCTACTTCCAGCGGCCCCCAGGTAAGTTGAGTTTGAGACCCCTGACCTACATTCTCCTTTAAAGCCAGGCACACCACCGGGCACCATAATGCCCACTGAACCTACATTCTCCTTTAAAGCCAGGCATGCCTGCCCCCCTGTTTTGGCTCTGCAGCATGGAAACACCTCCACATGGTGTGGCCTCTCAGTGGGGGTCTTCTCTGTGCCTCTTCTGCCTGGCGTCCAGGTGCCCTCTGGCATGAGAGAAAGCCAACATGAGGACCTAATGGAACTGTATAGTGTGTGCTCCACTTTTACTTAATCTGGATTTGTGAATCAGCAGCACCTTATATATTGCTTGTAGCAAGAATGCCATGGCAAAAGCAGTGAACGTGACAAAGAACACTTCCTGAGGACAAAGGGCTGGCTAACCTATTACTTAAAACATAGCAAGAAAAAAGATGACCGAAGAAAACGGCTAGAAATAAAACTAAAAAGGGCACGCTTTAATAGTTCTTGCAGAAATAAAGCAATATTGGCCCAGTCCTCAATTTTGTTTTCTAGCCTGCTGCATTATTTTAAAATCAGTTGAAAATGAAACAGGAAAAAAATGTGCAGGTTTTTTTTTGATAACTTTGGATTCTGGACAGGGAAGTGAGGGTAAAACTAACAAATCTCTTCCATGGGGCGCTTCAGAAAATGGATGCTGCAAATAGACATGGGCCTGCACTGCATCCCTGCTGCACAGCGGTGGGTGGGCAGGGCGACTACGTGCTCCAGCAGGAGACGCACATCAAAATCGGAGGGGTGAGTGCAGCAGCAGTTGTGAAGAAAAGGAGAAGCCACACACAAGAACCAGGAATGGACAGAAAGTCTGTGCCAGGCACCCTGAATGGCTGCTAGGTCTGGTGGCGCAGAGGACATGATGCTGTGGAGAACTGGCACACCCACTTAATCCCCCGCCTCACTGCCCCCCTTCTTGCTTGGACTAAATTTTATTTTGTTAATTAAGAGGCACCAACTCACTCAGCCGTACATTCTCGGGAAAGAGTGTAGCAGGGAGAAAAGCCAAGAGGCACCCAGCAGTGGAGGCGGCGGGGTGGTATGACCTGGCCGTGAGTGGCTTGACCTGCATATGTTGGAAAGATCTGGGGGACAGAGTGTGAACCCACCCAGAGCCAGGTCCCATGCTGGGCAGGCCCCCCAGCGACCTCCTGGTCCAAGGGGGCAATGGGGACCCAACTGGTGTGGTAGGTGGTCACAGAGTCACAAAATGGGAGGACCACTGATTCTGGTGGACCATCTTGCCACCCTACTGTTGGGAGAGGGAAGTCCAGAGGCAGGGCGTGACCAGAAGCCTGTCCAACCTCTCTGCTGAAAGTCCCACAGCAGGAGAAAGCCACCTCTGGGTTTCTGCCCAGCATGCCTTCATGCCCGCACGCCCAGGAAAGCCGGATCCACCATCAAAGGGCTTCTCCTACTGTCCACCCAAAGTTGACCTTCCTCCAACTGAGCTGATCCAAGGATCCAAAGAGGGCCCCTCTTCTCGTAGCTCAACATATCCAAGCTCCTTCCACCTTTCCCTACAGGACTTGTCTTCCATACCTCTGCCTCTGCTTTGTGGCCCTCCCTCAAACCATTCCCATTTGTCCATAACCATCTTAAAGCCTCATGCTCGGAAATGATGCCACATGATGTCCAGCCAGTGCAACACATGAAACTATTACTTGTAATAGCTTGGAAGATATAGTTCTATTACAAACATAGCCTAAAATTGCATTAGCCCTTTTTTGCTGCAGCAGCAGCATGTTACTGACTTTTCCCCTGCACCCCAAACCACCCTCACTGCCCTCCTCTGAACCCAATTCTAGTTTGCCTACATCTTCCTAAAAGTCCAACACCCGGAAGTGTGCCTGCTAGTGTACATGAGATCTGGCCGATGCTGAGTGAAAGTGCAAGTGCCACTCCCTATGACGGGTTCTATTCACACAGCCTAAAGGTTAACTTGTCCTCAGTCCAGGAAGGTGCACACATGCACAGCTCCCCCTGCTTGGCCCTACAAACCTGCATCATTTATCACAAAAGCCTATCAATAGCTATTCCCCCTGCCACTCTCCCAAAACCAGCCCTTGAACAACATGTTCTGCCGAGAAGGTGGCAACGTTTTCCTCAGAGGACAACCAAGGCTCTTGATTCCTGTCTGCAATCAAAACAGCAACACTGCCTCAGCTACAATGCCAAAGCTGCCAAGTGGGCTACAATGCACCGGCCAATCTGCACACGAACAGATTGCCTCCCCACCACCCCAGGGCTGTCAGAAAATACCAAAGAGAAATCTTGGGGCAGCTCCCATGTTCAGGGCACCTGCTCCTGTGATGCCAGTGCCATTAACTGACTGCCAAGAGCCACTGTGGGGGAGGCTGTTGGGGCCTGCAGAATGGGACGACAAAGGGAAATAACGTCAGGCAGAAAAAAATGCAGGCTGCCTCTGCTCATCAGTGTTGAACTATGATCAGCGCAAAGACCTCAGGAAGAAATGCTACAAGCCCTAGTGCAGCTCGTGCTGATGCTGAACCCAGGGGATCCCTCAGCCAGTGGGGACATCATGCCAAGGGGAAACCCACTCTAACCCACTATTACAGTCATAGGCAGAACAACTGCAGGGGACTTGCTTCTCTCCTCCTTCTCCACCACTCCTACTAACAGTCCTCTAGGACTGCAGGCTGTGCTTGCTGGGGATTGTGGGGTTGCCATCAGGTGCATACCAAAGGTGCCAGGTTGGGGAAGGCTGGAATATTCAACTACAGGCTAGCACATGCCTAGGGTTCTGCTCTGAATCAGGGAGGCCAGTGGCGCTGCTCAAGGGCGAGGGCAAAGTCAACAAATCAATGCACCCATTTTGCAAGTAAGGAGCACAGAGGGAAAGAAACAGGCAGTGTACACACAGAAGGCCCAGGCTGCTGCCCTCCTGCCCTGCTTTGTGGGTACCTGCAGGCAGCTGGTGGGCCACTGTGTGAACAGACTGCTGGACTAGAGGAACCCTCAGTCTGATCCACCTGGGCTCTCATGCCCATACAGACAAAAGTGATTAGTTGGTAACTTTCAGCTTTCTTTGCTAACTAACAAGTCGGGCACGCTCGGTACTTTGCTGCAGATCATGCAGACTCCCACCAGTTGATCCTAATCTACCTCCTGGCTCGCTCCATTTCTAAAGGGATGCCAAAAATGAAGGTTCCAGAAAACCCCTGTACAAAGGAACCAAGGTTGGTGAAATGCATAAATTCTAAAGAAATGTGTTGTTCTGTTGCAAAGCCTTGCCCAACTCTTCATGACCCCATAGACAACATTCCTCCAGATTCTCCTGTCCTCCACCATCCCCCGGAGTCCACACAACCCCACACCCACCTCCCCAGTTATCCTATCCAGCCACCTCAACCTCTGCTGTCCCCTTCTCCTTTTGCCTTCAATCATTCCCAGCATGAGGGTCTTCTCCAGGGAGTCTTTCCTTCTCATTAGGTTGCCAAAGTATTTGAGTTTCATCTTCAGGATCTGGCCTTTTAAACAGCAGTCAGGGTTGATCTCTAAGACTGACTGGTTTGATTGCCTTGCAGTCCAAGGGACTTGCAGGAGTCTCCTCCAGCACCACAGTTCAAAGGCCTCAATCCTTTGGCGCTCAGCCTTCCTTATGGTCCAGCTTTCACAGCCATACATTGCAACTGGGGAAACCATAGCTTTGACTATACGCACTTTTGTCGGCAGGCTGATGTCTTTGCTTTTTAGTATGCTGTCTAGATTTGCCATAGCTTTCTTCCCAAGGAGCAAGTGTCTTTTAATTTCTTGACTGCAGTCACCATCTGTGGTGATCTTGGAGCCCAAAAAAATAAATACTAAAGAAATGCTGTTAAATTAAATCACTCTTAGAGGAGTACAAAATATGACACGCAATACAGCTGAAAGCCTTAAACAGATAATCAGATGATAACTACCACTGAATGTCTGAAAGAGAGCCGGATTCCAAAATAAGACAATGAAAAAATGTTACCAGGTACTTTAAGAAGCATTAATAAATAAAACAAAAGGACACTTGGTGTGAAGTATTTGATGCAACGATCAAATACCAAATCATGACTGAACAACATAAAAAACAGTTATTGGGTGCTTGAAATATTGCTTGTGGGTCACACACTTGCTTCATCTGGCTCCTCAGAAGCATATTCCATGTCTCAAGGAAATGACTTAAATTTCTTCCAAAGGATCTCTCCTCAGCACACTTTGTAGTTCATTTAATAGTGTTCAGCCCCCTGAGAAGAGAGAATTCCTCAGTGGGAACCTTCCAAACAGAAACAGAATCCATTTGTGCTAAATCCTCAATTTTTATCCTAGAATTATATTTAACAAGTTTAAACAGGTGTTTGGTGGTTAGTTAAGCTTTACATAGGATACAAGAGAGACCTTTCAAGGAGGCAACTAGAGCTGAAAATAAAACCATGAAGTTCAATGGCTGTTACAAGATTAGTTTGGGTAACCGTTGAGACAGAAAGGCTGATTTGACCCATCCAGACACCAACATGGCTCTCAAAGGCCAACTCTCCATATCTACAATGGTGATTAACTACCAGAATCTATATGGCTAAGCAACAAGTTGATTAGCAAACTAATCAGAGACGGTAATGTGCATAACAACACAGAAGCAGTAGATGTAAAGGAATTTAGTCCAGTACAAAAAGAAAAAGAAAAAATCTAACAATCCACCACAAATCCAATGGTGGTACTCCTTAAAATGAGATATAAATGCAGATCCCCTTTGCATCTCATTTTAATGCAAAGTACAGATCCCCAGAGTTTTGCTTGTGTGCTCTGTTATGCATGGTGTGAATGGATTGTCCAACATAAAGTTGTCCAATATAAGCATGTTGTGTTCCATTCTCCTGGAGCCCGTCACCAATGGCATCTTTGTTTAATACTTTCAATTGCGTTTCAAGCTCTGTTTTGTATTCTTGTAGGAGTGATTTCGCATTACAAGACCCCTGGTCCCCGGGTTAAGAATGCCCTCCATGTCTGAGGCTGTCCTTAAGCTGAATTTCTATGTAAGCCAGATTGTGTATACAAAAAACATATAAAACACTTAGGAAACACTTTAGTGATCACTAAAATACCGTAAACACAATACGGTATTTTAATAATGATAATAATACAGTAATAGTAAAGTAACTACAGGTTCCAGGGGGAGAGAGAGAAAATCCAGTTGTTGAACAGCTAAAGCCTAATGCTTCCCAGTAGCTGATGGTGTCTCACCTTTCTCTGATCACACTATTATTTTCGTTTTGATTGCAACTGTTTTTCTTTTCATCAATGCATCACCTGCCCTTGCATTGGATTTGTGCTTCAGAGGCATGGTTACAAACCACACACACTACAAAGTTACGGAAGGCTCCAGATGATCTGAAACACACAGGCTTGGATATGCCGGCTTCTCATGAGCATGAAAAACTCCTGCAGTTCTGCCCCAGTCATGGAACTAGTCGCCACTTCACTTTTTTCCCCTCCTCCTTTCTCACCCCTCCTCGGAGCCCACGGGCACCCACTTGCCCCCTGCAGACAAGCAAGGGTTTCAAGGTTTGCTCATTCGTAACCCTTTTGCACGCAACCCTGTTCTGAAAAGGATGGAGCACTCAAAAGCCTGCAGGCACAAATGGTCTGCAAAGCCAACTTACGTGCTCTGCATCCCTCGCAAACCATTCCAGCATCCCTCACTATCTCTAATCATGCTGTGAAAAATTTTGCATGTCCCTTCTGACATGCATGGAAAAGCACTCCCCATCCCACCCCACCCCTGAATTACCTGTGTGGAAGGGACATTGCCTTCCAGGCTCCAGCTGAGTAAAAAGACTGCACCACCCCACCCCACCCCACCCCACCCCACCCCCCTCAAAAAGTCAGATTTCTGTCCAAAGAGTATAGTGGCCTTTGAACAGATTCTGAACTTCCCTTTCCAAGTCCTGGGGAAGGGGGCTTCGAACAGCCGTGACCAGCCCAGCTCCCTCCAGATGTTTTGCAGCAGCATTCCTAGCCACTGCCCATGCCAGCCAGGGCCCATAAGGCTGAACTGCAAAGCACCTGGAGGGCAACAGACTGGGGAAGTCTGCCTTAGACAAACCAGCCTGAAAAAACTTTCTCTGGGCATTGACGTAGTATCTGCGAAGCACAGAAGTCTGGGTCGTTACCATAAATCTGAACTGTTCTCCCATGCCCAGCACAGAAGCAAACCTACTTCCCAGGAGGTATGCCTGACTGCAGAACCCACAGCACTCACCTCCTTGGCCACACAGGGAGCAAAGCCCTTAATGATGTCGAGGAGGACAATGCCAGTCCCAAGCACCTTAAAAGACCCCCCACCCAGTCTGTGCACCAGCCAGCACACTGCAAGACTTCAGTGTATGGAAGCAGGAGGTGCTGGGCAGCTGTTCATGCAGGTCTGGAAAAAGGCAGCACTTGTGTCCCCTCCACAAGGCCCAGCGACATCCCCGACCCCACTCACCAAGCTCAGTGGGTTTCAACAGTTCATCCAAGATGGTGTAGAATGGAAGCTTTACCAGCCGGACTTCAAGTTTCACCGGTTTGACGGGTAACCGTCCGAGTCCATTTAAGTACTTTCCGTAGAGGGAAGGATAGTCTATGCTGGGCGTAGAGAGAGCAGTCCGGGCAACCGCATTGCTGCGGTCATAGGGAGAGTGGATGGAGAGCGCTTCGGAAGGTGGTCGATGCTGCTGTGGGGGCGGCTGGGGAGGCTGCCCTGGGTCAGAGAGCTTGGCGTAACGCGTCTCATAGATCTCCTTGATCTTCTTGAACAGTTCTGGGCTACAGTCAAACTGGACCAACTGCAAGGCCCGCGTTACCAGTTCATGTTTCAGGCCGCTCTTGCTCCGGCCAACAAATCCAAGCAACATCTGGAGGTCCGACACACGGAAACTCATCACCATGTTCTGTGGGGCAGGAAGGTGGGGTGGGAGAGAGAAGGGAATACAGGCAAACAGACGCAGGAGTGAAAGGTTTATTCACAGGCTAAGACCAGTTCGTATGAGCAGGAGTAGGGGCACATTTTCCTCTCCCTGACAGAATCCAGGACCCCAGAGTAGTTACCGCATTGCAGCTGGATCACAGGAAAATCAGGACTGATAGAAGCAGGGCTTCATGCAGTACATAATTAAAATTTTGGATTTTGCCACCACATGATGCAGTGATGGCCACTGACCCAAATGGTTTTAGAATGGGACTGGACAAATTCACAAAGCAAAGAAGGCTAGCCACACTTGCTCCTCTTGATGGCTATAAACTACCTCCATGATCAGAGAGTGTGTGTCTCTGTATGCTAGTCCCTGGGGGACCCTGGTGGGAGGGTGCTCTTGCACCTGCCTCCTACTGGTGGGTTTTGCATGAGCTGTGCATCCTGAATGCTGCGCCCCCAGCCTGATCCAGAGGGGCCCTGCTTATGTTCTTAAGGCAATGATCCCTGGCAGCAGAAACGCATTGAGAAATTGCCTGACACCTTCCCCTCCTCTCTCCACATGCCTCTTCTCAATGATGAGGTTTAGTCTAAGTCCACAGTAAATGGGCTACAGCCAAGATGCATAATTGCCTGAGGCAAAGAGCAGGATATCCAAGGCTGATCAAGGCAGCCCATGAATGCATCTCCGCATCTCTGTGAAGAAAAGTCAGGCACTAGTCCCATTCTGGGTAACAGCAGGACTAGTCCTGAAGAAAAGGTGCATGATAAATGTGTGCAAATACTGCAGCCCAACTGTTGAGATGGTTTGAGAAAAACTTGTCCACATTCACTCCTCATGACATCACATCAGACAACCTGGGCGGATGGTTGAAAGAATCCAAGTCTCTCTTTTTAAAATTCTTTTTCATGTTAGTTTCTATTTGAAACCTGAATTATTTATTTAGAGATGCATAGTATAGTAAAAAGGTAACACTACATAGCTATACTAACAAACTGTGGTTTGATTCCTGGGAACAATCCTGAAAAGAATTAACGGTTTTCTGTAGGGCTGCAAACTCTGGGTTTTTAGACCTTGCGTGGTCATGAGTTGTTTCCCCAGGCAAGATGAAGTGGCAAGCAAGGCTGTCAAAAATCAAACCATTCTACATGCTAGTACTGTAGTGCTGCAAAGGCATTGGGACAGAGAGAGGGAGCGGATGAAGAAGGGGGAAAACCAACAACTGAAGTTTTAGACCAGTCTGATTACCTGCTTGGGTAGGACAACAAACCACTGGTGAATTAAATGTGGGTTATTCTTTTGTATGAAAACCAGGTCAAGGTTTTAAAGGCTGTTTCTTTATGCAAGAGAAAAACCCTGTATGAAAAGTATCTTGACTTCCAAACCTCCATACAGATGATGCCACTGGAGATAAACCCTTCATGGTTGTCTTGTAACACCAGCTCGTTGTTATGGAAGCTGGATAGCACAAGGTGCTATCCTGCCCCTCACCACACTCATGCAGAGGCCACATGGGTCATCTCGCTCCCCATTTTTACACCCCACAGCATCTTGGGCTCTGCAAGGCAGGTGCTTTTTTGAACTGTGAACCTCTTTTTGAACTGTGAACCTCTTTTCCAGCTCAACAGCATCTGTTTTCCATGTCATGGAAAAACCTATGGTATAGCCATGGTATAAACACCAGCTATATACCACTCTTCCTTCTGCTAAGTTCTTTCTGATATGTTCCATTATGCAAACTTGATGACAGCACACCTCTATGCATTTTAATTCAGAAATAAGCCATATAGACTTAGAAAAGGTATGGGCAGATTTCTGCTTGCAGGAAGTGCTTGATGAATTTTTTAAACTTGCACCAGCCAGGAATCGGGTGCAAAATAATGGTGTGGGCATCTGCTAAGAACACGGGAGCCCAGGTGCTTCCAAGCTCCTGCACAAGCCCAACATTTGTGATCCATAACGGGAAGGCTTTCCACACAAACATGGATTCTTGGTTTCCCCACTGCGAGTGCTCTTTGCAATAGCCTAATTTAGGAGAAAAAAGCACTGACTTGCTGCTCTGTTTAGATAATGGGGATTGACTGGCTGCAAACTATGCTGGGGAGCAGAAGAAAAGCATGTGCTCTGCTTCCCACCTTTGGCCAGGGACCAACAGCAATAGGGAGGCTGCACCAACTGGCTTCCGGGAAAGACGTCAAGCCAAGGGGGTAGCCATCCTTTGGCCAGAGAAACAGAAGCCACAGGGAGCTTGCTTCCCCATCCCTGCCAGAAAGAAAGCTCAGTTTCAGCTAACCATTGAGTGTCCTGCAGTGGGACTGCTGGGACTGCAGAATGAAGGGGGAAGGATGGCCGATGAAGAAGGGCTGCAATCCAGGCAAGAATGCCAGCAAGGGAAGATCAGCCTGGCCTAAAGAATGTTTACATGCCTGCTAGGAGAGCACCATCTTCTTCTGGCCTAGTAAAAGTTATCTCCCTCCTCTTCCTTTTCCCTCCACTCTCCTCCTCCAGTGCAAGTGTTGGTCCTTTCAAGGTTGTAGGCCTGACTGTATGGCCCCGTGCTCTTTCTGACTGATATGAACCAACTCTGAGAGAAAAGAACTGTCTGAAAAGCATGGTTAAAATACAGTAAATAAACAGGCAGGACACTGAAAGATCTACCAGTAGACTCCAGTCAACTTCCACCTACAGCTGCCTTATCATTCTCTAGCTGGGTACAAACAGCCAAACAAAACTCCATCCTTTTCACAACTCAACTAGAGCTAGATACATTTCTGATACAAAAGATAAGGGAGCTGCATGGTTAAAGAAAAGCAAACCACTGAATTTCAATTGTTACAGCAAAAAAGCACTATGCAAGCTTCTTCAATAAATGCAATATAATAATAATAATAATAATAATAATAATAATAATAATAATAATAAATGAGCAAATCAAACGATTTAACAACTTTTTCAAGGACCCTTGAAGTCAGACATGGAAACTTAAACTGCATCTCTGCATAGCTCTGCAAAAAACAGTCTTTCACTCAACAGACATCAACTTTTATGTCTTGGGAGCTCTCCCAGGAACCTACCAGTCATTGGAAACCTTTCTCCAAAATCTCCCGCCCTTGGAAGTCAGGCAGGATTTCGAAGAGGGAGAGGAACTAGAGATCAAATTGCCAACATATGGAGAAAGCTAGGGAGTTCCAGAAAAACATCTACTTCTGCTTCATTGACTACGCTAAAGCCTTTGATTGTGTGGATCACAACAAACTGTGGCAAGTTCTTAGAGATGGGAGTACCTGACCATCTTATTTGTCTCTGGAGAAACCTATATGCGGGTCAAGAAGCAACAGTGAGAACTGGACACGGAACCACTGATTGGTTCAAAATTGAGAAAGTAGTTTGGCAAGGCTGTATACTGTCTCCCTGCCTATTTAACTTATATGCAGAGCACATCATGAGAAAGGCGGGGCAACATGAATCACAAGTTGGAATTAAGATTGCTGGAAGAAATATCAACAACCTCAGATATGCAGATGGTGCCACTCTAATGGCAGAAAGTGAAGAGGAACTAAAGAGCCTCTTGATGCAGGTGAAGGAGGAGAGTGCAAAAGTTGGCCTGAAACTCAACATTAAGAAAACTAAGATCATGGCATCCAATCCTCTCACTTCCTGGCAAATAGATGGGGAAGAAATGGAGGTAGTGTCAGATTTTATTTTCCTGGGCTCCAAGATCACCGCAGATGGGGACTGCAGTCAAGAAATTAAAAGACGCTCCTGGGGAAGAAAGCTATGGCAAATCTAGACAGCATATTAAAAAGCAGAGACATCACCCTGCCAACAAAAGTCCATATAGTCAAGGCTATTTTTTTCCCAGTTGTAATGTACAGCTGTGAAAGCTGGACCATAAGGAAGGCTGAGCACCGAAGGATAGAGGCCTTTGAATTGTGGTGCTGGAGGAGACTCCTGCGAGTCCCTTGGACTGCAAGGCAATCAAAATGGTCAGTCCAAGAGGAGATCAACCCTGACTGCTCTTTACAAGGCCAGATCCTGAAGATGAAACTCAAATACTTTGTCCACCTAATGAGAAGGAAGGACTCCCTGGAGAAGAGCCTAATGCTGGGAACAATTCAGGGCAAAGGAAGAAGGGGACGGCAGAGGATGAGGTGGCTGGATGGAGTCACTGAGGCAGTTGGTGTGAGCTTAGCTGGACTCCAGGGGATGGTGGAGGACAGGAAGGCCTGGAGGAGTGTTGTCCATGGAATTGCGATGGGTCAGACACGACTTCACGACTAACAACAACTGTCATGCTATGCAAGTTACCAGATGCTCTCCTTAGGGGACAGTGCCGTTGATGGGAACAGCCCTTCTTTCTTTTTGTACCAACATGGAATTGGCAGGGAGCCCAGGGAAAGAAAGCACCCCACCTCCTCAGGCAGTCTGTTCTTCTGTGAAACTGTTCTGACATCTCTGCAACTTCCATGCAAAGCTTCCAGGTCCCATCACTGCAGGACACTATCATGTCTCCTCCGAACCATCCAAGAAGCAGGCTATAGGTGCCCTGCTCTTTTAAATATTTCTCCAAGGATTTGTTGGATGCACCAGAAGCACTCCAGCTGTGCTGTATGCCCATGTCTGCAAGCTGGTGCCCTCCAGATCTTTTGGACCAATTCCCAACAGCCCAGCTAATACTCAGATGCTATAAGTCGTCGTTGAAAGCCTCTGGTCAGGGAAGCCTTCTCAATACCTGTCTTAACGCATCCCCCACCAGTCTGTTAGTGTTGTTTTTTACTTCAACATACTAACTTTTTAATGAGTCTTTGAGTTTATTTTAAAACTGCAGGATGCTCTGAAATTCCTGAAATTGATAAGAGCAGAACATTTGTACGCATATCCTGCAATATCATATTTCTGCCATAAATACAATCATTTTAAAGCATCTACCAGGTGCCAGCACTGAACATCCAGTCAATGAATGTTAATTTTACTGTTTGGCTAGCCTGAATCTACTGCTAGTCCATTTCATTAGGTAGTCCACCCAAGTTTCAGTCTCACAGAAGAAGGGGGAGCAGGCCCTCTATGCATCTCCAGGTCCACACCATGCATGGTTTTTATACAGAGAAGTGGGGGCGGCTTGGTGAAGAGCACCTGACGCATTCCCGACAAAGCCCACTTCTTAGTACAGTTTATTTGCAATAACTCTACTAGTTCTCCTTGAGACAAGCAGGCCTTGACACTGCCATGTATCTTCTCTAGTTCTTTTTTGAAACCTAAATACATCTGGCAGCAGTTCAATAGATAAGGTCCATCCTTATCTATTCCAATCACTTTATTCAGACACCCAGGAAGCTTTCCTACATGCAGTCAGGTCCACAAGTGCAGCACTGGGAGCAGACCAGGTGAGTGTGGAGACTGCTGCTCTGGTTAAGATGGATGCTGGGTGGTGCAAGAACCATGGCAACAGCACCTCATTTGCTGTGTTTGGACAGCATAGCATGGCACACCACTGAGGGCTATTAAGCAAGCTGGGCAAGCAGGCACAGCAAGGCTAGCCAGCAGCCCTGGCTTGTTAACCACACAGGCAGTCATGCGAGCCAGATCAGTGACTGACAGCAGTCCTCCAGGGCTTCCCAAGCTGCCTCCTACCTGGAGATGCCAAGGATGGCAACTGAGACTTCTTGCATGGAATGCAAGGGCTCAGACCCTAAACTGGCCCTTAACTCCAATCTCCATCACAGCTTCTACAGCATCTTTCCCTTTTTGCTTTTTCCAAGGGCAAGTTGAAGCAGCTTAAGCCAGAGAAGGCCCCTGTATGGCCAGATTTCAAAAGCAGGAGGGTGAGTAAAGCAATAGAGTGGAAAAACTGAGCCACAACACTCCTGGGCCACGAAACCTTGTCCTTTCTCTAACAAAAGCTCTACTTCCCTTTGCCTCTGGCCATGTGGCAGAATTCATAGCACTGCAGGACTAAGGCAGGCCGTGAGCTACAGCTTGCCAAGTGTTCTGCATTCTCTTGCTTTGCATCCTAACCAGGGTTATGGGGGGGGGGGCAGGAGGCTGCCATCCAAGCTTGACACACTGTGTCCAGCCTGCTGAGTCACCATGTGCATATGCCTGCCACAGACACAATGGGGGCATGGAATCAACCCAGGTTCCTCATCACCCAGGTGCCCCAAACCACCCAACACACAGAGCTAGGCCCAGAAATGGTGACTTTGAATAGACAGCCCCATCAGATTAACAGTTCTCAAATATGCGAAACCAACTTCTAAAACAAAACAAAAACAAAGTGGTGCTGGCAACCTGGAAAGATTCCCGCAGTCTTCCATAACAGATGCTGATCTAGCGAGAACACGCTGAATTCACAAAGGGTGAACCTTCAAGCAGTCAGCTTGACAGAGCCTTTGCGATCAGAAATCTGCTTTTACCACACTGCACTTAGAATGGAAAGACTTGGTATTGTACAACACCATTTCTCCAAAGAGCCTTCTCCATCCCAGTGCCCTCCAGATGTGCTGTGCTACAACTATTTTATATTGTATTTTTGTATTTTTAATTTAATGCTTATATTTTTTAATTTAAGATTATAATTACTTTAATTTATTGTTGTAAGCCGCCCCGTGGCTTTGGCGAATGGGGCGGCATAAAAATGGTTTAATAAATAAATAAATACTCCCACCATCATTTTCAGCCAGCACAATCATTTGCTATAGCAGATGGAAGGGGCTGATGGGAACTGTAGGGCAATACATCTGCAGGGCTCCAGGTTAAGGAAAGCTGTCACAGGCAATGCAGCATTCTGACTTCACAGCATTCACACAGCAACAGCAAAAAGCGGATGCGGCACACTTAGGTTTTCGCAGGGGAGAATCCACGTCACCCATTCTAACCTTCCCCTGGATTTAGATGCATATACACTCTAACAAAGAAAGGGTCTGTGAATGTCAGGGAAAGGGACCAGCAAGGGGCAACCGTACTAGCATTTTTATGCAGGACTCAAAACGCCAGGACAAACACAATGGCCTGGGGCCATGAAGCAGCTCCCGAAGCTTTGCTGCACTGATTTTGCAGCTAGCGGAGTCCCACACACAGAAATCCAGATTTTTTGATAAAGTCTTTTAAATGTACCACCTCACAGAAATATTGTCAGGATTAACAAAATAATGTTATGTGATACAACCCCAACACTCTGAGGCACGGAAGAAGAGCAAAGGGCATGATCCCTTCCAGAGCCCGCAACACCCCATGCTTGAAAGATTACAGGGATCCTCTGGAGACTGGCAGGAGTATGGTGGGGAAGGCCACCTTCTGCTCTCCCTCTCTGCAGAACACTTATATGACTGTAAAGAATGCCAGACCTTGGAGGAGGAGGGAGAAGCACTGGGGCACAACCCAGAGGCCTTGTATCGAGGCAGCCTCAGTCCCCTTGAAAATCCACCCAAAGTCTTGGCTTTGGAGAAGTAGCCAGCACTGTTCTTTCTGCACTGGGTGCAAAGGGCAGGGAGGGTGTGCATGGAGCCTGGTTCCAACTTCAACGCAAGTCCCTGAGGGTGGGGCCAGGGCTCTAAATGCTGCTGTGGTGAACAGAAGGCTGGACAAGATGGGCCCCTGGCCTGACAGAGCATGGCTCCTCCTCAGAGCTCAGTTAACTGGCACTGCTTGTGGTGGGGAGGCCTCAGCCTTCCACTGGCCCTGAAGAACCCCAGGAAGATTCAGGCTGGGCAGCATCACCCAGTTCCTGACAGAGGAAGGAACCAGCCACGCCAGCTAAAACAAGGCTCACAGCAGGCCAGAACAGGCAGGACTAAGGTCCTCAGCCCTAAGGTGTGCTTCCAGAAGAGGCATCTCCACCAGTAAGGGCAAGGTGCACCCTTGGCTGCAGTAGCTTTAACCCCCTCTCCCTCCCCATGTGTGCGCGTGGGCATGTGTTTCAAATATCCTGAGTGCTAAACACTTACTGTGTCCTTCAACAAGGGGAAAGATCATACCAATTGGCTCTACAGAGTTGTAAAGAGCATTGAATGGTGTTCAATGAAACGCTTCTGTGCACTAAAGAGGGGAGGAAAAAACGCTGTGTGCAAGTCTTCAGTTATCACTGCACAGAGGCTGACTTTACTGAACTTCACAACAGGTGGCACATCCTGTAAGAAAGGATGCTCCATTATTTCACTGTCCGCAAGATGGCACAACCCATTTTTACAAAGGCTGAACCCTTGCTTATAGCAATGCGCAGAGACCCCAAACTTTAATAACCCACATCCAGAAATATTTAACCAGCCAACCTGACCCACTCCTTACATTTCCCAGCCGCTACATCCCACATCCCTCCCCAGCTAAGAATAGCACATGGCTGACCCACTAATGCTATCACACACTTAGAAAAGTAGTACAGGTGGGCAAGAGATTGAGGGAAGGAACAGCCGTGATGGAAACATGTTAGGAACATGTATGCAAACATGATGTTTTACCAGTTTACAGACTGCAGCACATGAGAATACAGGGCAGGAGACAAGCGTATTCCATCACAGCATGCATGAACAGGGGGCAGGGAGCCTAATAGTCCTTCAATGACACAGACTCAGGTACACAGAAAAGCTTGCACACTTGATGGTAAGCCCTGTGGCAGACAGCATCACTTACATTAGAGTAGCACATGCAGCATTATGCTGAAATCTCTCAGTTAACCCAAAGTCCACTCTAGATTAACCTGTGTAACCTATTCCCATGATTCACTGCCACAGCCCCTTGCCTGAAGACAAGAAGGCAGTGACGAAAGGTAGCACTGGATGTGAGGATGAAACCTGCTCCCATTTTACTAAGTTTGCTACCATTTGTATTAGAATGGATGTGCCTTTCCTTCAAAAATTTATTTTTTTCCTATGGCTACACATATACGGCATTTATACCATGTTTCAGAGCATCCAAGGCACTTTGCAGGCATGACTGGGCTGTAACCTTGACTACTTTGCCCAGTTCTGGGCAACAAACTTCAAGAAGAATGCAGATAAACTGGAAAATTTTCAGAGGAAGGCAACAAAGATGTTCAAAGGACTGGAATCAAAGCCCTGTGAGGATAGATGGAAAGCACTGGACATGTTTAGCCTTAAGAAGATTGGCGCAGGGGAGATAAGATAGCACTTTTCAAATACTTGAAAGACTACTGCACAGAGGGCCACCAGGATCTCTTCTCAATCATCCCAGAATGCAAAACAGGAAATAATGGGTTCAAGTTCAGGAATCCAGATTCCAGCTGGCCATTAGAATCATAGAATAGTAGAGTTGGAAGGGGCCAAGAAGGCTACTGGATCCAATCCCCTGCTATTGCAGGACACTGATTTATACCATCCCATTCAGATGGCTGTCCAGTTTCTTTCTGAGTGTCTCTACTGTGGGAGAGCCCACCACCTCTCTGGGCAGCTGGTCAGTGAGGAAGCCTTTCCTGGTATCTAGCCTGAATCTGGGTTGTAGCAGCTTGAATTATTCCGTGTCCTACACTCTGGTATCAGCAAGAAGAGATCTTGACTTTCTTCTTTGTGACAGCCTTTGAAGTACTTATAGGAATACTAGGAATAACTTCCTAAGAGTTAAAGTAGTACAGCAATGGAATCAGTTACCAGGGAGGCTGTGGACTCTCTCACCCTGGAGGCATTCAAGAGGCAGCTGGACAACCATCTGCCAGGAATGTTTTAACTTGGAATCCTGCACTATGCAGGGAGTTGGACCAATGGCTTTATAGCCCCTTCCTACTCTACTATTCTATGATTCTATGATCACAGGGTTGGGGATAATAGGATAATAAACCCTACAAGTTGCTTAGAATATTGGCCAATCTCAGGCTCCAATCCTAAAGATACTTCCTAGGAATTAAGTCCCACTGAATACAATAGATTTACATCCCAGTAAATACACAGAGGACTGGGCAGTTAACACTACCCATGGAATGCAGGCACAGTGTGGAAAAATATTAGCAGAATACTCCTTAGCTCATATTATAAAGGTTCAATCCTATGGAAGTTTAGAGAGAAAAATCAGTGGCTGTGTGCTGAGTCTCCTAGGCCTTTTTTTTTTTTTGTCTAAATATTCATAGGATTATACTCTAACTCTCTTAACTAATAAATCTGAATGTGACCTTTACAAATTCACTCAAAGCAGGCAGCATATCATAAAGTTACTACACTATTTGGTTTTCTGAACATGCTTTACCACTGCATTAAAAACAAGCAAGCCATTTTTGTCTTTACAAGCTAACAATGCAGTAAGTAAAACCAACATCACGGTTTACAACTGTGGGTTTAAAGATATGACACAAAGCCACTGCACTATAGGAACTCTCATAAGCCACTTGCTTCACCACAGTTTTGTACACTGTAAATTAACTATAAAACCAACACCTGTTAGCACATACAACCCCCCAAAGGAGTTTCCTAGAACCTTAAACACCGGAGATATATTGTGACAAGAGGACTGTCTGCACAAGCATTTTGCACTGATGGTCATAGTTATGCATTTCCTTTGGCCTTTTAGCTCCACCACTGAAAACTTCTCTTTATCCATAGATGGGCCCTGAATATAAGTAAGTAAAGGCCAAAGATGGTTTTGTTTACACACTGAGGTTTCAAGTCAGCACTGAAACACACATACACAGATGCTCAAATATGTCAACTGAGAACACCATCTGACCCTCTGACAAAGTTGGCTCCAGTCTGTAAAAAGTTTCAGCCACCATTAATTTGTCTATCAAAGATGCCCCTGGGCTTCACATCCTCAGCTCAGCTAGAGTGACCAAGGCTGTAACCCTATGCCCATCAAGCTTCCCCTCAGTTCAGCCAGGCTTACTTCTGAGCAGATACACAGAGGGCCATTTCAGCACCACAACCAGAGTCCTAAATGCCAGCCAAGTTAACCACACTGTTCCAAACACATTCTCCAGATCTAACTTACAGAGGCGGCAGCCCCTCCTGTCAGGTACTACCAAGTTAGAAAAGGTTAAACTGAAAACAACATAAAGATTTTTTTGTCATTTTTCTCAACATAAGTCTCATGAGGGTAGGGTGAAGGGAAAAGCAGAGGTGTCAGGTGAATTGAGGAGGGTTCCCCGTTGAAATGAGGGCACACTGAAGGTGTGGGTGGCACAGCACGAAGGGGGAGAGAAGATTCCCTTTTGCAATGGGGAAGGGGCATACTGCGAACAGGGCTGGGGCAGCAGGTAAGAGACGGAAATGGGGAGGGGAGCCTCCCTTTTGAGTTGGGGGTGTATTGGGAGTAGGGATGGGACAGCAGTGCAGGGAAGGGAATACGGCAAGGGGCCCTTGGCGGGCCCGAGGATGCCCAAGATGGGGGTGTCCCTCCTACATTGGGGTCATGAGTAGGGGTATCTGGCGACAAGGGGGCCGCGCCCTCCGTTTTAGCCACGCCCCCTCCCTCCTGAAACACCTCCCCCATCGACAGGAGCAGGCAGCCCCCCATTACTGAGAAGGGGCAATCGGGGTCGCCCCCATGCCTTCCTTCCCCCTTCCTGCAGTCCCCCTTCTTCTCTTTCAGTCACTCACTTTAGCCTCCACCAGTTCCGCCGCCATCTTGGCTTCCAGCGTCCAACGCGCCGGGGACTGGTGGAGGGAGGGGGGCAAGATGGAAGAAAACTAGCCAGGATCACGTGACGGGGGGAGCGTCGGAGGACGGCCAATCCCGTGAGTGGGCCTGGCTTTTTCTTTTCGTTTTTCTTCCCCACCCCCCTCCTCCGCGGAATATCGACGCATGCGTGCAGCTGCAGCGACGCAGCCGGAGCTTAGCACCGCCAGCAACAAGCAAGGGCGGCGCATGCGCAACGAGGGAGCAGCGGGACAGTGACACATCTGGTCGGCTCTGCCCGCCTTTCTCCTGCGCCTAAACGAGAAGGCGACGCGCATGCGCAAGAAAGATGTGGTGGCTTTCCCTGCTAGGCGCCTTCCTTCGCGCTCTCCCGGAAATTGAGGGAGCTCGAGGCCACGCCCATCTCTCGCCTCTTTTCTTCCCCCTTCCTCCGCGCTCTTAAAGAAACACGAACCCAGATACATTTGGGAAGTGCTTAAGTACCTTGCGCATCTTTTACTAAGCTCTAGGAAAAGGTTTTTATTTCGCTCGTAGTGGTAGCACGGGGTGGGGGAGTTCTCTGTATGCATTATTGTTATTTTGGTAGTAACAATATCATTAATATTAGTACTATTAGTAATAGTAACATAATCATTAATGGGAATATCATTAGTGGTTGTATTCGTTGTTAATACTGATATTAGTGCTATCACTATTGGTAATATGTTAATAGATAGCAGTATTAGTAGTTGTCATACTAGCTATATATTAGTAGTGGTGATATTAGTAGCAGAAATATTAGTCATAATGTATTATTACTGTTATTAATAGCGACAACACCATTTGATCATATCACCCGGGAATTCAAAAAGGAATAATAAAGATTTAAAGTGTAAATACAAGTGAGATCCCACCCTCAATGAGATTTGTTTTAAATGAAAGTACAGTTCCTGTGGCTGAATCTACTGGAAAAGGCCTGATTCCCAGCATGCTTGGGCTACACTGTCCATGCAGGCATGTATAGAGTTGTGTCCCATGTAGTTTAAATAAACTTCCTAAAATATGCCACCAGCATTTCCAGGCCAGCTTATAGAACCTAATGCTGATACAATGTGCGCGCACACACACTTCATGCTGCAAGTCACAAGTAAATGGATGGTGATCTGCTTAATTGAGGATTGGGTGTGTTCCTGGAGCAAAAGGCTTTCAATTGCTGCTGGTGCTCATGGTTGTGGGCTTGCTGTGCAGCATGCACAGGAAGCTGTTGAGCTCATACCCTCCTTGTGGGATCATGCAGCCAGCCGCGGTGGGCACAGAAGGTAGTGCTCAATGCCCTAGGCCTGATCCTGCAAGGCCTGGCTGCCAGGTCTTTGCAGGGCCCCCCAGAATCGCTCCCCTTCCTGTGCGCAGGTGCAAAGCACTGGATCTGCATTTCCTCGCACCTCCCGCAGTTCTAGAGAAGGCCTCTTCAAGGAGTGCTCTTGCCCTCCTGCCCTACAGGGGCCTTCCAGGGGATGCAGGCCACTGTTAGACAAGAAGGCTTTGCTCAGATCTGGCAGGCCTTCAGGCATACAGTGCTCTGCTTGGAGGTGCGGTCGCTCATGGCGACACACCCCACAGCCCAGACCCTGGAAGATGCTGTCTCTGCAGGCAGCTGGGCCAGCCCATATCATCATGCCGTTCCAGAGCCTTTCCTCTCCGCAAGGAGCTAGCCTTCATTGCACGTTGGAGATGAAGTCAACCCCGCAGGAGTAGTTTTATTGCTTATATGTCATTTATAGCTCAGATTGTTTTTAATGTATTTGATTTTCTTGACTGTTTTTAAAGATCTGATTTTTATTTATTGATTGTGAGCCATCCCGAGATGCTTTGCATAAGGGACGGCATACAAAATTTTTAAATAAATAAATAAATTATGGAGAGAACCGCTAGGGTTGGGGCCCTGAAAAGGTCAAGGTGGGAGTGTGATTATCTAATAAGAAAATTGCAGCTTTTTGGCGCTTGCTTAATGGGAACCTTCCACCTCTGTTCCAAGAAAGGCAGTGTTGGGCTGGGCCACTAGGGCTGCGGCCCCGAACCATTCATGCAGGGCCCCAAATGTCTGGGAGCTTGCTTGCCCTCCCAAGGCACCTCTTGGGAAAATGCGCAGGAGCTCTGATGATCCCCATTGCATGGGACCCCTCAGATTAGCTGGCTTTGCCCCCCCCCCCCACACACACACACATACAAATGTTACAGCTGGATCCACAGGGAGACATTTATGTTATGAACCTCAGCCATTGTATTGTTAAGAACACCCAGGAAACCCCTCTGCAGAGACACATGTTCACAAACAGTGCTGTCAGGTGGAGGCATGCCCAGCTACTACAGGTTCCAGAACATATACAGAGCATTTTATAGGTTTTAACATGCAAGAAATCTAGTCAGGGCAGTTTGATGCAGTCCAGCAGATTAACAGAACAAAAACCTCAATGCAGTGAAATGTTGACAATGGGACAAGCTTAACTTTGCAACTAGCAGCCACCTCAGGCAAGCGGAGAGTCTCAGTCTCTGCAAGAAACAGATGACTAATAAAGCTTCAGGGAAACAAAGGAGCCTAGCTTGGAATTCTGGTTCTTTCTAAGCAGGAGGAGCAGGGACACTGCAGGTTTGATTTTATATCACAAAGACACCTATAAGCAACCTTTCTCTACAAAGATGTATTTGGATTTCCCCAACAAAAGCAAATGCTATCCTTTCCCATGCCTTTTTTTGTTTAGTCCCAAAGTCGTGCTTGACACATCCTGTCCTCCACCATCCCCCAGAGTCCACCTAAGCTCACGCCGACTGCCGCACTGACCCCATCCAGCCACCTCATCCTCTGCTGTCCCCTTCTTCCTTTGCCCTCAATTGTTCCCGGGATCAGGGTCTTCTCCAGGGAGTCCTTCTTTCTCATTAGGTGGCCAAAGTATTTGAGTTTCATCTTCAGGATCTGGCCTTCTAAAGAGCATTAGATTTAGATTTGCACCCCCTTTTTTCCTTTCAAGAAGCTCAAGGCAGCTTACGTAATTCTCCTCTCAATCCTATCCCCACAACAACAACCCTTGGAGGTAGGTTGGGCTGAGAGTTTGCAGCTGGCCCAAAGTCACCAGGTTGGCTTCTGGGCTGTGTAGAGTCCAGATCTCCTGAGTCCCAGGCTGGCTACACACCCTGGTTCTCCCATTTACAGCTGAAGGAAGACAGCATGAAAGAGAGAGAGAGGGGGGGGGGGGGTTTAGAGCATGTGTGTATATTAGCATGCAAATCAGTGCACTTTTTGGTCCCATGGGCCTGAAGCCAGGATCTTTTCAGTATCTAGTACTGCCAGTGTAACAATATATAATTTCTGGAAAAATAAATTTCTTCCTGCAATAAACCTGCAGTGGGGATTGCAAAATTTGGAGCAGAGATATCTGTGGGGGGAGGGGAGATGGTACCACTGCCCAATTAATAAAAAAGTGCTCTCCCCCACTTGCACTAGAGCCCTGTGGCTCTTGCACTCTGATGATAACTGGAAAGAGTGCAAAACTATCCCCAGGCAAGCAGGATTAGGGCTGTTTAACATTAACTCATTAACAATATTCATTGTTAACAGGAATATTAAAGATATTAAGGAATATGACTGATACATTGGAGCTGAAAAACTGCAGAGAGCAGAGGGACACAGTAATTATGGGAGATTTCAGTCTCCCAGATATTGGTTGGGAGACTCACTCGGCAGTGACAGCCAGGTCACGTTGCTTCCTAGAAGCTATTGAGGGGGCGTTTTTCACACGGGGGGGCGGGGGGGGGGGGGGGGGGGGAACATCCTTGACTTGGTCTTGCCCAATAGGGAGGAGCTGATAGATGAAGTTCAGATTAGGGGAGCTCGGGATGCTCCATCCTTTGCTTTGAGATCAGGGGACTGCGGACGTGCAGCAGGTCGAGCACTAGAAGCTGGGACTTCAAGAGGGCCAACTTTGGCCAACTGAAGGTCAGACTGGGGAAAGTCTCCTGGGATGGGTTACTGGAAGGCAAGCGAGATGAGGAGGGGTGGCTGGCACTCAAAAGGGAGGTTTTGGAGGCACAAGCCTTGACGATACCTCTAGTTAGTAAGGTGGGGAGGCGGAGGAGAGCGCTGCCATGGATGCAAAAGGAGGTGGTTAGAGGGATTAGACGAAAGAGGAACCTCCATAGGAAATGGGCACTGGGGCAAATAGACAAAAGGGTATATCGGGAGGAGGAGGCCCGTTGCAGAAGGATTCTTCCCAAGGCTAAGGCTGATTACAAGCTGAGACTTGCCAAGAATATAAAGAGGGCTTCTATCAGCATGTAAATAGGAAGAGGAAGGGGAGACAAGTAGCGGGACAGCTAAATAAGGAGGAAAGAGATCCAGTGACTGATATGAGGGAACAGGCACAGATGCTAAATGACTATTTTGCCTCTGTGTTCTCCCCAAAGCAGGACGGGGGAGATCCGTATAGGAGATTAGATGAGCTGGGGACTTAGGGGCACAGGTTAGAGTCACCCCCCCCCTTGAAGTCGAGGGGCTCCTCAGGGCATTGGACATTACAAAGGCGCCAGGCCCTGATGGGTTACACCTGACAGTACTTAGAGAGTTGGCGGGGTTCTCTCACGCCCGCTGGCCTGCATTTTTGAGGTCTCGTGGAGAACGGATGAAGTTCCAGAGGACTGGAGGGTGGCGTCAGTAGTCCCAATTTTCAAAAAGGGTAGTAGAAGGGACATGGGGAATTACAGTTAGCTTTATGTCCATTGTAGGAAAAACAATGGAAAGGCTCATAGTAGAGAGAGATCTGGTGATGCTAGACAGGGAAGGGAGGCCGGCAGCCACACAACACGGCTTCCGCAAAAACAGGTCCTGCCAGACAAACCTTGTGGAATTATGACAAGGTTTTGTGATGGCTAGATGGAGGGGATGCAGTGCATGTGGTTTACCCGGATTTCAGCAAGGCCTTTGACAAAGTGCCCCATGGTATCCTGGTGGAGAAACTGAGGAGTTTTGGGATACACCAAAGCACTGTCCGGTGGATTAGGGCATGGTTGACTGACCGAAAGCAGAAGGTAACCATTAACGGGGAATCATCGGGATGGCGGCCAGTGACAAGCAGGGTCCCCCAAGGCTCTGTCTTGGGGCCAATCCTGTTTAATCTTTTCATTAACAACATGGAAGAAGGGGTGAACAGTCTGCTGATCAAATTCACATACAATACTAAAACTGGGGCAGTGGCCACAATTGAGGAGCAGGTATTCCAGATCCAAAAGGATCTGGACAGACTATGGAAGTGGGCAGGAGACAACAGGGTGGTGTTCAATGTGGATAAGTGCAAGGTCTTGCACTTGGGGCATAGGAATGGGTGTCAGAAGTACAGGTTAGGGGACAAGTGGCTGGAGGGCAGCGCTTGTGAGAGGGACCTCGGGGTGCTGGTCGGCTGCAGGCTGAACATGAGCCAGCCGTGTGACGCGGTGGTCAAGAGGGCGAACGCCACCCTTGGCTGCATAGCCAGAAGTGTGGCTTCTAGATCGAGAGAGGCGTTACTGCCACTCTATGCGACTCTGGTGCGCCCACAAGTGGAGTATTGTGCTCAGTTTTGGGCCCCTCATTACAGAAAGGATATAGCCAGGTTGGAGTCAGTGCAGCGTAGGGCCACAAGGTTGGCGGCCGGTTTGCAGGGGAAGCCGTATGAGGCGAGACTGAGGGAACTGGGTCTCTTCAGCCTGGAGAAGAGGAGACTCAGAGGGGATCTGTTGGCGACACACAGGAATGTGAGGGGGTGTCACACAGGTGGGCAGAGACCTGTTCTCCCCTGCAGAGGAAGGCAGGACGCGCTCGAACGGAGCCAAGCTCAGGGAACCAAGATTCAAGATGGATGCCAGGAAGCACTTCCTGACAGTTAGGACCCCGAGGGTGTGGAATGAGCTTCCATGGGAGGTGGTTGAGGCCCATTGGTGTGGGTGTTCAAGGACAGGCTGGACATGCACATGGTGGGCATGTCGTGAGCGGAGCTGGCCGGAGCCAGGGGTCAGACTAGAAGGCCTGGGATGCCCCTTCTGACTCCCTCTGCTTCCATTTGGAGGCCCCAGCGCGATCAGAGACCAGCGGTCTGGCCTCCCTCAAACCCGGGACGGGCCCCGCAGGCGGTTTTTTTAGCCTTTTCTTTTTTACCCCGGTTCGGTGGGACGTCTGGCTGAAAGAGGAGTAGTTGGTAAGTGCGCACGGCGGATTTTTCTTTTTCTTTCCGCCATCTGTTTCTGTTTCTGTTTCTGGCTGGATAGCTGCAGATCTGTGTGTTGGAAAGAACGGCTTGGCTGGACAAGCCACTTTCCGGTCGAGGGCATGAGACGTCGGTCCCGGCCGTGGTGGTCAGTCTCTGTACTGGCCGATTCTGTTCTGGCTGTGCGTGTGTGTGTGTGTGCTTGCCGTCTGCCTTGTTTGTCTGACACTTGGAATTCTCAGTACATTCTACGGAGATGGAATAAGTTTTGCTTTGGTCCAAGCTGGTGGAGAAAAAAAAAAGGCTAGCTAATATGGTATTGGTGCACCAGGAAAGATCTACACGTATGAGTATATGTTTGCACTGGGGTTTTGTGTAAAGTTTTATGTTGACTGTGAAAGTCTTGTGTTCATTGTTGCTGTCTGTGTTTTCTGTCTTGTCTGTTTGTATTTTAAAGTGTTCCCCTTTCTGGGAGGTAAGCATAGCTCAGAGTGGGTTTTGGGGGTTCCTTAGGAAATAGAAACTCCCCCATGCAGCCGCACCAATCTTGTCCTCTTCAGGGCATGGTTGAAAGCAAGGGCGTGGATGGGTGTTCTTGCCCCTGAGATGAGAATGTGTGAACCTGGCTTTGTCTGAGATACGGATTCATGAGGTCATTGGTCTGAGCCCAAGCATGGCTGAGTCCGGCTGGGAAAGAGGTGATGATCAGGGAAATGTGTGTGTGAGATTTTTCCTTTCCCCATTCCTTCTATATGAGTCAGAACTGGGAAGTAAGGAAATATGTGGCCCTTGAATTGGGCTAACACAGGTCCTACCCAGTCTTCTGGACATCCTTAATAAGCTTATCCTGTGTGAAAGCCCTGTATGAAAGAGGGGTTATATAGAAACATTTTTATGCAGGTCCTTTCCTTGTCAGAAACCGGGAACACTGTTTTAATGTCTTTAATGCAAGTTTTTCTGCCTTACAGCCCTCCTAGGTAGGAAGATTTTCTTGTTAGATTAAATAGTGGTATTTGAAATTCCAGGAGGGGATGCTGATGGGCAGATGAAAGAAGAAGAAGAAATGCTTTCTTTGCAAGTTCCTGGGGAGGATTTTATGGTTCTGGGATAGCTTTTGGGTTGTACTTTGGAGTATGTTTGTGAAGGAAGGCATGGCAAGAAAGGAAGAGGATTTGTTCAGGAGGAAAAACGCGCAAAAAGAAAGCACTGTGGTGTGGTTGTAATTTCATGGGGTTTGGATTGGAATTTTGTAGATGTTGTAAGTAGAAAGTAAAGGCAAGTGAGCAGATGGTCTGTGGAAATGAAAGAAAAGGAAGGAAAAGTGAGGCAAAGATGCAGAAAGGAAGGATTTTCTTATGTGATGAGGAGGTTTTGGAGAAATAGTGGAAATTGGTTGGTTTTTTTCCTCCCCCTGTTGAGCTTGCAGCTGTTTGGAATGTGAGGTGTGAGTGAAAGGCAAAAAGATTTTTTCTGGATGTTGTGTGTATGCCATGTGAGAATAAGAGTGACAGGAATTCCTTGATTCAGGAGGTGCATGGTGCTTGGTATGTGAGAGAATTTTAAGAGTTTTGGTAAATGGTGATTTGGTACTTTTTCGACTGAAAAAATATGGGAAGGAATGTGTACCTTTTGGAGTAAAGACAAGAAAAACAAATGAGAAAAAAAAGAGGAATAGTCTACCTTGCTAAGAGCACTCCCATTATTTAAAGAGACAGTAACTGAAGCCTCTTCTCTGGATTTGGTCTGGCCAACTGAATTTAGGAGGAATTTGTGCTGGAAAATTTGGATTTCTTAGCTCTGTGGGCTTGGCTATTCCACAGAGCCAAGAAAAGGGGGGGATGCACTGGCGGGAAGATACCACAAACACCACTTTGTGAGTACTGCAGAAGCAGCACACACAGCCTCTGAGCATGTGCAGAGTTCAAAGTACTTTGGGAAGTTTGAGCAGCTCTGCTTCCAGCCACAGATTGGAGGCGGGCTTGCACTAGTTCTCAAAAGAAAGTCTTTGAGTCTCTAGAAAACTCTCAAAGAAATCTTGGTGTCTGGAAAATAAATAAAAGTTGTATAACTGAGGTAAGGCATTTGAGGTCCTCTGAGTGTTCAAAGCTTGTATTGCCTCAGGAAAAATTCTGTCTGGGAAGGGCTGGGTTAAAACAAAGACCCTTAAGCACTCTCAATTAGTCACTAGGGATTTTTTTAGGAAGGGAATCCTTCCAAAAAGCAATGTTGTAAGCATGTGATTTGTGTCAGCCATCAAGAGTTTTCCTTCTCCAATAACTTCTATTTTTCTATGCAACATGGATCTGGGTCTTGTATATGTGTGTGGGTATAAGTTCTGAATTCTGAGTATACCATTTTGTTATTTGCTATGTTACAACTGAAGGATTGGGAGGGAATGGATGAAACTCTGGGGCTGTGTGTGTGTGTGCGTGCATGCGCATGCAGTGGGAAGAGATTCTTTTCAAAATCTATGAGGCTACTTTTCCCTTTGGTGTTCAACAGAAAGTTTTGTTTCCTTTTTCCTTTTGTAATGTTGCCAAATATTAATGATAGTGATATTACTGTTACTGTTGTTACTGGTATTGATGGTGCTAAAAAAAAAAAAAATTCCCTTACAGTAGCCTAATGTTTGTTGGGGACCGAGCCCATTTGCCAGCCCAAGGATGTGGGCAGCTGAAATGGCAAGTTCTCAAAACTTCTTTCCATGAACATAAGCACTCATATGTTCATCTAAAATGCGCAAGCATTGATTCTTAGATGAAATGTGTGTTAGTTCAGGTTTGTTTGTGTTAACAATAGGTTGGTGCATTTTGCATCTATGTGGGAGAGTATCATCTCTGTAATAAGAAATTGTGTAAAACTGTTCTCATTGTCCAGCAGAAGACACATTTCTCTTTAGCCTAGGCAAGCAACAGGTTCGTGCGACACCAGTTCAACAAAGGATTTATTTTGTGTGCATTTTTGCATTGGTTGGATTGATTTATAACTGGAAACAGCAGAACCCCCCTTCTCTGAAAAACCACAAGGTCTGATTTCGTTGTTAGAGACAGTTTTTCACACTCATCATCTCACTTGAGACGACTGTCAGCAACTCTTGCAGGTTCTTTTTACTTCCAAGGAGCACGATTGGATTCACCTCGAGGCTCGGAAGCAGGTTCTTGGCACAGATGGCCAACCCACCACTGACCTGGTTATTCTGGAAACGCTCCTCCCGGCCCAACGACCCAACTGGGACCCAAATACCAGCCCTGGGGAAGGAGTTTTAACCAGGTACCGCCAACTTCTTTTGCAGGGCCTTCGTGGCACAGCCCGAAAGCCCACTAACCTGTCTAAGGTGAGTGGAGTCGTTCAAGGACCCCGGGAGTCCCCAGCCTCATACCTAGAGCATCTGCTTGAGGCATACAGGCAATATACGCCTATATACCCCCGGGTGCCCGAGAACGTGAGGGCTATTAACATAGCCTTTGTAGGACAGTCGGCCCCAGACATTAGGAAAAAAAAAGATTCAGAAACTAGATGGGTTTGAAGGTAAAAATCTTAGCAAATTAGTTGAAACAGCTCAGAAGTACCTTGCAGGTCGCCGTGGAATACCCCCTGTTGCCAGTCAAGAAACCTGGCTCTGAAGATTACCGACCTGTCCAGGACTTGCGTGAGGTAAAATGCCCGGGTAGAAACTGTTCATCCTACTGTGCCCAATCCCTACACTCTACTCAGTCAACTCCCCCCAGACCGGGAGTGGTATTTGGTTTTGGACTTGAAGGATGCTTTCTTCTGCATACCCCTGGCCCCGGTGAGTCAGCCCCCCTTTGCTTTCAAGTGGACTGATCCTGACAGGGGCTTCTCGGGCCAACTGACCTGGACCTGGCTGCCGCAAGGGTTTAAGAACTCCCCTACCCTGTTCGACGAGGCACTGAGCAAGGATCTCTTCCCCTTCCGAAACGCGCATCCCGAGGTTACCCTCTTGCAATATGTAGACGATTTGCTCCTGGCAGCGGAGTCTGCTTCTGTGTGCCTGCGAGTGACACGGGACCTCCTGACGACTCTGGGCTCCTTGGGTTACCGGGTCTCAGCAAAGAAGGCACAGATCTGTAGTCAAAGAGTGACCTATTTGGGGTACGACCTAAGTGGGGGAAAACGGACACTGTCAGCCAGCAGAATGCGGGCCATCCAGAATATTCCCACACCCACGACTGCACGGAGGTCCTTGATACTCTCACCAGAACCAGACCCGACCTGTCGGATATCCCACTAGATCTGCCGGCCCTCAATTTATTTACAGACGGGAGCAGTTTCGTCAAGGACGGAGTCCGGTATGCAGAAGCGGCGGTGGTCACTGGCTCTGAGGTAATATGGGCACAGTCCTTGGGACATGGCACTTCGGCTCAGAAGGCAGAGCTAATCACCCTGATGCAGGCCCTCCAATGGGGAAAGGGAAAGACTCTTAATGTTTACACGGACAGCCGGTATGCTTTTCGCCACGGCTCATGTCCATGGAGCACTATACCAGGAACGAGGGCTGCTAACCTCTACCTCTGGAGGGAAGGATATTAAGAATGCAAACAAGATCATGTCCCTCCTGGAGGCCCTCTGGCTACCCGAACGTTTAGCTATAATTCATTGCCCTGGGCATCAATGGGATGGCTCGGCGGTCTCGCAGGGGAATAATGTTGCTGATAAAACCACTAAGGAAATCGCTTTAAGACCAGTAGGGCCACTGGAGATTCTCCCGGTTCAGCTGCCGCCCCAGACCCTACCTGACTGTCCAGCCTACTCGGAGAAGGAAATCGAGTAACTGAGAGAGGATGGCTGCGCCATCCTGATGAGAGGATCTTCCTTCCCCAAACACTCGGCCGAGACCTTCTTCTGAAGA
>NW_025336676.1:112661-222426 GCF_004798865.1 Varanus komodoensis | reverse complement strand
GGTCCCTGCAGGTAATAAACTCCTCTTTAAATTTACCAACTGGTCTCTGGTCTCATCTGCAAAACCGCGAGATACAACATCTATAATGCTTGATATCATTATATCTTTCAGGGCACAATTCTGTAAGTGCTTAGACAGAAAAATTTCTGCAGATCCTGCATGGTCCAGACAGTTGTTGAGTAAACTGTTAGCTTGTAATGACAAAAAATATTTTAAAAACTGGTTCACTCTTCTGAGGGCTGCTGCTAATCCAATGGTTTATAAAAGCCTATAAACTAACAACAACAATGCATTTTGAATTTGTTGGCAAGACATTCAGGGCCCCAAGTAGTACAGTGGCCGTATTCAGATCAAACTTCCTTGAGTTCACACCCTTTTTTGATGGACCATGCTTCTTTCTGCAGTCTTAGCAGGGTACGCAGCAGAACAGGCCTGGGTCCGCTCACAGATAGATGCTGTGGTGATTATCACATTTTGTGAATACTTATGAATTCACTCCCTGCAAATGACTTTGCTGAGCAGTTAAAAAAGGGAAACAAAAATGGTATATATAACCAGTTAAATAATGAAAGAAAACGCTTTGCAAACAAGAAACCATCTTTTTAAACCATATCAATCTAAGCAAGTGAACCCATCCAACAATTAAATATGCTCTAAGGGAATGATGATGGAGGCTGAAAACAACCCAATTAAAGAGATTTAGTCATTAAATGAAGCAATCTGTTAACTGCTAGATCAAGTTATTTATTAATCATTAGACATTTTTTAAATCACCTCCAGTTATGTGCAGAGATAGTCTTGTGCAGCTTGGTGCATACCCTTCAACCTATCGTTCAGTATTTGATCTGGAACAACCTATGTAAATAAGCACAGCTCCCATAATCCCCAACAGTATAGCCAGCATTATGGGAGTTGTAAGCCAGCCCATCCAAGTACCAGGTTTTGGAAGACTGCTGGAGAAATTTTAGCACTTGGTTCCAGCAGTGGGGTTTGACTTGCTGTCGTTGGCAAGACTTTAGGTGGTGTTCCTTGTGCTCAGGGCGTCTTTCTGGATGATGGCTGGGGAAGCAAGTAAGGTTCAGTTAGGGCTGCTCACACTGCAGGCTGGCTGTTTGTTGGTCTAGCTGCATGGCTCCAGCATGGCTCCAGCTCAAGGAAGGGTGAAGGCCTTGTCTGTTGCTTGTTCTGCAGCCCATGTGCTTGCAGAAGGGCCTAGGTTCTGGGCCTGACCCTTGAGTAGGGCTGGAAGAAGCAAACCAACCCTGGAGACCCCATGCCAGTCCATAATGCCAGTTCAAGCTACAGGAACCAGGCATGTAAATAATTTGCAGCAGCTTCCTGTGTTCTGATTTTTAAGCAGCCCTTTGTTCAGAACTGTGAGGACTGGAATCTTGCTTTATGGCTAGGCAGAAGACTGCAGCTTGGGGTGGAGTACCCACGAACGTGCAGGCTGGATCCCCAGCATTTCCCAATTGAGAAAGCCTCTGCCTGGAAACCCTGAAGAGTTTCCACTGAGCCAAGAAGAGGGTGGTTTTGCTCAGTGGAGCGCAGCGTCATAGATGTAGCTTTATTGGCAGCACGGGTGTTTGTATTTTAGAGTGCGATCCTTTGCCTCACAGCCTTGAAGGACACAGGCCTCCAAACACAGGAGCTCATGTGCATCCCATGCCCTAAATGAGGCAGTTACATTGGCCGTTTTCAGCAATTTTCAGCAAGAGAGGGAAGGGGATGGCCAAGAAGAACCAGAATAGGTAGATGGTCCCAGCCTCCTCCCACCCCATGCCTCCTCTTCCTCCACTGAGGCCCGTTGTGGGCTGGGAGGAGGACTGGAAGCAAGACTCCTTCCATGCCAGTTACAGGGTGCTTGGCCTTGGCCAATGCTTGCAGGGCCTTAAAACTGGGATTCCGAGGAATCCTTTGGCCTCCTGTGCAGTGCCATCCGATTGGGACTTAGGGGGTCTTGTTCTTTCCATGATTCTGAATTTGGCAGCCACCCAAGGGTGCACCCCCTGGCATGGATGCAGGAAGTGGGCCACCCCAGCCCTGCTTCCCTGGTCTCCTTCTGTGATGCTCCCCACCTCCTCCAGCTGCTGCCAACCTGCTGGCGAACCCTGGCTCAGAATTCCTCCACCGAAGGCGGATTAATCAATGTATTTATTAGGCTTACATGCCAAATCCTGCTAAAGCCAAGACTTTGCCAGATAAACAGACTGCTTTGCGGAGGGAGCCCGTTTGTGAAAACACAATTAGGAAGCCTGGTAATCTCCACTAATTACACGCTGGCCCTTGGGAGGGGCCCTCATTTGGCTGGCTCTGCACCAGGGCGGCCGGACCTCTCAGGACACTCTGGACTGGGGAGACCAGCCGGGACCAGCCACGTCCCAGGTTGCTTGACCCATGGAGGGTGCAGCGGGTGATGAGCAGAGGCCGCCCAGGATCCCCTTCACCATCGATTACCTCCTTTTTGATAAGGGAAAGCTGCTCCTGGAAGACCCAGAGCCGAGAGCTCAGCCGGAAGAAGCCAAAGGGAGCGAAGCAATGGAGGTGGACCCTCTCGGGCCGCAGGTGCCTCCCAGTCTTCTGGATAAGCCAAGCCAGTCCTACATCGCCCTCATCTCCACCGCCATCTTGTCTTCCCCGGAGAAGAAGCTCCTGCTTTCGGACATCTACCAGTGGATTATGGATAAATATCCATACTTCAAGAACAAGGTGAGTTCTGCAGGAGTGTTCATCCACCTGAGAAGCTGGAAGGGGAGGCTGGTGTTGAAGGCAGAGGTGCTTGGGCCATTTTCCAGAAGGGAAGAGCCTGTCTGGAGTTGTTCCTCTGCTTTGCTCTGGCACCCTCCTTGCTCTCCTGCCTCTCACTCTGGCCCTGACCCCCACGATTTTGAGGAGGAGGAGGAGGAGGAGGAGGAGGAGGAGGAGAAGATTCTGAGGCCCCCCAGCTCCTATTCAACACACAGGTAAGCAAGCAGTAGTCCTGAAGAGGAGGAAAGCCATTGTGACTGGTAGGAAAGGTGGTGAGAAGGGAGACTTACTGAGAGAGGGGCCATGGAAAGTCCTTTTGGTCCCGGGGCCCTCCAAGGCTCCCACACTCCTTGGCTGACTCCTGTGGGGCTCCCAGAGCCAGTCTCTTGACCCACACTGGAAGTTGTCCTCCCTGTCCCCACTTTTCTCTGCTTCCTTTGTGCAGCTTGGAAGTGATGCATGAGAACATCCCAAGAGCTGTGCCTAGTCCGGCCTTCTGCCCACAAAGTGGCCAACCATTTGCCCTGATGGAAAGCCCACAAGGAGGCCATGAGCGCAATCTTCGCTCCCGGTCTTGTTCCCCAGTATACTGCTTCTGTTACAGGAGGTAATATGTAGCCCTCCCAGCCATGCTTTGATAAACTTGCCCTCCAGGAATGTGCATAATCCCCTTTTTCAGCCACAGCTGGTTGCCATCTGAATCTTCCACCATGGAGCTTGTGAGGCCTGTGTTGCAATATCAGGAAAGAGGGGGGAGCTCCTCCCTAACCATTTGCCCCTAGAGGTGGGGGAGAAAGGAATTTGGCTGGCCATTGAACTCAGTCTAGGATCACACTTCTGAGACAAGGCTTGCATCAAAACTCCACCATCCATCAACATTCACACTTCGCCAATAGAAAAAAAAGCACCCATTTAGTGGGGAAATGGCATACGGAAATTGCCCATTAGGCAAAAATTGCTTACAGCAATGCCTGCATTAGGGGAAATTCATATAAAATGGTTGTTTCATGTTTGCCTGAAGTTTAAAAAAGGGTTCTCAGAGTGTGGGATAAATTGAACTTGAGACTGGAAAATTGTAAAAGAAAAAAAAAACTTAAGAGGGCAGCTTGGTTTGTCCATCCTCAGCTTCTTCACACCACGCATAGCCTTGGTTTGGGGAACGCCTTCCTGATCTAGCTGTGCCTGCTTGAACTTGTGAGCCACCTTAGGAGGGTGGTTACAAAAGGCATTCCATAAATCAGATCTGTCACCTCTCCCCTTTCCCACTAAGTGAAACGCCCCAGACTGCACAAGCTTTCTGCACCAGGGGGTTGCTCCAGCCCCGGGATCATTTTGAACGAACTTTTCTGCACCTTTCCTGGTTCCAAACACGTGACTGCAGGGCTCTCGTCTCACCCCTCCAAGAGTGTCTCAGTGGACAGCCACCATGCCCAAGTGCAGCGGTTCAGCCTTGCTGTTGAAATGTGGGTTATGGTGGTGTCTGAACCCCAATGAGATGACTGAGATAACAAACCACAGTTCACAATCCAACAATGAATCATGGCTTCTTTACCTGGGTTGTTTGTGTTGAACAAGCCATGGCTTGTTATTGTTACTGAACCCAGACAGCATAGTAAGCCATGCTTGGGGCACATGCTTGGACCTCAGTGTTTGAGCATGGGTTGTCATGTTGTCCAAACCCAGCTGATATCAATGGCCACGATCCAGAGAGACCGCTGGTTCCAACAACCCCATTCAAATCAGCCCTTTTTGCAGAAACTACAGCACTGGCATCCCACTTTATTTTAAGGGCAAGGGCTCCTGGTGCAAGAGGACTTCCCTTCCTTTTGGCTTAGGGAGGAGCAGCCCTGGTCCCACCTGCTGCTGCCCACTTGGCCGTTCCATGCTGCTGAGGAAGAAACCATGCCAGGGTCAGGGAGCTGCTAGTCCTCCTGAGGTGCTTGGATGCCACATCCCATCAGCCTCAGCCAGTGGTCAAGGAGGACGGGTGCTGTAGTCTGGCAACAGCAAGCTGGTCACTGCTGCCCAACCCCAGTGCCCAGTGAGGCAGCCCAACAAGGCAGCTCCCAACCCACATGACTCAGACGTGGACTGGAAGCACTTCTTTCGCTCTGGGAGCCTGTGCAAAGCCGCCTAGTTGCAAGGAGGACACGGCACTCTGCTCTGCCACAGCAGCTTTTCCCGTGCCTGTCTTCTCAGAGCGAGCCCTGCTATGTCCTTCGGGGTCCATTCACAGATTGCAGCCTTACCTGGGAACGAGGCCTTCACCTGTGCAGGCAAGGAGCATCCTAGCGTGGCATCACCTGGCATGCTGCCTCCCAGGAGCCACATTCCTTATCCAAGGGCCTCTTCCATAGGAGGCTTAAAAGGCCGTGAGCAGGCAGAAGGTCTTCTCAGTGTTGGCCCCCAGCTGCAGAGCATTCTTTCTGATGAGGCCCACCTGGCCCCAAGACTGTTACCTTTTTATGTCCCTGATGGAGACCTGCTTCTTCCCTGAATCATTTGACACCTATGAAGAAGTTGTAAACAAGTTCTGGATTTTTCTTGTGGATTGTTTGAAATTGTTTTAGATTCCCCCTACCACCACCCAGCCTTGAGTGGCATATTCATTAATGCACTTTAAAGGTTTTAATTTCTATAAGCTGCTCAGACTGCTTCCGCTGTAAGGTGTTGTAGAACTGCACGGGATGAAATGAAATCTGGCGTGTGTTTACACAAGAAAGAGTCCCACAACTTCTCTGGGATTTGCAGTCCCTTGGTCCCCATCTTTAATTCCAGCAGTAATTAAAGTAATTCCACATTTCCCACAACCTGGCCTCGACACAGCACAGTGCTTCAACCTGATACTTTTTCTGGGGCTTCATTCTAGCTACCTGAACCACCCTCAACTGCACTGCAGTGCATGATGGCCATTATTCCTTTAAGCCATCAGCAGAGCATGCTCACAGGCATGGTTCTGGGGGTGCCCGAGAGGCGGGGCTGCCTTGGAGGCCAATTCTGGGGAGCCCCACCCCCCCACGGTTGCCAGACTCCCCAAGCCCACCTACTGTGTCCCCTTCTTGCCCCGCAGGAGAAGAGCTGGCGCAACAGCGTGCGGCACAACCTCTCCCTGAATGAGTGTTTCGTCAAGGCGGGCCGCAGTGACAACGGGAAGGGCCATTTCTGGGCCATCCACCCGGCCAACCTGGAGGACTTCTCGAAGGGCGACTACCACCGGCGAAGAGCTCGGCGACGCATCCGGAGGTGAGCTGGTGGCAGGCTGGGCACGCCCGTCGCTCCACGCAAATCCTCTCCGATCTTCTCCCTGCCTGCCATATGCAGCGTAAACCGCCCTCCTCCTATCCTTTAATGGGCTCTATTAACCTGCCGGGCTCAGCGCTGCTCTCCAGGATAAGACCTTTAGTCCTTTAGGGCTGGCCTCAGTTTGACCTCTCTGGACCCCAGCAAGCCTCCCCACCACAGCTTGGCTTTCACTCTCCCCTTTTGGGGGAAAGGGCCCAGAGTCGGGGCAGCCACTGTGCTTCTGCTGCCAGTCGCAAGTCAGGATGGGCGACCCACAGCCGAACACCTTGGAGCTGGCAGCCACCTTTCATCAGTCTTCTCCAGTGGATCTGCTCCAGACTCCACCTGCCAGCCTGCTGGGGAGCAGTGTGTGTTGGGGGGAAGCATAAGAGAAAAAAAGGGTGCCTAAGAGAGAAAAGGGGGTCTCAGAAAGGGAACCAGGGAGAAAAGGGAGGGTCGGAGAGACAAGAGAAACTGGGATATCAGAAACAAAACTGAGGAGCGGGAAAAGGGGGTGGACCTGCCCATGCCTGCCCTGGCCCCACGGACACCCCTTTGCTTTGCCCCTGCTTGCACGTGGCCCCAAAACCCAAGAGGAGGCAGCACCCCCACAGGAGAAGTTTCCCTCCTGCTGCTGTCATCCCTCTTTGCCTTTCGAGCAGCCCTGGTAGAAGACATGCCCGTCCCGGTGCAGCATAACAGCTCCCCTTCTCTTCTTCCTCAGGATGGCCGTGAACTTTGGCTACTATGCCCCATGCGCCTTCTACGGATTCTGCTGCTCTCCGGGCCGCTTCTGCCTCTGCTGCCCCCGCCATGTCCAGCCCGGCCTCCCGGGCCCCTCTCTGCCTGGGCTCCCTCCTTTCCTTCTGCCCTCAGCAGTCCCCTGGCCTCACCCCTTCCTCCCCGCAGAGAAACCCCGGGCTGAGGAGCAGCTTGGTTGGGCAAGGTGCAGCCCATCACACCTGCGACTCACGCCGCTGCTGCCCCACACCAGTCTGTGACGTGGCCCAGGGCCGATGCCTTGGCTCCTCCAGAGTGGGGCCCATCTCACCCAGCCAGATGCTGGCTGGACCCTCCTTGCAGGCTACCTGGATCAAGGGACCCGGCAAGCCCACAGCCCTGGGGGGCAGACCATGGGCCAGTCCTCCAAGAAGTGAGCTTACTCTTAGAAATGGAGGCACCGGGATCCGAGCCCCAGTCCTTCCTCCCACAGAGCTGTGCTGTGCATCAAGCAGGGGCTGGACAAATGGCTCAGGGGAGCCCCCGAGGAAAGCCCTTTCTCCCCATGCCTCACCAGGATCCAGTGAACTGCCTTTCTCTACGAGAGCACTGTTTGCATGCCACCGTGAGGAGAAGTTGGAAGCATGTGGCCCTTCAAACCAAGGTGGGGGGATTTTTGTCCAGTCCTCCTTATGGGCCCAAGGCTTGGGGTGACATTCTAGCAGCAGGCAGGGTGGGAGCCAGCCGTGGGCTGGTCCAGAATGCAGGGCCGAGGGTATTGCACTGTAGTGCAGGGTCCTCCGGCTGCACCCTCCCCAACCCTGCTTTAACACGGTTGTCAGGTGGGAAGGCTCATCTAGCCATGCTTTCACACTTGCATTTGAGTGTGTTGACGCATCATGTTGACTCCATCTTTAATAGAGCCCCGAAAGGTAGGCTGCTCTTGCTACTCCCATATGATCAGCCGGGAAGCTGAGACTGGATGAGAACAACTCCAAAGATCTTTGCACATGTGCAGGTAGAAGGTGGGGATTCGGATGTCCACTTTCACGGTGAAATATCCTGAGAAGCTTCATTGCCCAGTGGACCAAATGCATTCTCTCTGATTCCAAATATGCTGGGTTAGGGTGAGTGTTTGGGGGCTTGGTGCTTTGCAATGGAGAGGAAAAGGCACTCTTGATATGCTCAGAAACAGGGTTCTCAAGGTTCAGACCTCATACCTCGGCACCAAAAACAAGTGCTGGGGCTTAACTCAAGCAAAGCCCCAGTACTTGGTTTTGAATCGTCTTCTCTGGGAGATGGAGCAGCAGGGGCTCTGGCAGGTGAAGCTGGGCCAGGCTTTTGGCTGGAACTTTTCAGAAGCTCTCCATGGAGCTGAACTTTACCTCCCGAACAGGCATACCACCATGGAGAGCTCTCACAAAGCTTGGACTGAAGCCCAGAATGGCCGTCCACACGAAACACACACAGCATGCAAAGGGGGGAATGCAGGGTGATGTGGGGTGTGCCCTTAGAGATAAAGGGTCAGTCCCTCTATGCTCCTCACCCCTGCCTTGGAAAGAGGAGTGGCACATGGGGGTTCGCATGTGCCTGGAATCCCAGACTAGAGATAACATACAGATTTCTCTTCCTTCCCAAGGCCAGGGCCCAGAGCCTGAGGAGTGTGCCCCTCCCTGCCAAGGAGGGATACGCTGCAACAATCTGTTGCAGATTCCATTTGTAAGATTATAGTTTCAAGTGACTGCAGTTCCCGAGAGAAAAGCACCTGTCCTTCCTCCTCTTAGTAACATAAATAAACTTGTCCTGGTCAACAATGGCCCTGCTTCTCTTTTGACACCGATCCATCTTTTTGATTTTATGTCCACTAGGCCCCGAAAATGAGCAAACACACAGAGCAGATGCAATGCAGACACTGATTTGCCTGATTGTCTAATCCCATATTTTTATTTAAAGCACAAACACACACAAACTTTGGCCTAATTGCTTGCCTGATAATTGTTCTTGATGCCCTTAATGAAAATCGCAGATCCAGGCCACTAAGTGGATTTCAGGGAGATAACGTTGCCTTATAATCCCACTGGATAAGCCTCCCTAAATCTCACAGCGGCCTCGAAAAATAGGAGGCTTATGACACAGCTGATCTGTGAACGATGGAGCTGCCCAGTGCGTCCAAAGGTGCGAAGGTGATGTAGCCACACCGTGTGTGCGTGTGTGTGTGTAGCTGTAACACAACCCCAGGAAAGCCAGAGAAGGATCAGATGGCTAGGACAGTCTTTCCCAATGATCTGCATGGTCAAATGGGCCAGAAAACTGTTTGCAGCTTTGAATTTTCCAGAATTTTTTGATGCCTTGTAGAAAGACTGACATCCATTGGTGCCCATCCAAAACTCATCCATGCACCAGGATGGCAATTGCTGAGGATTCTGGGATTTGCACAACCCACTCAGGGAGACACTTGCTGGACAAGGGCCAAGGTGGATGCCCAGTTTCTTGCCCCCGCCCTTCTGTGTAGCCTCTCCTCCCTCACCACATGTTTTCCTGGATTTGCCAAATCCCAGGGTAGCCCTTTGCACCCTGCAGGGTTAGTTTGGTGCTTACATGTTTTCCCCAAGGCTTGCAATGCTGGCAGTTATTTGGTGGGAACAAAAATTTTGATGAAGAGAGAAGGAGCAGAAAGACCATCACCAAGGGGCAGGAGGATTTTTCTAAAGCTGACATGACTCGTGCAAACTGGAAAACCACAAATGTACACCTTGCAGATGGCTAATGCTATACCATAGGCGTGAGAGAGGCTGAGAGGCCTCTGGCAGCATGATCATGAGTATAAAAGTGGAGCAGGTCTTTCCCACCTTAGAATGGGGCAGGAGGATGTCGGGCCGGACCCAGAGTCAGCCAGCCATTCGGTGGCTGGGATGCGTGCAAATGATTGACAGACTTCTTGCACATGGGAGCAGTCCAGGAAAAACCGCAAAGCAAACATCACCACCTGCCACTCAGAGGTCACTCTCTCTTGGCCACCCCTCCCCAAATTTTAACCACAACAATCCCCTCTTGTTGGTCTTGTCATCTTAACTCTGCCCTCCGTTTGCTATGATGCACCTGTGCAAAGTGCATTGGCCTACGGTGGTGTCCCCACCACAACTGCAACGTGGGGGGCCACAACTGCCCCACCCTGATAGCTCAGGATAGCGGAGGAGAAATGCTGGGCCAGCAAGATCAGTGGCCAAGTGCAGGGGTGCTGCCAAGCTGGGGAAAGAAGGGTGTGCCAGGCCAGGGACGGGAAGCCTGCCTCTGAGCTCAGTGGACTTGCTTCCTCCTTCTGCACTGATCCGTCTCTGCATGGGCATTTTTAACTCTAAGGGAATGTCAGCAAAATGCCTGGATTTGCATGAATCCATGCACTTCGGGCAAATTTATGCAATGTGTGCAAATCAGGGCATTTTGCATAAATCAGTACCCCATAAACACATTTGAGCATCATCGCCTGCTTGGTGCAAATTGGTATTCCAGTTTGTATAAATTGGCAGATTTTACACACAGTTCTTTAATGTATTTTCTCATTAAATGTGCAAATTGTGAGCCATCAGAGGTGGAGCTGCTCAAGCTGGTTCAACCCGAAGCATAATGAGCCGGTGCCAGGGAAATGCTGATGAACTGAAATCCAAGGGGCTAAACTGTGACAGTCCATCAGACATTCATCCCATTTTTGTATTCTGCACGCAGTCCTAAGCCAGAGGCCCAGCAACGGTCCTTCCCATTGTGGTGCTTTCCTGGAGTGTGAAGGCTGCCCCTCTTCGGCTCCTCATGCTCCCAAAAAGGGTTGGTGCCCCTGCCTCCCTGCAGTTCCCACTGTAGCAGCTAGACACACATGAGGGGACCTCATGTGGCTAATCCCGAGCTTTGCAACCTCCTGCGGTCCTGAGATTTTGGCTGGCAGCTCCCAGCATCCCTGAGCCTCAACTGTGCTGGCCGGGGCTGATGGGAGATGAAATCGAGAAGAGCGGGACAGCGCAGCTGAGAAAAGCAGGAGTAGTGCTGATTTATCTCTGTACTGACTGCTTTTATTACTACCTGTGACCATATCCACCAACAAGCCTGTGAGGATGTAGGGAAAGTGAGCCTGTTCCAGGGCAAAATCTGCAGCTGGAGCGACCCAGGCTGTTTCTGACCTGTTTTGGGACAGCCAGCAGGCGTAGTGGTGAGAGTGCTGGAATGGGACTGGGGAAGAGCCTGGTTGTAATCCACCTGTGGCCATGAAGCTCCCTTGCTGACTCTCAGTTTAACCTACCTCACAGGGCTGTTGTGAAGGAGGCTTATATAAGCCACCTTGATCTTGAAGGAAAAGAGGCAGTGTATCAATATAATAAATACATTGGAAAGTCTTCGCTGGAGGTGCACAGGCAGGGCCTGCTAGGAGTGCAGGTAGGCCAGAAGTGGGGTCTCATGCTGCTCCAGTGGCTGGGGATGATAGGTGGTACAGTCCAACATCTTGCAAGCTACAGGGCCCCCAGCTGTAGTGGCTGAGAGACCCAGCTGAGGATCAACAAACCACCTGTTGATATCTCACCTCTGCCTTGAACTTGTGAGGTGGCCTTAGGCAAGCTGCTCCCTCTGAGCCTCAGTTGCCCCCTCCCATTTGCAATGTGGTGGTGGAGGATAATGACCTGACTTAGCTTAAGGGGGCATTGAAAGGTGTACAAGTGCCAGGTAAGGAACATGAACTTGTGCCTCAGCAGGGTGGCTTTTCTGAGCCAGGTTCTGATCGCCTGCCGCCTGGTTTCCCTTGTGTCCTTTGATGTTGACCGGACTCTTGGCTCATTCTGTGGCACTGGGAGAACCGCCCCATGCATGTTCCCCTGATCCCGTTTGCCAGCAACTCACATGGCGCTTGGCACTATTCCATACAGCAGTGCTATCTAGTGGTCAGAGTGTGGGCTGGTACTCAGAAGACTCAGGCAAGAAGCTCCCAGGTGTCTTTGCACCAGTTTTAGACTCTCAGCCTAGCCTACCTCACTGAGTTGTTGTGAGGAGGAAATGGAGGAGATGGTTTCTGTAATCCACCTTGGGAGAGGAAAAAAAGGCAAGTTAGACATAGGTTACTATGTCATTATTATTTTCAGTTTATATTTCCTACTAGTTGAATCTTTCTAGGCAGTCCACACGCACATACACAGAGCAAGAAAATAAAAAGTAAAACAGTAACATCTAAACCATTTAAGCGTTGAAACTTTTGCAATAAGATGCTGGCTCTGACGAGAGAACTGGGCATCACCCTCGGAGGTGATGAGGGGAGGACAGTCTTAACTGGCGGCAAAAAGACGACAGCCTCAGCTCCAGGTGGGTCTCAGTGGGGAGGGCGTTCCAGAGAGGGCTGCCGGCTGAGTCTCCCCAGAGGTGTCCAGAAGAAGCCCTCCAGTATTGCTCGTGGTGGCTGGGTGGGCTCAGGTTCGGAGTGGCCAGTTCTGGTGCTACGTGCTGGGACCTTCTAGTCCCAGTTCCTAATCCAGCCACGGAAGAGTCTTCAGGGGCAGCCCCACGCAGGGTGCATTGCAGTAGTCTACTTGAGAGATTACCCAAGCATCAGTGACTGGTCCCAGGGCCACCAGCCAAAGCAGCTGGAAGGTTCTCTGAGCCACTGTGGCCTCTCAGGACAAAGACGACCCATGAGAACCCTAGAGTTACAAGCCTGTCCTTCAAAGGGAGTGCAAGCCCACCCAGATTGTCTTGACACCCTCCATCCGCTCCCCTGCCAATGGCATCACTCTTATGTCTGAACCGAGCTCCCGTTGGTTCTGACTCATTCCGTCCACTGTCCCAGCCGGGCACTGGCTTGGCCCATCCGCGGCTTCACCTGCTGGAGATGAAAAGGGGAAGCAGCTGCTTGTCATCCGCATGCTGAAGCCAACGGAACCCAAAGCTCCCGGGCTCAGCAGTCTCAAATAGTGCGAAATAGTGTGGGGGCCACCCCGATCCCCGAGGAACGCCCTGTGGGAGAATCCGCGTGGCCAAGCCACGCACCCCAAGCAGGCCCTCCGGAGCGGGCCGTCCAGGCACGAGTGGAACCGCCACAACGCAGCACCTCCCATGCATGGCTTGGACAGGCGCCCCAGAGGGAGAGCACAGGCGAGGCTGTCGGAAGCGGTTGAGCTTCCAGGAGGAACGGGGGCACATGCCGCCCTCTCATACTGGGGCATCCAATATGGCAGAGGTTCCACCTCTACTTCAGCCAGAGTTCCTGGACAGCACTTGCGCATGGGGGTGCAGAAGGCCTCCGGGGAATCCTGGCACAAATGAAGGTCTGGGGCAACAAACGCTTCCTCTGCCTTCTGCTCTCGCTGGCCATGGCCACCTCCCCCAGGAAGCAGCCCTCCCTCTCGCAGATGTTCAGCAATGGACCACCAGCCCTGCAGAGTTATGACTGTGTCTTCAAAGACTGATTAAGAAGGATTGGGGTCCCACTTGGGAAGCTCACCCATTAATCTTCCTGAAGCACCGTGGGAGGAAGGGGGGCAAATTCCCCCACCCAGGAGGAATTTCATTCATCCCCAAAGCCACCGAGGTGAGCCCGGCAAACAGGTTTCTACAGGCTGCATGAAGAGGCCTGCTGAACCAAAGTCCATCAAAACCTGCCATTCTCTCTTTCTCCCCACAAGCAACGAAATGTGTGTATGCAGCTGCAGGAAGAGGACAGCCACTCCCTTGTTCCCTCCCCAAAAGTAGACTGCTGCTGCCCATGGAGGCTCCACCTTTCTCCCCGGAACTTCACAGGCACTCCCTCTGCCTCCATGTTCCCAGCGAATGGGGCAGTCAGGCCCCTCTGCTTCGTGGGCTGCCAAATCATCACCATCTGCTCGCCAGTCCCTGCTGGGTGACAGCTTGGGGCCTGGCTAAGCGGCAATGCTAGCTTGGCGCTTTATCCGCTGCGAGTGCCAGCATTAGCAGGCCTCTTGGGCTGTAAGTTGCCCAAAAGGCGGATTAGAAGCAGCCCGTGTGCCTCCGATCCTGCACCGAGGCGCAGCTTAGTGCGACAAGAGCTAGCAAAGCCACTTTAAGGCCAGGGTGGAATACAGTCCAGAACAGTGTCCGATCCCATAGCAAGATGGGGCGTGCGGTACACTTCCAGAGCAAGGGGTCCGAAGTGGGGAAACAGCCGTCTGTCACCAAAGAAGGACCCTCCCCCTAAACGTTTCTTCACTCTCCATGGGACAAAGGCGGTAGAAGTTGTGCTCCTGCACCTTCAGACGCTTCTGGAGCGGTGCTGTCACAGGCTTTATCTGTGCAAGGCGCTCACACAACTGCATGGACATTCTGCATGAACAGCGACAGGCACTCCTGGCAGAGGGCTTTGGAATCCTTATGATAACCCTGCAAGGTAGGGAGAGGGGTGGAGGCTGAGAGGAAGTGCGGCTTAGGCAGCCCCTTCAGGAGTTCATGAAAAGGGGCAAGATTCAAACCGGGCTTGCTACTCTGCAAAGCGCAGCCCCTTTGCCAATAGGCTGGTGCTCGTTTCCTAAGAGTCACCCTTGCTGTCTTCCAGGGTGTGATGTACCCGCAGCAATAGGTCAACTTGAATTCACCCAGCAGCTACCGTAATTTTTAAAACAAGAAATCAACAACTTATTTTGCACTACACCCTATTAATGCTGAGATTGCCTGATTCCCATCATGACTTCTCAAAAAACAAAGATTTGCAAATATTTTAAAGGGAAGTAAACTGGCACGTCAAAAAAAAATTCTTAAAATACTCTGTCAACATTTAGTAGTTAAAATATTTTATTTATGCAAAAAAAGAGAAGCCTTCCTATTTTATCTAAAAGTTCTTCCTGCTGGCCTTGCAACCTTTCAGGATTCAAGAGCAACTACACAAAAGCTGGAAGCCCCCAGACCGTCAGCAGGTGGGGCAAGGCACCCACCAAAGTGGGGTGCAGAGCACTGATACCTCGAGAGATGACTGGGTAGGAGCAAGACTTCTGCCACAGCAGAGGACCAGTGTGAAAAGGAGTTGGCAGCTGAGGAACAGAGCTGGCTCCTGCCTTCCTTTTCTGCTGCTGAAGAGGAAGAGGACGGAGCCGCTTTCAGGATGGGGTGCTGCTGGGATGCATTGCAAGTGAGGGAGGTGGCCTGGTGAGCCAGTGGGAGGGGGAGTGCCAGCCTGGCCCAGGGCTGCGGCCGCTGAGTGCTGGGCCAGCTGACCCCTTTGAGGACATGAAAGGGTAGTTGGATTGCTTGTTCTTTGCTTCAGAGGGTTCAAGGAGAGCTGTGAGCACCAACTGTCAGTCCCTAGGTTTTGGAAACTGCAGGTCCAGGGATATAGGCACAGACGTCCTTGCCCTTTCTGCAGCTGCCATCACCCTTCTGGCTCATGTGGGGCCACCATGTGGCTACAGCACAACTGCAGCCAAGGAAGGCAGTGAGATGTGCAAAGAGTCAATTCGGAGCCACCAACTAGGAGCAGCTTTTGTATTCACAAAGGTGTTGCTGCTCAGCTTGTCAGGCCCTGTGAAGCCTTGCTTTTGGCTCCACCACCTCCCTCCCAGTGCCTCCCCATTCTGCTTCCATGGCACACATCCTGCCTTCGTACCCTGAGATCGCCTGTTCTGAAACAGAAATCTCCTGTCCTCTCTGGAAAGAGACTCGGCCAGGTTTCTGAATGACTCCCTGAACCCAGAGGGTTCTGGGCATCCAACCACACAGGCCTGCCTGTCTTGCCCTGCCCTGCCATAACTCACATTTGTATTTTATCTCCTCTTCTACAGCCTCCCTCCCAACCCCTTGGCATTAACAAACAGTAAGAGATGGCCTTCGCGGGTAAAGCCAAGTGCCTTGCTGGTATTTCAAGTTTTGCCACAAAGGCCTTCTTCGACCCTGTGCTGGGCAGGTTGTCACTGCTGAGCCCGTGTTCCACAAAACTCTCAGAGGGCAGATTTCCACAACCCAAATTTGGCACCTTGGGACAGGAGGTGGAGGTGCTGCAGAGAGATGTCCTATCTCAGCGTTACCAGTCTCCTCCTCTTCCCCCTCGGGCCCCCCAAAGCTTCTCCAAGCTTGTGCTCATGGCTGGCTGCAAAGGGCCAATTGCAACACAGATTCCCAATGATGTGGTCGGAACAATTTTCTGATATCGTATCTGGGAATCCAGCAATCTTGCAGCTGCCTAGATGGCCGAGAGATTGTTCACGAAGGCTTTACGCAACATATGATAACAATTCTAAAAGCAGTAGCTGCATCTCTGTAACAGAATAATCAAAATGTCTTCCAATTTCACCAGCAGTACCAATAGGCATGGGGCAGGATCTGCACCTATATAGCCGGGGGTCAGACTAGATGGTCCAGGAGACCCCTTCTGACTTGCTCTGTTTCTATGATTCTATATGTTAGATAAGGGGCACCAAATTCAAGCAATGTGAAAATAACTAACTAAATAGCACCCAGACAAGGAAATGAAGACAAAGCCAAGATTTGAGAGAAAAGAAATCTATTAGTGCAAAAAATTAACAGTTCTCTATTACAGTACAATATATGGAAAAAGGAACATACAATTGATTTGATTTTAGTCAACAACCAATCCTGAACAAGAGAAGAAAATCAAATGTAACTTCTTTTTCCTTTTGTGTGTGAATTTTCACTCTTTTTCTTAAACAGATGCAAAATATCTAGGGAAAGAGAAGCCTTTTCTTCTCTCAACCCTGAGCCTGAAGTTAGTGTTGTATACCGCAACATGTGTCCCCCTCCCCCAAATTTAGAAAAATCGGCATGAGAACCCTAAAGCCTCTCAGCTCCTCATTTCTTCCTGGATCTACATCTGTCAAAGCGGGGTGGGGGGATGTTTTCAAAGAGCTGTCAGGAAATACCTGTTGCTGATTTAGGGGGAAAAGGGAGGAAGAAGAAACTCTTAAGAAAGATGTCCACATTTCCCAGCAGAGGCAGTAAAAAAATACCTGCCCAAGTTCTTGGCTTTAGAGGACTCATCACCCCATATGGGAAGATTGAAGGGACAACCTTATAAAATAATTGCAGTGAAATGTGTATTGTGGGGCCAAGAGAGGAAACTGTTCCAACATAAATGTTTGCAGAAAAAGGAGATGACAGAGCACAGCAAGATAGCCATCTTCTCCGAATGCGTCTTTGCGTTTTTTAATTTTTAAAAAACTTTTTCAGGGGAAAGGAGAAATCTTGGATGAGAAAACCTTCACGTACCCCTGAAAGGAATGGCCAAGTTTGCAAACACTAAAAACAAAAAGCTCTTAGATATTTGCTGTATAAGTTATTGGTGCTGGATTATTGGAAGGGGGGGTCTTTGGGCAGAAAAAAGGGGTGCAGCTAAGGCGTCATTTTCCCTCTGGAACAGCAACATTTTGGGGACACCTGTAGCATTCTCCAAGAAGGCCAGCCTGGAGGTGTGGGGGTAGGGATAACTTTTCACACCAGTTTCAAGCTTGCCAAATTGCCCCACTTGTGAGCAAAGAACTCCCCCGAGAGCGGCCGTTTGGCGAAAGAATCAAGATGCAGGACAAACCTGCACGGAACTGATTTTGGGGCAAGTCTAACTTTGGAGAACGAACACGGTGCCCCCAGCTCCCAAGCTTTGCTCTGCAACTGGTTTCCTGTGAATCCGTCAGAGTGGCAGAAAAGAAGCCGTGACAATTGTTACGGCTGTGGAGATGCAAAAGTTGCTTGGATGGCTGGTCCAGGTAGTGGAATCATTAAGAAGAAAGAACCCAACCCTTGAGGAGAACTGGGGAGAAGCCCTGCTTAAGTCACTTTCAACAGAATTGTTGTCAATCCACACAGTTCAAGAGACAGCCACTCACATTTTTCTGGATGATTTGGCCTAAAACTACCATGCCTTATCCATGCTGGCTAGGGCTGATGGGAACTGTAGTCCAAAGCCACTGCAGAATTCCACTGGTAGAGTGAAGATTACTCTACCCCATCTCCCTTCCACCAATCCATCAATCCTTCTCTAACCCTGAATGTGAAGGCACCTTTTTTGCAATCCTTTCTCAGGAAAGCTTTTTAAGGAAAGGGTATCTGCACCCCTCACAAAGCCCACGAGCACACAAACGCTGCTCTGTGCACACGGTTTTGGATCACGCTTTGGCTTGCATCTCTTAACTGCTAGCTAAGGCTGGAGTGCTGTGTATCTGCCTCGCTTGAAGAGTCCCCTGGGCTGGAATGGTACTGGAGAACATGGGGTTCATTGGGCTGCGGCCACCAAGCAATCAAATCAGCTCAAAAGTAGGAAGAAGTGTAGCAGACAAATAGCACCGCCATGAAGAAAGGTCAATGCGTTTCCAGAAGAAACCTGACTGAGCAGAGCAAGACCAAGCTGGAGCAAAGTTGCGAGGCATCCCAGAATTGGGAGAACATGGCTTCCATCTTCCCCGTGCTGCTCACAGGGGCACATGGGAAAACCTAATAGCTCGCTTAGGAGCTAAGATTTTTGGCAAGAGTTTTTCCAGGTTAGGAAGTTATTTTCCCAGAGGAGGAGGAGGACAGCAGAGGGCTAGTCAATGACTCACGGTCTGGCTAGGAGCCAGGCCAAAATCAAAGCTTCCTCCTCCAGCACAATTCTGTTCCAGAGACTTGGGTAACTGAGGATGAATTGGAAGAGGTGGTGTAATTGTGGATGGCGTGGACTGGGCCAAGGAGGGAAAGACCACCCTATGACTGTGAGCTGAGTGAAGCAACGGGTGCTGCATTCTTACTCTCTTCCCTCAAACCTGCATGCCGGCATTGTCCATGCTGAAAGCGCTGGAGAGCTGCTCTTCAGAGCACTCCAGAAAAGGAGAATCGTGGTGATGGGGTCTGGAGTCCCACGTGTGGGACTGCAACAGGCGTTGTTGAGCAAGGCTGCCAGCAAGGGAGCACAGCAAATAGGGCGGAGGCCACGGTGGGCAACCCAGGCCTATGCACATCTGCACAGCAGTGACGTCCTGCTGAACTGGAGGGGACTTACTCGCATGCAAGGGTGCACTGGCCTGCAGGTGCAGTGGGCATTTCTCACTGCTCTGCCTTAGGAGGAGACCCCATGCCTTGCTGCCACCAGAAGCCCAAGGCCTGACCACACAACCTTAGCCACAGGTCTGACATGACATGGTGTCCTCCCAGTCACAAGAACTAGGATTTTGGCTGCAAAAGGTTTGCAACAGGTCCATGTCCCAGAAACCTGTCTGTTTTCAAATTAATAAAACAAAACAGGGAGGCCAATGGAACTGAGAGTCAATCCAGAAGCAGCTTTAAATGCACACTTAAGTAAGAAAATGGTGAGGGCTGGCTATCGGTCTTCCTTTTGTAAAAGCAACCACAGGGGGGGGGAAATCATGTCACACACCCCCCCCCCGACACGTCACCTCAGCTTAGAATGAATAAGGCATTTGTAATTTCATTTTCAAAGTAATGAATGATTTTAAAAATTGGGGCAAATGGCTTTGGGAAGGGAGCGATTTTTGGCAGGAAAACTGAATGAGGATTCCTTCCTGTGATCCTAGCCTGGCTGTGTTCTTGGAATGACAGATGCAGCCAGTCTTCAAGTACCTAATTTAGAAATGAGCTGAAAGTCATGTCTTGTTTTAAACCCTTACTTCTAAACGCATTCATGTGCTGCAGTTCTGTTAGGATCACCCAACTCTTGCTGCCAGTTGTGTTGGTGTACCAACCCAAACCCAGAGTACACAGATCTGATCTTGGACCGGCTGAGCATCCGCTTGCCTTGCCGCCCCTCCAGAATCCTCAGAAATACACTTTGGACACCTGGAAGGCATCTACTGTGTGATTTCTTTTGAAATCAGTTTGCTCAGGTCTTACCCAAAGCACTTTTCTGCACAGATTTTAGCTGGATCTGGTCAGCTTTCTTTCCAGAGGATGCCTCATGGGGATCAGTGCGAAAAGTTGACCTATGCAAAGGGAAATGGTCAACTTTTGCCACATCTACAGACTTTGGTCCAGATCCACTGGAGGGCACATGACCAGCTGCCCACCTCCAAGGAGTGCAGAGTGCTGCTTTCTAAAGGACTCTCGCAAGGTGCAGCCTTGCAAAAGTGATTCGTGAACTGACATGAAGGCTTGGAAGAAAACTGTTCAACTTCCCCACTGGGCAGTCTCATCTATGGGGGTTCATCCCCAAAGCAGCTCAGAACATCCAATTCTTTGAGCTTTAAGAGAACAACTAAACTATACTAAAATGAGAAAAATATGCTATCAACATTATGACAATCAAGTTACTTTTTAAAAGTGGGTCTTATATACAAGAATGAAGGAGCAGTTTCATCATTCAAATTATATATATGTTTATTTTATTTTTAAGCCCCTCCCCGCAAAAGTGCATTTTATATTATATATTTTTATATTTTATATTCTGTACTTGTCTCCCAAACCTCTCTTTTTTTAAAACCCCTAAATAAAGAATTATCAAACATACAATCTATGGAATGTCTTTTCTGTGCTTTTGCTCACCACACGTAACAACAGTAAATTAGTCATTTAAGGTTTGTTTTTGTGTTGTCTTTTTTTTAAGATGAATTTTTAGAGTGTTCTGGATAGATTATTCTCTTTATAGAACAATTAACAATATCAAGTATGGATAATATGATGTAGGAAAAGTGTCCCATCTGACATAATTTCTCCTTTATCTTCCTTGTATCAGAAAAAAATTGGTTTCTGATCGAGGGGACAAGAGAGTTTGCAAGACCCACTCCCAGAATAAATTTTAAACCCTCTTTGTACATCTATATTTTCATATACCATATATATATATTCTTTTCAGAAAACAAAGCTTCAGTAAAGCATTGTGTTAACATTCTCCATAAGACAAAAGGGATACTTTAAAAATCTAAGGAACGAATCTCAAATGGACAACTAACAGAATGTTCATTCATTCATATATATATATATACACACACACACACACACACACACACATACATACATATATATATATATATATAAACAAAACATTCCATCCCTGCTAAACAACACAGTAAGTGTTCCTCTTAACTTAAATAAAAATTCTGACATTTGCTGAAAATATAAATAGATCTCTATAGTAAAATTTTAAATAGCAGAGTTAGACTGCTTGAGTTGGAGAGGTGGACATGGGTGACCAGAAAAAACTTTAAAACTTTGGGTGCATCAAGAGAATCGAATTAACAATGGCTTGCATTACATGTGACAGGACAGAATTCTGCAGACGCTGAAGAATTGCACCATGCTTTTCTGGATGATGTCAGGAAGTTGCACGAAAGGTGGGATGAAAGCTCAAACAAAGCCTAGATCAGAAAGACCTGTCCCCTCCAGTGGTGAAAAACCTACCATGGATTTTGCCCCAGCCAACTTGAGTGGAGAGCAAAGGGAGAACAAAGAGAATCAGTTCCAAAGGGGAGTTTAAAAAGAGAAGGAACGAAGGAAGCCCCTTTGAGCAGAGAAAGATCCCTTTCTATACATCCGCGTGCGGCTTGCAACCTTCCCTGTCTTTATTTTGCCCAGGCAAAGCGCCTCCAGCTCATTCTAAAAAAAAGTGCAAGAGATTCTCCCCAATCCAATGGGTCAGCATTAGTGCAAAGAAGGAAAGTCCGTAATATCCTGAAAAAGCAGTGTCGCCGTCTTCTTATGCTTAAGGCTTTTTCGTGGGCTTGGGTTGTGGATAAAGTGGTACCGGTGCAAGCGCAGTCCAGAGCAAGGCCTCTCTTCTAAAGCTTCAAGGCGCAGCCAAGCAGTGGGTCAGAGGAACTGGCCAGCCACACGGCTCGGTTTGAGAATCTGCTTGTAATGCACAGGAACAAACTCTGGATGACAACCTGGCCCCTTTCTCATCTTCTACCTTTAGATCAAGAATTCCCGCCAGTGTTGGCTCTCTTGGAAAGAGGGAATGTGGAAGATCCAAGTTCCGTGGAATTCAAGGGTCTCTGATGATCCAACACTGGGGGGCAGTGGGGGAGACAGCGATCGGGTGGGCCTGGCCCACTAAAACCACATGTCCGCATGCGTGGAAGGAGGCCATCGTTGGAGCAGGAAGCATAGCGTACACTCCACTGTCACAACAAAAACCTGCGGTCCACCCTTCGCCCTTGGATATGAGAAGATGCCCTTGCCAGCAGCCGCCCCCATGCCTTGCCATGGGGACCCTGCAAACAAAGAGTCAGCCAGGAAGCCATACGCCGACTCGGAGACAAGCAAGAGCAGAGCGCAGGGCACCTGTGCTGTGCGGACACGCATGGCACTGTGCAGCTTCCAGCCGTCTTCGGTGCCACGCCGCCTTGCCTGCCCGCAACTGCCTCCCTAAACCTCAAACCCCTTTCTGCAATGGCAGAAGGCCCCTCAGAGGAAGCTGCTTTTGGGAAAAGGTGCAAACAGAAAGGTCAGTCACAGGATCAAAGGTAACGAGAGAGTTTGTGTGTCCTTCTAGGTCAGGGGCTCAACCAGGTAATGGGAAATGTTGCCCATCTCCTCCGTCCCACGTAGCGCCTTTTGATTTTTAGATCAAACCTTGCTGAGCACTGAGGGCCAAACAGTTTCTGGTACAACTCAGCTTATTTTCCAATAAAATCCCTCTCACTCCATTTGTAACCCCCAGTCCAGCCTCCAAGGGATGTCTCTCACCTGCAACATTTCTTGAATCTCCAATGGCACAAGGATGGTGGAAAAAGCAACCCCTCAAACCCCCCGCTCAAAAAAAAGGTGCAAGAGAAACCGACGTAGAAGACACACAGACCCGGACAAGAACAGCTTCAACCATTGACTGAAATTACACTGCTGACCGTTTTGGGGATCAAACTTTTGTGTCCTTTTTTAAAGTCAGTAAGGGAAATACATTTGTTTCTATTGTTCTTGCTGCGACAACATCATTTAGAAGCTTTTTTTTCTTCTTTTTCTTCCTGAAATGTGGTAAAAATCAACAGTTTCTTTGGCAACACTTTATCACAACCTGCATATTATTTTATTTTTATACAAAATAAAATAATAATTTAAAAAATAAAATCAAAATCCTTATATACAGTATGTGATTTGAGGAAGGGAACCCCCGCATGCGAGAGATTTCGTCTTTCGTTCATCACTTGTACAAAGGGGGATTAAGAAGGTTAAGGCAAAATGTCTCGTGACGTGACGGCCTCTCTACACGGAGAAGGTACACCATTTTTGCTCACTTTTGTTTTAGTGCAAACGCATCAAAGGCTTGTGTTAAAGTGTTGCCCACACACAGATGCTCGGAGCTTTAGCCCCGCTCCAAGAATCACGCACTGGATGCCAGTCCCCACCCTCAACCCTCCAATGGGGGGAATATTACAGACAAGATGCGGTATCTCTGACCAGAAACAGAAGGTGGGGGAGAGGGGCTGGGTCAAAGTTGCCTTAGAATTTAGGTTGGTTTTGTACCACTTATGGCTTCCCCAGGGTTGTCGGGAACCATAGTTCGGGAACGGTGCCCAGCGCTCACCCTTGTGAGTGCCCCTTTCCGCCTTTCCTGGGGGGCTCTTTGCATTTCCTGGGATTCCCTTGGATGATGCAAAACCAGCTTAAAGCTCCGTAGGACAGGTGTGGTGTGTGCAGGCGCCCTGGATCAGCCAGAAAGCCCTGCAGGGACTGACACGATACAGAGAAATGCTCAAGAGGGGAAACAGGGAGGGATAGGAAGGTGAGTGGGCACAGGGGCTTGTGGCCAGGTGGGCTGCGGTTTGTCCTACTGACACAGTGGAGGGCCTCGATTCAGGGCAGCCTCGACTGGTGGCTGAGAGTCAGCAAATCACCCTGGATGGGAACCCCTTTGGGGCCCACAAGAAGATCCAACAATGGCCAAACTGGTTTGCACCCTCCCACAGACACAGTCCTCTACTCCCACTCTGTCTCGTGCGGCTGCTTGGTGAGAGGACCAGCTCCCTCTGGGAGGACAGGTGGATTGCGTAGCTATGGGCAGGGGAGGCAAAGGAGAGCACAGACGGGCTGGATGTAGTCCGCTGTGATTTCTTACCAAGTTTGCAGTGTTCGGACTTGCTCTTGCTCACACAATAAGAAGACAACCCCCTAACGCTGAAGAACGAAAGATGAAAATAAGCTCAATTTTGCACCATGGCTCACTGCGAAGGCAGCAGGCCTGCAAGAGAATCTTCCTGTCTTTTTAAAGGGCTGCTAGGTGGCTTTGAGAGAAAGGGGAAGGGGAGGGAAGGGGGAAGGGAGGGGGGAGAGAGATTGAGAGAGAGAGATGCACACAAAACATGAACAGTTGTGGAGGCAGAGGCATTAAACAAACTGGAAGAGATACCACAACTTTTGGTTACAATAAAGAATCTCATTTAACTATCTATGTACAAAGTCCACACTAGTTTTTGCATATGCAATTGCTTAAGTCAGTGCTAAGCCGAGGGGGGGGGGGCGTTCCACATCCTTCTAAGTGTCCGGGACCTCCTTCAGCTCTCTATGCTGATGAAGGCAGGAAGGTCAAAAAGGGGCTGGGAAGATGAGCAATTCTGTCAACCAAATTCACTGATTCCTTTCAGAAAAAGTCCTCTTTTTTTTTTTTCTTTTTAGCTAGAAGCACAGCTTTAAAATGCGTGCAGCGGGGTAAGCAATTGTTGCCCCAGGGTTCCTCCTGGCCACAGGGAAACTGCCACAGAGACTTCTTGTTTCTGGCTTTGAAAATCATCATTATTGCGCAATAAAGAATCGGAGGGTCAGGAGAAAAGCTGGAGGGGAGAAAATGTCTCCAACACGAGCTGGAAATGCAAGAAGCGTCCAGTCGGCTTAAAAACAAGAAACGGAACCGGCAATGGAAGGTGCCCAAAAGCGAAACCAGATGCAAGCCATGCCTCAAAGCCCGTTTTACATTTCAGGTTTGAGTCTTGGGTGGAAGTGGAGTTGCACCACCCCTGGGGTGGGAGGTGATGGAGACCCAAGGTGTGAGGCGGTCTGTGATGGAGGTGGTCCCGGGACTGAAGGTGTGTCTGGAGGGTGGGAAACACGCAGGCCTGCACTGTTTGTCTAACACATGGAAAAACAAGAACCAAGAAAAACAATAACAGAACTGGGGGGAAATAAACCATACACAAAATAACCCCATGATTCCTGCTTAAAAATTCAAGCTTCCTTTTTTTATATTTTATGTTTTCTGAAGTGCAAATCACTTCCGAGGGTGTTTTTTTTCTTTCTAAATTTTGCTGTGTCACAGAATCTAATTAGCTCCGATCCTCCCTGTGTTTTTGTCTGTTTTGTTTGTTTCTGAAGTAATCTGCAAACCAAAATGGAGGGTTCCATTTAAGGTTTTTTTCCTCTCTTTCTCTCAAATATATAGATATCTATATACATATTTGTGTTTTTTTTCTCTTACAAAAATAAATTCAATTTTAGGAATTATTTTAATAAAAACAATAAAGCAACAATAAATTTCTTTCCGTAAAAGATGGTTTCAACGTGTAAACATATTCGGTTCTTTCTTTTTTTAATATATATATATATATATATATATATATATCTTTTAAATTAAGATAAAGTGATTTCAAAGTACCCGTTCCATTTCAAAGTGCTAAGACTTCTTTGTTTCTAATCTTATTTTTTGTGGTTTTTTATTGCTTTTTTCTGCATTAAATAAAGCATCCATCTCTTCCCACCCAACCCCCATCATTTTCGCTCCCTCACAAAACACACACACTCCCTGCTCAATTGCATTCAGCCAGTTTGCCTTTTTTAATATTTAAATTAAAAAAAATTTAAAAGTGCTTGCAAAACAACAACTACTAAATCTTTCTCTCTTTTTATCATTTTTAAAATGTGCATTTATAAAATCCTGAAATGGCTAAAAGGTGTCCTTTTATTATTTTTTTTTTAAGCTCAGGAGGGGACTGGGCTCTTCCGATAACCTTGGCTAACAGTTGCTTTCTCTGGATTGCTACTTCCATGTGGGGGGTGGGGGTGGCTCTCTGGGCTGCCACAGGAGAGAATGTGGATCACAAAGCTCTCCATGCGCCAAGCCCACACCCTTCCATGGAGGCAACGACGCCTTAAGAATTTGGGGCACTCTTTGAAAAAACACCCACCTTTGCTCTGGAAGGCTAAGCTAGGACCAACTCATGGGACACTGGGGCCAGGGAGAGGGAGAAGGGAAGGGCCACGGAGGCTGGTTGGGGTTGCTCACTGCTACCGCCTTTTTGCTTTCCCAGCTCATCCCACCCAGATGCTGTTTGACCATCTGAGGATAAGCCTTCCGCAGATGCTCCCATCTGGGGTGAAGCCTGAAGTGCTCCCGAGAGTCAAATCCCCCACCCCAGAGGAGGGACTGCAGCCCAACGGGGACAGCTCACCCTTTGGAAGTTTCCTCTTGGGGGCTCCATTCCACAAGGCTGCACAGTGCGGAGCGAGCGTCCTGGAGAGCTCTGAGCCAAACTCAGCCTTCACGAAAGCCAGCGCGGGCCGGGAAGACTTTACGGCAATTTGCAAGCTCCCTTCTCAGGAGGGCAGACATACCCTAACGGCTTAGGTAATTTCTTTAAGGCTGGGACTTTTCTACCCACCTAGACATGTACTTTCTCCAAAACAAATTCCTTTTGAGTTCTCTGCATGGAAGAAGACGCCCTTCAATTGGCTGGAACCAAACCATCCTCTTTTAGGGCAGCCCCAAAAATGGTTTAATCTGAACAGTTTTGCATGGCAGCTCCCTGAGTTTGGCTGCATTTGATAGCCCCTAGGCTACCTCAGGACAGGAAGGAGGTGAAATTCATCCACCAAGCAGCAGGTCTCCAGAGTGAGTCCTCGAACCAGCCCTGTGACCTGTGTCACCCGAAGGAAGCTACTTCAGGCAAATGGTTTCAAAGCAGTTTTGGAGGCCATGAAACACGTGCTGTGAGTTGTGGGGGTGGGGGGTGGGCCGGAGAGCATCCTCTTGCACAGAGACTGGTTTTGTAGGACTAACTTTGAAGGAAATGGCTTGACCTTCTAGCGGTACCATCCAGTGTGGCAGCCCAGAGGCCTTTGGATGTGGGATTTTTGGGCTCCCCTAACCCCACAAACCACTTGGATGGCAGAGTTGGGCTGCTCATGTCTTTTACCCCTGCATGGAGGGGGAGGCACTGCCAATATTCCCTGGCAAAGCTGTGCCCCCAGATTGCCCCCACCAGCTTCAAAGTCGCGTTTGCAACTCTGGAGCTGCAGCAAGAAGGCACGGAGGGACTGCTACATGCTCAAAGCTTCCAGTCTAGAGCACTTCCCAAGGCCACCACAGGGGCTCTGAATTCCTAGACAGGGGCAGGCAAATGGTGTCCTCCAGATGTTTTGGACAGCGACCCCATAACCCCAAGCATGGGCCACGCTGGCCAAGACCTGGAGAAGCTGGCTGAAAACATCGGGAGGATGCCCCACATGTAAGGGTGCTTCCTTTCCCATCTCCACAGTCTGAACCCACATATGCCCACTGCTCTGTGACTTATCTGGCAAGTCTGCACCCCGAATAGTTTGGATAACAGGTGGCTAGCGGGCCACCTGGGGACCTTCTGAGGGGCTGGGTGACAGGCATTTTTAACAAGATGCTGGAAATGATTTTCGAGCACCCTTACCATTTAATTAGAACTGAGGAAGGGGACGGACTTTCTTGGAAAATGCAGTGAATACTTCAGGCTTGTGGTGGGCGTCTGAGACAAAAGGAGTAAAATCTTTCCCCAAACTTCCTTACTTTCCTAAGCGTGCCAAGAAGCTGCCCTTCCTGGCTCTGTCCTTCTGGAACAGTCTGCTTTGCTAAAATAGACTACACTCTCCAAAATGTGTGTGTGTGTATATAGTTATAAAACTTAACAAACTGAACACTTGGAAGCTTCATTTCACACTTTAGCGGCATCTTCTCCCTCTCAGCCTCACCTCAAAATCGATCACTTTCTCATCTGTTTTCAAGGTTAGGGGGGAACCTGAAAATTAACCCATGGCTACAAGAGGTTACAATAAACTGGCTATTACGGGGACGAGCAAAAAACAGAGATATATTATAGACCTATAAGGCTAATTATTAGTTTGTTTTCTCAAAAAAGGGTGAGGAAACCATATTTTTCCAAAGGAACTGGAGGAAAGTTATAACTAGATTTTGTGACACCTGTTTTCTTTTTTGGTTTAGGAGAGTTCTTGCGTTTTGCCCTCAGACGAACCCCCCGCTACATTCAGACTTCCTGGCGCCGCGTCCGCGCTAGTGCTCTCCTCAAAGTGCTTGTCCAGCCCGTCCTGCAGGGTGGCGGCCTCGGGAGCGTCCGGGGCCTCTTCGCCGCCCGCCAGGCTTGCATCGTCTGGCTGAGCGGCTGGGGCAGGCGCGATGGCCACCTCTCTCACCCGGGGCTTGCGCCCCCGCCTGGAAGGGATCCCGTTGCAGCCGTCTTTCTTAAGGTGCCGGTGCAAGTGGTCAGATCGCACGAAAGTCTTGAAGCAGCTTTCGCACTGGTAGGGACGGAGGCCCGTGTGGACACGCATGTGGTTCTTCAGGTCGTAGTTGTGGGCGAAGGCCGCCCCACATTGCTGGCACAGGTAGGGCTTCTCACCAGTATGCTTCCTCATGTGCACCTTCAGCTTGTCCTGCCTGTGGGGGAAGGGAAGATCAGTCAGTCACTGGGGCCACATGACACCATCCAGCAGCCCAGAGGCGCTCGCTTCACCTGGTGCAGTTAACGATGCTGCAGCCGCTTTTGCCAGGCTCTCCAGCCCTTCCGTCTTAAGAACTGCACCGGTGCATTCTCTGGTGCTCCTGCCTCCCACCCCAGGTTCCTTTAAATGGGTGGATTTTACTGCATTTCACCCACCCAATGGTTCTGTTGGAGCACATCTGGCTGGGCCATTTAAGTGACCCAGAGAGCATCAGGCTAACGGGCAATGCAGAAATCAAACCAGCTATTCTGGGAACGGCTCCCCTTTGCCTGCCTGGCTGTCTCCCTCCCCAGCATCAGTGTTGCTTCTGATGCTGGAACAAGGGGGTTCAGTGCCAGGAGGTTTCTAATCAAAATGGGGCTACCAAAAAAACAAAACAAAACAAAAAACAAGGGCAGGACACTACATGCAAGTTGAGAAGCTTTCAGAACAACAAAAGGATTTTTTAAAAAAAGACCCTAAAGGGGTCACCTCAACAAAATAACAGAAGGAAAAGGAGACTTGGATGGTGGGAGAGAGCCAAGCAACCTTCCCCGACCTGGTGCTTCCCAGATGTGCTGAGAATGGCAGGGGGTAGCGAAGCCCATAATTCAGTCCATCTGGAAAGCAGCAGGCTGGAAAGGGATGGAGCAGCCTATCTAGGGAACACAGGATGCTGCCTTCCCCCAGGCTGGCCCAGGATTGCAGACACCACACAGCAGAGGAATTCTGCAGAGTTTCTGAGAGGGATTGTTCCTGGGGATGCTGGGATCAAAGCTGGGCCCTTCCACAATCATGGCTCGGCCCTACAGCTCAACTATGACCCTTGCCTTAAAAGCAAACAGTTCCAGTCCCCACAGTCCTGAGATGCAAATACAAACCCACCAGAGCCCGCAGCTTTCCAGGGTTCGGGACAGAACTTCTTACAAGCCTTGCAAGGGGCTGGGGCCCTCCACATGCAGGGCAAGGCCTCTGGACACTAAACTAAGTTGCAGCAGCAGCTCTGGCGGCACACGTGCTTTCAAAGGACGGCGGGGGGGTGGCCAGTGGAGGAGTCTGGGGGCTGCACAGGCAAGCCACCCTCAATTGTCTCCCACAAAGACATGATTTGTCAAAAAAAAAAAGTGGATATTTACACACCCTTAACCCTTTCCCCAGCTGTGGTTTGAATTCCAAAGTAGCTGGAGGGGGGGAGGTGGACTGGAGTTCCCTTTGGGGTCAGTGAAGGCCCTTCTCTCGCTTCTGCCCACCCCACAAACCACCCCCTCTCCTCCTCCTCCTGGCTCCACTGGGCAGGGGTTTGCAGCAGGTCCTGAGCCCGCTCCCAGGAGCTGCTGCAGGGTGTCCATCTCAGTTCACTCTCCACACAGGCAACCATTTTTCACGGCTGATGTCAGCTAAGGAAGGAAAGGTTGACCCCTCCCTACATGCTGGAGCCTTCCCACAACAAATGCCCCCACTGAGCCATGAACCGTAGAAACAGACGAGCTTGGAAACTTGTCCTCTAAGCTTAATTGCTTGGGCTGAGGGAGCTTATTCTCAGAAGGGGGGTGCAAGAGAAATGGGGGAAGGGGAGGCCAAGAGGCTGCAATTTGATTGGAATGAAAGAACACCTGTTTGGAATGACCTGGGTTGGGATAATTAACAGAAGGGAAAAAGATTTTCTTTGCGGGTGATTTGGATGGGAAATGAACTGGCTTTGGCTTCTGCAAAACTGTTGTGCAGTTATAGAGATCAGTGAAACCTTTGGGACTGATAGGGTAGGAAAGCTTTAAATAATTAAGTAAATAAATTGGCATATGCAGATTTGTGTCTGACAGACCTGGGCACCCCACACCCAGCTCTGCAGCCATTCCATCCTTGCACAAAGGGGAGTATGCTGAGGGGCCTCGTTCTGGGACGGAGAGGGTAGAGGAGGATGGCCCGAAGAAGGACAGGTGGGGGGCACACCCGTGTGCACTCCAGTGTCACGAGGGGCTGCTGGCCCCAAGGGGAATGCGGCCTTCTTTTAAGACACCGTGCGCAGCCCCAGAAATCACACCCTCTCCCTTCCCTAGTAGAATGAGACCCGGCACTCTTGCTCAGCTGTTCTGTGTGAGTTCAGCCACCAGTTTGGTGCTGCCCACCTGGCCTGCCCTCCTCCTCTCTGTTCTCTCCTCCTGGAGCTCACACCAGACAAGTGGGTGGAAATGCCCCCGTGTTACCTCCCTGGGGCCAGGCTCCAGGATTTGCAGGGAAGCTGCATTGTGCAGTCTGGGAGGCAGCCTCTCTTCCAGCTGAACTCGGCTCCTGAGCCTTGCAGAAAGCCTGGCAGAACCAGGATCCATGCTCAGCATTGCCCTGAAGGGTCGGCTGCCGGTCGGCATTCCACCCTGTTGCTTCCACTCACTCCTGGCTGTCCCCTTCCAGCCTGCAGCTGCTTGGAATCGAATCTGGGCCTTTTGCAGAAAAAGCAGGGGCTCTCCTGCCGAGCAAGGGTTCTCTCCCCAGCCTTGCTTCCCATGCAAGAACAAGCTACATTTCTAGTCCTCATGATTCTGAATGTTGGTATAAATAGCAGCATAAGAGACACCCAGCTAAGCTCACAAAACATGAGCCAGGAACAGCACTGGCTACCCACATACTATGGAAGTGCCTTTGGGTCCTGTTGCTGTTAAGCAAAGCCCTAACCAACCTGGGAGCAAGGCATCTCCCATAACAAGCCCTGAGGACTGTCCGGGGTGGTCTTGCCCACCACTCAATGAAGCTTCTGCAGTGAATGTGCCCTCCTTCCTGGCAGGACCTGCCCTTTGGCAAGCTCTCCCCACACTGCTCCTGAGGCAGGAGACAGGGATGTTCTGGACCCCTCCTGGCAAGTTTCTTGCTCACCTGTGCTCTCCCTGGCTCAAAATTAAATCAATCCTGCTTGTGCCTATTATTGGAATCAAAAAGGTTACTACTGTATTTTTTCCAAAAGATTATGATGGAAAGTTGCCTCTTTTTGGGTGAAAGTTATAATATGGATAAAAGTTGTATGAAAACGTTCTTTGATATTTTCTGATGTACACATACTTTTAAACTATCTGTTTGTATCTTGGGAGTCCACACTTGATCAAGGTAAATTGATTTTCCACTACTACAGTTCTGGAAAGATAAAAACTCATGTCCTATAATTAAATGAATTGAAGATTTAATTAAACTGTTGATGTATGAGATGCTACTCTTGAATAGATGCATATATGGCTATTTGGCCTGCTTTTAGTGAAGTGCATGTGTAATGAATACATTTAAATTAAGCTGCTATTTGGACATTAACATGGCAACATTTGTTAACAGGGAAGACTCCCTGAAGAAGACAATCATGCTGGGAAAGTGAAAGGCAGAAGAAGAGGAGGCGGACCAGCTCGGAGGTGGATGGACTCCACGAAGGAAGTCAAGCTTGGGTCCACAAAACCTGGGCAAGGCTGCCTGGGGGCTCAATGGAAGTGACTTAGCAGCACATAATATCAACAGCAGCTTTGGTAATGAGTGTTTTGTTTCTTGCTTCTCTGTCTTTCCTTGGCTGTTGGGTTCATTCATTACATTTTGTTTTGGTGAAATTCACCATCAAAAAAAAAAGAAAAAGAAAAAAGTGTATTTTTCAATGTTCTATGATATGATGCAGGAATGGGTGCCCTGGACACAAGTAGCAGCTGGGCAGTACCAGCACTGCCACAAAGACTTCTGCACATTTTTCTTCTTGAGAGAGAAGGGCCCTGAAAGAGACAAAGCCGTTCAACAAGCATGCATTTCACTACGCTTCACATTGCTGCCAAATATATACTGGGGTTAAAGCTGCAAAGAATGGAGGCTTCTCCAAAAGAGAAGAATAGTAGAAAAGCATAAAGAAAAAACTGACAGCCATTTCCAGGTAACAGTTGGGGTGGCACAGAGACTAGTTGGTTAGCAGGATGGAGAAACCCTCACAAGCCCTTCCTGAGAGGGGGTCACAAAGCTCCAGAAGGTGTGGGAGAATGTTTGGCAAGGAGCACCACGATCTGGGCTGCATCAGGGTGAGCAGAGCCCCTGCTTTGCATGCAGGAAGCCATGGGTCAACCACTGGTGGCATCCCCAGTGCAGCTGCAAAAACTCAACCCAGAATCCCAGAGCTGCAGGCTGGGATCCTGAGGAAGCCGAAACTCAGTACCAGGTACCACAGCTTGGGGCACTCCCGCTCTGTCCCCCTACCTCCTCTCCCCCACCCCATTCTGCCTGCTTACCTCGTAAACCGAACTTTGCAAATGTTACATTCGTAGGGCTTCTCGCCCGTGTGGGTCCGAATGTGGCGTGGAAGCTTGCCGGCCCCTTGGATCACCTTCTCGCAGATGGGGCACTTCTGGAATGCTTTCGCTCGGATCTTCTTCTCCACTTTCTGGGACCAGGACGGAAAGTCGCCGCCCTCTTGGGAAGTGCTAAAATATTTCAAGTAATAATCCATGACCCCGTCGCTCTCCTTGCGGTCCTCGTCGGCCAGTGGCTGGCGCCCCACGGAATTGATCATTTGCTGCAGGAGGGCGCTGGCGGCCAGGGTGTCCACTTCGCGGCCATCCACCTCCTCGCCCTCCCCTACCCCGGGGCCAAAGGCGGGGGAGTCCCTGGCCTCCTGGTGGTCCAGCTGAGCCGATCCCTCCTCCTCCCCCGCTGCTGCCTGCAGGTGGCGGACGCCAAATTGTCCATTCTGGGGAGGGGGGAACAGGCCGCCCTGGGCCGCCTCCTCCTCCTCCGGGTCCAGCCACATGGCGTGGTTGCTCTCAAGGTCGCCGTCCTTCGACTTTGGTCTGTCGCCGAGGGCGGCCTGCGCGGAGTAGAAGTCCATGCCGTTGCACTCCGCCTCGCCCTCGTCTTCCTGGCTGTGGAAGCCGAGCCTCTGCAGGTCCCGCAACTCTTGGTTGGTCCATGGAATGGTGCCCGGCGGGCCGTTGATGGGGTTACTCTGGAAGAACTCCAGGTATTCTTTTGCTCGGAGATGGTTCCTTTGATCAATTTGATCTACTGTATCCATCTGGTCGTGTTTGGCCAGAATCTTCCGGTCCAGGAGATCCGTGCAAACGTCCCTCACCGCCTGGATCTCCAGCAGCCTGGCGGCGTTGAGGATCTCGCCAACGCTTGAAGTGCTGACGGTCAGAGTGGCGGTGTAGGCGAACTCCAGCAGGGCCGCCAGGGCTTCGGCGCTCACAAAGTCTATTTCGTACACGTTCTGCTGGTCGACCACCAGCCCGGAGGTGAAGAGTTTCTTGAAGTACTGGCTGCAGGCGGCCAAGACGGAGCGGTGGGTGGGGAACTCCTGCCCGTCCACCAGGATCACCACGTCGCAGAGCAGCCCGTGGTTCCGCTGCTCGTTCAAGCTGCTCAGGATGTCGCTGCTGTGGTCAGGGAAGGGGATCCCAATGGGCCCGTCCACACCGCCCTCCATGTTGGCACCAGGGGGCTGTGGAGAGAGGCGACAAGGGGTCAGCCGACGGGGGCCCTTCCCGCCCCCTCTTGCCACTGCGCTGTAAGCCGGAGCATGGCCGGAGGCATCCGGGCATCCCCGGTGAAGCCAGGCCATGCCGGGGCTGGCCGAGCTTGGAAGGGAGACGCCCTGGGAACTGTCCAGCTGCCTTGAGGTCCCCGTGGGAGAAAGTGCGGGTAGGAGCATAATAACGAAATAAACAACCGGCAAAATGGTCTCCGTGCTGGGCCAGACTGGTTCTTACTCTGATCCCACATAGCAACATGTGAGAGCTCACAGGGTGACCTTGGGCCAGTCCCTCACTCCCAGCTGACCTACCTCACAGGGTTTTTATGAAGATAAAAGGGAGAGGAGGAGGAGCCTCTAAATAGCCTTGGATTTTTTTTTGTTTTGTTTTTGTTTTTGCAAGAGGAAGAAACAAAGGGGATAAACAGAGGCTATACATGTACTCTTGGTTTTGTAAGTCACCAAATCCTATACTTAAAAGCTGAAAATCTGCAATGCATAACACAAACTAGCGTATCTGACTTGGTGCAATCTGCCCCATTTTCTCTCTGAAGAGCTGGCTAAGGAGTAAGTCCTGACCTGCACCTCTTCACAAGCATGAGGCCTAGGAACTTCATCTGGATTTGCTTTTTAAACAGAGTGATCCCCCCCCCGCCCCACACACATCTGCGGCCACCCCGTTCTTTGAATTTAGGTGCATTTACATATTTCCTACTTGTCCAAAAGCAACCTGGCACATGGGCTAGAACCACCCTGTCATACTCATAATGACCAAGCAATACACAGACAGGAAAGACAGGCTCCACGCCCACTGCACAGTAACACACCAACATCACAGGAAGAAATTCTGGTTTACCCAACCGCACACAGAATGTGGGATGCATCAGCAGAGGATGTTTTGAAGGCCAGACAAGAAACATTCTGGTGAAACATCCCACTAAAGATACTCATGCAATTTTCCTTTAAGTGACCCATTAAACTTCTCATGCTGCTAGTCCTCATGCCCATCTTTCTCATCATGAAGGAACACAGGCTAGGTAGCAGAGTTGTTTTCTTATACTAAGGAAAACTTGATTCTAGATAAATTATGCCATGTTAGCATACTGACATGAGTTTTCCTGCCTTGTACATAATTTATTCAGCAAGTCTGGCTCTAAGAGTCTTGGGAGAGAAGCCACTGGGGTCAATCCATGTCTTCAGACACTTCTCTGGCTTCTGAAATTTCAACTGTTTCAAACACACCTTTGTAGCCTTAAGGACTAGGACCTTAATTCTGAGGTGGGGTTAAACAAACAAACAGACTGACTTCAAAACAGGGAGTTCAATTCTATGCCTAATATTGCAGCTTGTGCTTGCAAGTGCAAGAACAGCTTTCACATAGCCCTGACTGTAATTTAGGTAGCTGATTAAAACATCTCGTGCTGCCAATCCTCAAGAAAGTCATCCTCACTCCTAAGAGACCCCACTCTAAATTAAAGTTCTGTCACAGAAAAAGGAGGCATCCACACAAAAGCAGTGCAGCACTGGCTTAGACCAGGTTCTCTGAAGGAACGCCTTGCCCTATATGCACCTACCTGGACCCGAAGGTCATCTTCAGGGGTACTTCTCTGGGAGTCCCCAAAGGAATTAAGGAGGGTGGCTGCCAGAAGGGCCTTTTTGTATGTGACAGCCCAGCAATGAAATGAGTTCCCCAGAGAGGTGTGTCTGATACCAGGGACACCTCTCTATTTTTGGGGGGGACCAGGTAAAAGCCTTTTCGATTTCCCCAGTATCTTAACATAACTTTTTAACTTTAGTTTAATATTTCCTTTTAGCCTGTACTGCCGCTACATTGCGGTGCTGACTCAGTTGCGATTATCTTATGTTAATTCCTTTTTTTTATTTCTCTCTCTCTTGCTTGCTTGCTTGTGTTGACTTTTGTTAGCCACCCAGAGAGCCCTGGCTCTTGGGTGGCATGAAAATGGAATACTCAATCAATCAAAACTCTGGAGACACCTGTTTTTCCAGATAATTCCATAAGATCCAGGTAAGGTGAGCCACTGTTGTGTGTTGCTCTGCTTCCGGTGGCTTGCTGCAGACCCGCTGCAGGAGACGGAGCTGGCTCTGGGGCGCAAGCGGCCCCTCTGGCCGGGCCCTGGCTGGCCCTCCAGGGTCCCTGGAAAGGTCCTGCTGCCTTTGCAGGACCCGCAGTGAGGATGGCCACAACACTGCCTCCTTCTGAAGCGGGTACTGCAGACTGAGCAGACTCCAGACAGATGGAACACGCCACCCCAGTGGACCCAAGTCATCCAACCTGGCCCACCCTAAACGAGGTTGCAATCTGCAGCCCTCCTACGGGGCTCCCTACCAGGCAGGACGAGACGGGTGGAAAGACAGGGCCTCGTCAGTGGGGGCTCCCTGCTGGTGGAATGCTCTCCTGCAGAGGCTCACCTAGCACAGAGCATCTGGCCTCCAGGTGAAGGCCTCCTTATTCTTCCAGGCATTTTAAGAACTGCTTTTAGTCTGCTTTCCTGCCTCTGGATTTAAACTTTTGCCACAAGTTTTAATCTTATTTCTTGTCTGCTTCCATGATTCAATTTTAATGCACTATGTACTGCCTGGCAAGCTTTTGGCTTGGGGGTGGTTTCAAAACCCAGTAAATAAAATTCATGACACCAGAATTGAGAATTTTGGTTTGTTTGTTTTTTTGTTTAAATCCCACCTTCTTCTCTGACAAGTTCAACCAGGGCTTCTGTACATTCCTGTCTATTATCCACACACAGCCCTGTGAGGTAGGCCAGTCAAAAGCAGGGTGGGAAGGGAAGAGCTAGGTTCAGAAAACATGACACCCCCACTGAATAGCTGAACAGAGGTTGCCCTTAAACAGTGGGATATTGTTGAAATGCAGGTTATTGTGTGTTGACTGAACCCAACCATGCCAACAAGCCATGGTTTGTTACACATGAACAACATCGGGGTGGGACCCAATGGCCCTCTGGCCTCTTCCAACTTTACTTTCTATGATTCTATGAACATGGAATTCACAACACAACAAACTACACGTTTTCTTCATGGATTGTTTTTGACTCAATACACCACAATTTGTCAGTGCGGCTGGATTCAAACAGCTGAATAACCCACAGTTCAACAAACCATGGTTCAGTGGCAGCCCAAATTCAACCCTGGGTGTGAGTTATTTTGTCTGAAACCAGAGTTTGTATGAACACTAACAATCAACAGTTTACAGTCCCACAACAAACCATGAGCTCACTTCAGAGATCGTCTGAACCATGGTTCAACCATGGTTATTCAGGGCAGCTGGGTTCAGGCAACCCAAGAAAACATGAGACAACCCACACTCGACACACATGCAACCCCCGAGTGTGGATTACTGTACTGTCTGGACCACACCAGAATGCAACTGGCCCAAGATCATGCAAGGGAGGCAAGGTTTGCCAAAACCGAAATGCGAGCCCAGAGAACGTCTGACGCTTGCGATGCTGATTATGTTTGGTGTTTTTCTGAATGGTGCCCGACGAGGGGCACAGGGGCCTCCATGGGGGCAGGGGATGTAGGGGGGTCAGCCTCCCACTGTGGCTTGGGAGGAGAGAAGAACCGGCCCAGACAGTGTGGGGAAAGGGAGTCAGGTCACCGGACCCTGCAGAACAAGCCAGCTGGTGACGGGCGCCCGTTGGCACAAGACTCTTGCACAGGGCGGCAAGCGCACGGTCCCCAGGGAGGCAAGGACTGCACTGGATACCCACTGTGCCCAATCTCCTTCCTTACCTGGAAAGGGGAAGGGGACCCCCCCCCATGGCAGTACACCCCCTGCGCCCTGCTTTCTGCTTTTTAAAAGGCATCAACAGACTCTGCTAATCAATGTGGCCACCCCATTAATCGCAGCAGCCCTGACAGCATGAGACCGGCCAGCAGCTCAGATGGGACAGAAACAGGGAGACCCTCCCAGACCAGAGCAGTGAAGGGTGCAAGGCAGGACGGCTCTCACTGCACATAGGAATGCGGGCACCTTGGGAACGGGAAGGTTCCCACCCTATCCATGTCCTTCAATGACTACTATGTCAGGCCTACCTTACAGGACTGTTGTAAAAGAATTACTCACAGGGTTGTTGTTGTGAGGACAAGATGGAGAGCAGGAGGAGGAGAATGATGCAAACCTCTTTGAGTTTGTTGTAAGAAAAAAGCAGGATGCAAATCTCATAAATAAAAGGACGCCCTGGGCAAGGGGCTTTGGTTCCAACCCTGCTCCAGAAATCCTAAGCTGGGGTGCAACAGCCACCCGCTTCTTGCCTGAATCCCGCTCTTGGGCACACTGCCCCCAAGCAGCCTCATCCTCTTTCAGCCCAGGCACAAATGCAACAGCCCGAGTCCACTTTTGCTTTTCTGTGTGCCTTTTTAAATATAGCACATCTTGGAGTTTTTCGAGAGCCCTACTGGAGGCAGGCATTAATGTGCACCAATAACCGGTTCTGTTCTACCCAGGGGGCTCACCGTGGGAATCAGCCCCTCAAGTGTTCCTGGCAAAGGCTTCTGGTAAGCCCAAAACCCGAGGTTCTCTGGCAACAGTGAAAGCACCATGCCAGGACTGTAAGCTCTGGAGGGGCAAGGAGGGCTGCAGAGGCGTGTCCTGCCACAACTTTTGGGGACGGCTCTGTCTGCCCTCTGGGGAGCAGGGCCAGGCCTCCGGAGCTCCTCCAAGCGCAATCCGCCTCATTCGCAAATGCAAACATGTGTCATTCTTCAGATGGGGAAGACAGAATTTGGTTTGATGGTTCATTTGTTGTAAAGACAGGACCCAAATGCACTCCCCCCGCATTAGAAAGCGGGAGGCTTGAAAAATCAGAGAAAGGGGGTTGTTTTTTCCTAATTAAGTTGGGTTGGGGGAATTCAAGGAAAACACTTTTTTCCTCCCATTTCCCACTCCCACTGTGTCTTCACATCGCTATTGACCTGTTGGCACAGTGCAGGGGAAGGCATGGCAGGCTGGGGAACCACAGCAGATATCAAAGGAGGTGTTGGGGGAGGGGGCTTGCTCGCCCTGAAGCAAAGCTTAAAATGCGCATTTCTTTCAAAATGCATTATCAAAGGGCATTATTAGCGGCATCATTAAAGGGTTTTTCTAACAAATGCATTTGGAGATCAGGGATCAGAGAGGGGCACACCCAGATGCTTAATGAACTCAAAGCCAATTAACATTAATTATACATCCATAATTTCATTCCCCACCCCCCCACCCCCAGTTTTGGCCCATGTGCCCTAACCAGAACAGGTAATGGCTCAGAATGATGGAAGTTGTAGGCCATCACATCAGGTGGGGCTGCATCCAACAGGACACCCATGAGAGCGCCAGGATCCTGCTGGGTCCACACGGAGCAGTGCAAAGCTCGGCCCGGAGCGCGGGGAACCATCTGGATGGGTGCGCCCACTGCAGAGCGGCAGCAGGAGCACCAAACCAAAGTGGACCAAGCCGAGCCAAACCAGCACCTCGCTTCAAGGGCTAAAAGCCTTCTGCTATGTGGTCCCAGCGAGAGCCAGCGGGGTGCAGTGGTTAATGGCGTCAGGCTGTGTCTTACAAGAGCCACTCTCCCCAGAACTGCCCTGGCAAGTCCAGGCAAGTTCCCCCCCTGGGACCAGCCCTGGGCCACATGGGGACCTCTGCAAGGACAGTTGCTACAAGGGAGGACATGGCAGCCCCGCTGAAAGTCAGGCAAGGGCAGCCAAAGGGGCCAACATACTCCACGTGATTTGCTTCCACGGTCCAGAAGGGAGTCGGACCAGCCAGCATTCAGGACCACTCCCTCCGTGAGGTTCAGGCACCTTTGAAAGAAGGTGCCACTGGCCAGATGTCTGAGTTAGGCAGCGCCTGGTGGAGGGCAGTGCCTTGGTCCGGCATTGGCTGCAACACAGCCCAGGAATGGCAGGGAAGAGGGCCCCAGGCTCGCAAACAAATTAAATTCAATATTCCTCTGGAAAAGCCAAATACTCATAGAAAGGTAGCAGCTGAAACGTCTTTTCACCTCAGGCTTACAACAGCCCTTCAAGGTAGGCTAGCATTTCATCGCAAAAATGAGGACAGTCTGAAGGAAGCCCAACATGCCTGTGGTCTCCTAGCAAGAGCCTGGCTGAGCTCTGAAGGCAGGATCACTCAGCTGTCAACTCCGTCTCTTCAGTGGCCCCATCCACCCTGCAGGGAGGTGCTTAGGGAAAAACTCAGGAAAAAAGTAATTTTTCTCAAAAGTTTCCCCTAGGTCCCCATCTAGTACCCCCCCCCCAACTCTTTAAATGAATTTATAGTTCAGCCAATTTGAAGGACAACTGGGCAGAAAAGGCCATATAGAGATTGGGCAAATACAAGAAAAGTAGTGTACTTGAATCTACCTACACAGATTCACATGATCCAAATGCCCCAATTTAGTGACTTGGACAAATTTGTAAAATCCAACACACACAGCTGTCATGCAGACCAACTGTTTTGTTTGTGCATCTTCAGTGTTATTCGAAATTCTGCTTCTGTGATGGGGGCAGGGGAAGAAACAGGGAATTCTTCTGTCCCATTTTTAAAAAGTAAAACTCAAACTTCTGTGCTGGCCCATCCAGCCTTCATCAAAAACGAGCATTGTTCACTCTGAGCAGAAAGAGTGCTCTGGAAATTCACACAGCAGGTAGCTAATTTAAAAGAGTGGGCACACTGGTGAGTATCATGGACTGTCCCAGGGTAGCATCAGCCTGGCAGCTGGCCCCAAAGCGGAGATACCGGCTGGGCAATTTGCAGTGGTAGTCACAGAAGTTTCTCACGCTTCCAAAGGAGTTTGTTTGTTTGTTTGTTTGTTTGTTTGTTTATTTAGGGGACTTCTATGCCGCCCCATTCGCCAAAGCCTCGGGGCAGCTCACAAACCAGAAGCCCTGAAGGCTTGGGGCTCCAGCTGCGCTCACATGCACCCCAGCCCACAGCACGCCAATTTCCTGACTGGAAGCGGCTTGGAGCAAGCTCCTCTCCACTCATTCTTTGTACCTCTTGTTGGATTTCTCCGTGATCTGTCACGGTCTCTTATTTTCTGTATTTTAGGTATTTGTGGCCCAGGTTTCCCAAAAGAAATACACTAAAGCTTTCCACAAGATGCTTACAAATTCAATAAGTAATGGGAACTTGATGAAGAGTAGCTCAAAGCAGACAAGGAAAGTAGTGGAAAACCAGACATGGGAGACTAAACTGGCAACTCTGGTGCACGGGGGAATTAAGCCAGTGAGTTTTTGGTGTCAAAGTGACATCAAGGTAGGGATCAAACAATTCGCTGCACAGAAGGTCCTTTCTGTATTTACTCAGAGTCAACTGGTGGCAGATTTTCCAACAAGGATCTAAGAGATGGCTTTGATCATTAATTCACTTATGCACTTTATTTCTACACCAGTCCACAACCAAAGCTCTCTGGGTGGTTTACACAGTCCATAAAAATGGATGATGAAAGTACAATTAAAAATATCAGAAAACCAGAAAAAAACAAAAAGCTAAAACCAGATAATAAAAGACAAGAACAAGGAATAACGAAGAGAAAGACAGAGGGGAAAAGAAAAAGAGAGAGAAAGAGAGACTGTAAAACACCCGGAGATCCCCCTCAAGTCCCTGGATGGCCAAGAAAGTTGTTGAAAGTATCGGAGAAACTCAGGAAAAAAGAGGACAGATTCAGCCAGCTGGGCCACAGGGGGGATGGCCATTCCAGGTGGGGGAACTGAGAGAGCCCCCGCTTTGTTGCCATAAGTAGATGGCATACTAGCGGGAGTAGAGCTGACACCACTGGCACAGCAGGGAAGCACTAGTGAGCCATAAGAGCATCACAGCAAACACACCCAGCTGCATACTGGTAAGTCCCCAGTGGGCCGCTTGCCCTTGACATAAATGCAGAGGGTAGCCTTAGGTAAGCTGCCCCCTCTGAGCCTCAGACACTCTTTTCTCCCCTGCAGTGTGGCATGACATTGCTGGTTGTTTTAAGGACTGCAAACCTTACAACCTGCAATGAGGCACTCTTGTCAGCACACGAGAAATGTTGCAAGCAAAACACGGGACATGAGGAAGCAAGGCTATGTGGTATGGCCGCGTTTGGGGGCTGATGCACCCCGTGTCCAAAAGGATTAGAAAGTAGGCAGCCAAGGGGAGGCTAAAATGAGGACAAGGCAAGAGAAAGCCCACTGAGCCCCAGAGTGGTGTATTGGCTTCTGTGGGCATGGCAAAACCAGACTGCCCAGACAAACAGGTTACATGCATCTGCCTCAGAGGGAGGAAAGCAAAGCAGGGTTGGGCCAGGAAGCTGCTGCTCCAGCTGCCTTCGTCACCTGCCACAGGGCAGGCAAGAACAAAAGGGAAGGGGAGACATTCCATCACCTCAGCCAGGAGACCAGCAACATTGCGGTTTGTCCTTTCCACCCTAGCCAGTCATCCTCCAAGCCAGCATGAATCCAGGGCCTATGCCTGCATTTTTCCTCTATCACCCTCATCCCCTTTACTTTCATGTCATGACTTTTGTGGCCACAAGCCTGAAGGCTAGGATTGCATTATTACAGTTCGCTGCTGCGATTCAGGGGGACCAGGCACTAGGAGGACCTAATAGTCTGACCAGGTCCGAAAGGCAGATTTTCAAGGTATCTGCTCCATTTAGAACCACAAGGACTGGAATCTGCCCTCATTTTGGCAGGGGAGAACCACAGCATGGCATGCCCAGGTGAGGCTGGAAAAGCTCCTGTGTGAGACCCCAGTGGGCTGCTGCTGCAAGCCAGGCAGCATTTTGGTACCTCCTGGAAGCAAATACCAGTGAACGAGAGCATTATTTTGCCTTCCCCCTTTGTTTACGGGAAGTGGCTTCTTTTTAACTGGGGCAGAGAAGCCACAATTCATCCATGGGGGACTTTGGGTCTAATGAGAGACCAGTAGGGGGACACTACTGCTAGTTCAGGGGGTAGGGAAGGAGGCAAGGGGAATGAGAGGACTGCAAGCAAGACAGGCAGCCCGAGATGGAAGTGTGGAAGTGGAACAATTTCTCTGCGTTGCACAGTGCTAAGGCAGCTTGTGTGGAGTGCTCTTGCCCTCATCCCTGTTCTCTGATTGCTGAAATCCTTCAGCAGCAACTTTGCTGGCCCCCGAGATTTTAGAAGCTGTTGCTTCTACACTGTCAAGCATTCATTGCCACTTCCCTCCTCTTTCCTTGTGCATTGTGTCTTTTCAGGTTGGAAGCCTGCAGGCAGGGCCTGGCTTTGATTTACTGATGGATTGTAAAAGCACAGGGCCCTTTCTGGGAGCTGAGGAACACGATAATCATAGTGCAAATAGGATCCCCCTGCCATGAGGTCTAGAACCTTCAATAAAGAGATGCATACCTAGAGACTCTGCATGGACTGTACCCTTTGGCCAGTGACTGCAGCTGTTTTGTGCTCCTCCAGAGCATCATGTGCTTCAATCATGACTGGCAGGTGAACTGTGATTATGAAATGTAGTGGGGGGGGGGAGTCTGGCCACATTGCAGAGCTGTGGGGCTACAACTGAGGAGGCCCTGCTCCTACAGCAGCCAGCCTAGGTTGGATGTTAAGTTTGAGTCAAAAGCAGATCCTTTTACCAGCTCGTCTTGCACTGGGGAGGGCCATGCAAAAAATTTATTCTAGAATTTATTCTAATTGCATTTGTCAGGAGAGGAACACTTCATCCCACCCCCCTTTTAATCTGCTGCAAAACTTATTTCAGCACAATGCAGTGTACAGCAAGTGTAGAAACTTGTGCCCTCTTGGCTGGCAATTATCCTGGCAGCAGGGCTGTGGCAGGACAAGCCCCCACTGGCCACCCGGTCTCTTAAGGAGAGCAGACATCCAAGGGACCCTTGCCAGCTAGTGGGCCTCCCGCTCCCCTCCATTCCCTCCAAGGGTTATGGTTTCAGTGAGCCGCAAAACCACCTCAAAACCTTGGGGGCACAGGGCAAGGATTCCGCTGCCTGCCCGCCATGCCCACCCAGAAATGGCTGTGAGAAGCATGTGTGGATGGGTTAACCAGGTCGTGCTCCGTTTGGGAGAGCGCAGCCCTACTCAGTGTCAGCTGCCCGCACTGGCTTCCTCCAATTTAGTGGACAGTGCAGTTCGGGTTCACACATTCCAACACCCTGTGGCAGGGGGTCAGTCTGGCTCGTTTCAGGGCATGTTTGGACAAGAGTATGGGCTGTTGCTGCTGCTAAAACACGGGCTACTGCATTGTCTGAACCCAACCATGGTGAACAACACAACCTAACAACAATCCACGGTTTCCCAATGGAGGGTCCTGCTCATGTGGCTTGTTAGCAAAGTGGGGTTCAGATAATCCATGACCCTCATTTCCACCACAACCCATCCTGCAGCCTGAACCCAGGCAGTGGCTTGCTTGAAAGGGCGACAGGAATGCAAGGGGGGGTAAAACCTCCCCCCCGGGAGGGCTCCTGGCCATGACTTTTCTTTCATTTATTTATTTGCTTGTTTGTATGCAACTTTCATTTATTTGCTTGTCTGTATGCAGAGAATGAGGTGGCTAAAAAAAAGTAAGGAAAAAGCCTTCATTTTGTTAACTTTTGACAGTTTCCCTTTCCCTTTTTAATTTGTCACTCAAACCAGAGGCGGAAAAGCTGCTCTGGACTGGCCCTGGGGCCTAACGGGGGCTGTGGGCAGTTGCCCTTGCTGGGTGGTTCACACATGGGCCCACGGCTTGGCTGCGTGAGGAGGAGGAAGGGGCTGTACAGAGCAGGCAAGGGGCAGCCGGGCCTTTTAAGCGCCAGAGGAATAACGCTCAGCAGGGAAGCATGGACCAGCATCTCCATGCAGCAGGAACAAAGAGGGTTGCGCTTCCAGGGCCCCAGGAGAACATGCCTGCAGCGGGCTGGAGGGCGAAGAGGGAGACATGCTCAGCACCTTCCCGTCGGTCAGCAGCGGCGTGGCTTAGCGAGCGATTAAGCAGAGTGCCACGGCTTGTCTTCTGCGTGGCTTGTTGCAATGTGCAAAGCAGCCCCTTGGGGGTACAAGTGGAGACATGAACCGCAGGAGCTCCCTTTTGCCTGCGGCTTGCCTACCGACTCCTTCCCATGATTCCCCATGCCACGCAAGTCTGTCGGAGTTGCGGAGCCCTCTGCAAAACCAGCCATAGCTTGCTCGAGGGCTTCTGGGCAGGTCCAGAAGCATCCTTTGCTGGATTCGGCTGACATCAGTCAGTATGGAAGCGCGACACACGCAAGTGTTGTGCTCCCCCATCATGCAGAGCCCCCTCCCTGCTGAACCCTCATTTCCCAGTGGACTTTTGTCGTCATCAGCATGCAGCACCTGAGCTGGCTGTTAAAGGGAGCAATCAGTTTAGGGAGGTGATGCAGATGCTATGAGTGCTGGGGCCAAACCCCAGCTGCTGTGATCCTTCCCTACACCTTTGGAGAAGATGGCTTTATCTTTTAAATTCCTTCGCCACACGCACACAAATGAACGCAGTGCTCAGCCGCCACAGACCTGACCCTACTTCCCAGCAAACCGCTGTGTGATCACCTGGCAAGAGGCTGCAAAATGGTGTGTAGGAAGGGGGAGGTGGACGAAATGCGACGCAGGACCTTTCCCCCAGTGCTGAGGACTGGGGCTGTGGTGCACGCCATTATTACGTCCCTGCTCCTGCTGACGGAAGGGAACAAGCAACAGCTCACTGCTCAGGCATGATCTGCGAGCACAGCCTGAAGGGTGCCAAGCCGTCTGCCCCACGCTTACTCCCTGCAGGGTGCCAGGGGCTGCCCAAGGAAACCCTGGCCTAGGCCAGCCCAGCAAACTCGGGGCTGCACAGGATGGGAAAACCCCCGGCCACAGGAATGGGGGTTCAGCTCCGCCAAGGGGATTGCTTGCATGCAGGAGGCGGGACAGCAGTTCAGAGATACACGGCTGAGTAGCCCAAGTTGCAGAACCCTTAAGCCTTACCCCAGGTAAACAATTGCTGAAGTGCAGCCTGCGTAAGTTTGACATTGAGAGCAAAATACAGAGAGAAGGGAATGTTTCCCGCAATCACCCAGATGGCAGAGATGGAGAAGGAGAACATGGCAGTGGCCAACATTCCAGTGAAGGGCTTCTGGGCAGCCCTGCATTAGAGGGCTGTCCTCCATCAGAGGCAGGGTGCTTTGCAATGACTGCATGCACACCTCACTGATAAGGGCAACTACAAGTGGTGTGTTGCACTGCGCCAATGGAAAGCTTTTAAAAAAGAGAACAACACCCAGCATATATTTAGTATCTGGTTTTGGGCCAGTTAAATCCTTGAAGCCAATGGCATAACCCACACTTACACAGGTGCAGATCCCAGCGTCCAGTGGCACCTATGCCCAGGTAGGGGTACAGGACAGAGGCCACTGCTGTTGTGAGGATTACATGACACCACATAAGCCTCCTCACAACAGCAAAAAAGGCAGCACAGCAGAGGCGATGCAACAGCAGCACTGCTCGAGCTGGGGGCTTGAATGTGTGGTGTGCGTGGCAACAGTGAGAACTGTGCCCATTTCACAGACAGGAGGCGAGGGGAAGAGGGCCCCAGAGGAGAGCTAGCCTATCGCCTGCTAAATCACGTCCCCAAGGCCCAGTAGCGCAGCCTCTAAGTGTGGCCCCCCAAAGCCCCCAGTGGGAGGCCTGACAGCTCAGGATGTTGGGGGGAGGGGGGGAGGGGACGCCAGTATGACATATCCATTTAGACCCTCGACTGGGACTCAGGTTTTCTTCCACATGTGGCCCTGAGGCTTCTGTGCCACTTTGGCCCAGTTGCCAAGTCTCAGCCTAACCTACCTTGCAGGGTTGTTGTGCTTAGAAAAAAGGCAATGAAGGGGAGACACAATTGTGATGCAGCAAAAGGTGCCTGGGGTGGAGAAGGCAGCAGGGAGTAATTTCTCTCTTGCAATCCTAGGACCCAGCAGGGTCACCCCAGAAAGCAGATGGGGTGGGGGAGATTCAGGAGAGACTAAAGACAGATTTATTTGCCCAGCAGCGTGTCAGACCGCTGTGCTCACACCCACAGGATGCCATGAGGGCGGCCAATGCGGATGGCATGAAAGGCTGGTTGAAATCCTGCAAAAGACAGCTGCTAATTCTCGCAACTCTGTGCTCCATCCAGGATGAGAGGCAGGGTAGCTGGTGTACCAAACTCTGGACTCATCCAGCAGGCCCGTCCTTATGAGGGTAAAAGGGAGAGGAGGAGGAAGGCAATGCTCACTGCCCCATGCCCCCGGAGCAAGTAACACAGGATGCAAACACCCCAAACTAAGGAACAAAGCAGCATCACGCTGTTCTCCACGGCCTCTGCCATTTACAGGGCATGTGACTTCTACAGATGGAGGACTTGTGGGGGTCAGCCAAATGGCCAGGCGGGCAGAATGGAACAGCCCGATCTTTCTGTGGCCGGGGGATGCAAGGAGCTGCCAGACTCCCCACCCCCAGCCACCTGAGCATTGCAAAGGGTTGTGCTCTGAGCCGCCTAAGCCCAACTGTCTTTCCGAGGGGGAGGCAGGCTTCCAGCTTGTGCAATCAACTGTGCTTATTCACTAGAAACCGGAGTGCCATTCCACAAGTGCAGGAACATACACGCTTTGAATTAAAGACCCCCCCCACACACACACACACTTCGCACTCGTTGTTACCCCACACTTTCAGCAGCATTGCATTTTCCAGCCCAGTATCCTATTTCCTACACCCGACGGCCCCGCCACAGTACTCTTGGTTGTTGGCTGACTTTCCACACCATTATGCGAAGGCTTTTTTTCTTTTAACGAAGCGCGGAGCAGACCTGATGCAATGCCCTGAGCAGGGCACAGTGACATTGAGATGGATCGGTGTCCGAAGTGCCATGGGAGGCAAGAACACAATCCTGGAGGAAGTGAGGCAGTAAGAAATTCCTCGGAACTCGGCCCTGTTATTAGGAAGTCGCTCCCAACCACGCCCCCCTTCCCCTTCCTGCAAGGCAGAATCTGGGCAGGGGAAAGGGGCAAACCTATTTCCCTCTGCTTGTTGGGGCAGGAGAAAGCAAGAAGAATGGCAGGAGAAGCGCTGCCTGTAACTACAAGCCCGAGACAAACGTCTCCGCTCCATCCACCGGCTAAAGAGGAAACAAGAGAGCACCTATTCAACAGCCTGGCAGGCCTGAGCACTCCTCTGTAGCAGAGGGAAGCAGGCTTTGCTGGATCGGACCAAGGGCCCGTCTGACCAAGAGGCACGTGGCCTGGCTGGACCACTGGGCTGATGCAGAAGGTGTGGGCAAACATGGATTGACCATGCTTTGGACTCCCAAAGCCCAGGTTCCTGACCACTGGCTGCATTCCCTTGGGGCAGCCCCTTCGGGGAGATGCAGAGCACAGCAGCTGTGGCCCTTTTCTCCCTCTGCTCCTCCACATTTCCACTCCCCCACCTCTTTCCCCTCCCGAGATCAGGCATGGCATCCCCAAGCCCACCAGCAGCTGGGAAACAGGGGTAGGCGGGGGCATGCTGTGCCCAGCATGTGGGGCACCTGGGACAGTGGGCGGGCCCCTTGGAGAGGAGAAGGCCCAGCTGGTCTGGCCTGTTTTCAACTCCTGCTCTACTTTGTCCCTCCCCCCAGCACGCGGCTCTCAAGGGAGTCAAAGGACTGGCCTTCCCTCCATGGCCCCCTGGAGTCAGTAATCAGAGGGACCACGTGTGGCAAGCAGGATTTGGAACAAACCCACAACGAACTCAATGTGGGCCCCTGCCAGCCAAGGAAGCTGCCCTGGGGAGGGAGAGAGGCTTGCAGGCAGCAGGCAGACAAACACGGTGTTCCCTGCTGCCCTTCCTCCCTTGTGCGGGAGCAAGAGGGAGAACGAGAGCACACGGACCAAGCGGCCGGCCTCCCTGAGGAACGACCCTGGCAGACGTGTGGCTCCGAGGGGATGCAACATCAAACATGTCCCCCAGCAGGAAAAGGGTCATACAAGGGAGCAGTTTGCCTTTCTTTTCTGGAAAAGCAAACATGGTTATCTGGCTCATGCCATCAAAGGCCTGTTTCACTGGCCACACACATCAGTTCAGCACTGTCTCACTCGGTGCGGCTTCAGGGAGATGCCGGCTCGCTGGCCGGCCATTCCGGGAGCCCTGCAAGCAACACAGGTGCTTCACAGTGCTGCTCTGGATCAACAGATGGCTCCGGTTGGGCAACCCCAGATTCTTTGCACCTGCCTGCTAAAAAACACCAGCACAGCATTGTGATTGGTGCACCGGGCCTGGGCTTGGAAGACCCAAGTCCATGTCCCCACTCAGCCACATGACCCACTCACAGGGCAGCTCTGGGCAGAAGTGGACTCCTGGCTTAGACTCCCTTGGGCCATGCACACCTGCCAGGGTCCCATGCACGAGGGAGAAAGAGTGTGTATATGGCAGAGACATAAAGGAGGGCGAACTTGGCGTGCACTGAGGGGGGAACATACCCAGGCAAATGTGGGATACCTCCTTTAGAAGCCAGGTTGTGCGCTGTGTGAAGATCACAACTCCAAGGTCTCCCCGCAAGGGGGATGATGTGCTCAGCAGGGCATCAGGTGGGGGAAGGCCAGGTGCAGCTCCTGCACAGATGCTTTCGGTCTGGTGCAGACCAGGACCAGGAACTGGGGTGCTGTGCTGCAGTTCCTGCACGTGCCCTTCTGAGCAGGGGCAGGCGAGTGAGGGAAGCCCTGAAGGATGGAACTGCCCGCCACCAAGGTCTGCCCCGGCAGCCATGCGAACAGGCACTTCCAGGGCCAGCTTCTCATGCCTGATCCCAGCGACACGCCGAGACGAAAGATACAGTTAAGGTTGGGCTGAGCCGTCAAGTTCCATCTTGTCCCTGTTCTCGTTTTTCCACCACTGAGGCAGGCGTCCTCCCACATTTTACGCTTCTCCCCATCCCCTGCCATGCAGACCTGCAGAGGCACGCTCGTGTGCCCTGTTCGAAAGGGACGCGGCATACGCCTGGCCCCAGTGACGAGATCAGGGGTGCAGAACCTCAGGCCGGGGGGAGGGTTACGGCCTTCCTGCAGGGTCACTCCTACTTGCCGTCAGCCAATTCCTGCTTCTCTACATTTTCCCACCCCCTCTCATTCTGAAAGGTTGAAATGCTTTGACTAAGGCTGCCGGTGTGACTAAGAGCATGGAGCTAAAAGAGGCTGGAGCTCCGGGGTCACCTCTTCTCTTTGGCCCCACCCCTTCTGGACTCAGCCCCACCCACCATTGGGATGTAGGCTCAGAGAGCTGCTCTGGAATGGAATTTGGCCCTCCGGCTGAGTCGGAGGTTCTGCACTCTGGACTAACATGCATTCAGGTGCATTTTAGAAGAATACACCGTCTTCTCCAGGCATTTCCAGACATGCACATATTAAAAGAAAGCTGTGGCATTCCACAGAGTGCATCACAAGCTCAGAACAGTACAGATGTCTAGCTGTAAACTGTTCAATCTTGGGAGATACAGATCAGCTGAAAATCTCAATGAATTGATGTACTGATCGCCCCCTGCCCAAACTCCGCCTAACTTTGCTCTTGCTGTCCCTGTTCCTCTAATTTTCTTAATCATGAGCCTTCCAATCATCTAGAGAAATGCTCTTCTGCCATTCGCCCTGATTGGTTTGATAGCTCTGAACTCACTCAGTGCGTTCTGCCTCCTACACATGCAAGCCAACTCACACCACTGAAAACTCAGGAGTCAAGGCCTGGCCATTTCTTCCAAGGACCCCACCCAGATGAAGGTCAAGTCAAGATATGGCACTTCAGCCCTGGGTTCTCCAGAGAGGTGGTGCACCAGCTTCTCCTGTACTTGTTTCTATAGGCAGAGAAATGGGGCAGAGAGCAATGCAACTTGATTCCAAGGAACGGGGAGGGTGGTGCGTCTTCAGTGGAGGCAGCAACGTGTTCCCCCAGATGGATCTGCTGAGTTCTATGTCATCGGAACCCAAATGAGATTAGGGAAAAATGGCAAATAACTCCCAACAAACTGGAGGTTCTCTTCAAAGGCTGTACAACTGACGTGTACATTATCTATCTAGACTTCACCCACTTCTGACAAAGTGCCCCAAATTAGCAAAAAGTGGGCTGGATGGAACAATGGTCAGGTCGATCCTCAGCTGACTACTGAATTGGACTCATAGAGAGCTCATTAACAGCACCTTCTCAGATTGGGGTGAGGGAACAAGTGGGGTGCAGCAGGGTTCTTCAACATTTTAATTAATGAGGAGGAGGAGGAAGTACAGGGAAAGATAATTTGCAGATGACAAAACTGGGTGGAAGAGTCAAACCCAGGAAGACAGAGAAAGGATCCAGGGTGATCTTGACAGGCTAGAAGGTGAGGCTGAGAATTAAAGATTTATTTATTAAACACTTTTCTAACCCGGCCACTTCAAGTGTCTTTGGGTGGCTTACAGAAAAATGAGCAGAATAAAACAAACTCCACAGCATACTAAAACCCCAGTTAAAATCAATCAAACATTTAAAAAAACAGGAAAATAAAAAGGGGTTTGCCTCACTCCAGAAAGAATGTAATGTTGGTGCCAGGCAAACCTCTCTGGGGAGTGAATTCCACAATCAGGAGACCACCACCAAGAAGGCCGTTCTCTGGGTATTCACCCTCCTAACCTCCTTCAAGAAGGGCTCCTGGAGAAGGGCCTCTGCCTCAGGTCTCAAGGGGTGGGAGGGCACCTAGGGAAGAAGGCGCCCCTTCAGGTATCCCAGCCCCAAGCCGTTTAGGGCTTTATAGGGTCATCACCAGCACCTTAAATTGGGCCTGGACTTCAACTGGCAGTCAGTGTAACCAACAGAGGACCAGTATTGTATGTGAATACCGGCCAGTCCCCATTAACATCCTGGCAGCTCTATTCTGAGCCAACTGAAGCATCTGGACCATCTCAAAGGGCAGCCCCACACAGAGCGTGTTACAATAATCCAACCAGGAAGTTACCAGAGCATGGGTCACCATTGCAAGGCAATGCTCATCCAGGTAAGGATGCAGGTGGTGGATCAGCCGAAGCTGAAGAAAAGCGCTCCTCGCGACTGCTGCCACCTGGGACTCCACGGACAGCTCTGGGTTGAGACTAACAGAATGAAATTCAATAGGGAAAAATGCCAAGTCCCCCACCTAGGAAAAAGAACTCAAATGCATTGATACAAGATGGAGAATACTCAGTTCAACAATACTGCAAAAAAGAAGGATCTTGGAGTTGTTTTAGATCACAAGCCAACAATGTGATGGAGCTGCAAAAAGGACAAATGCTATTTTAGGTTGCATTAATAGAAGTATTGCTTCCAGATCCAGTGAAGTGCTAGTTCCCCTTTACTCAGCACTGGTTAGGCTCTGCCTGAAGTCCTGTGTCCCGTTCTGGGCAGCACATAAGAAAGAGGCAGAGAAACTAGAAAGGGTTCAGAAGAGGGTGATAAGGATAATTTGGGGAGTGGAAATAAAGCCCCGAGAGCAGAGATTGAGCGAGCGGGGCATGTTCAGCCTAGAGGATATGATAACACTCTACAAGCACTTGAAAGGCTATCACAAAGAGGAAGGACAAGAGCTCTTCTCGGTTATCCCAGATTGCAGGACATGGAATAAAGTACTTAAATTACGGGAAACCAGATTCCAGCTAGGTAACAGGAAAAACTTCCTCACTGTCAGAGCAGTTGCAACAATGGAACCCATGACCGAGGGAGGGGGTGGGCTCTCCCACACTGCAGGCATTCAAGATGCTGCTGGACAGCCCTCTGGGAGGGATGGTTGAACTGGGAGCCCACTCTGCAGGGGGTCTGACCAGATGGCCTTCTTGGCCCCTTCCAGCTCTACTGTTCTAGGATTCTGTGTTAGAGCAGTAAGATTCTGACATTACATTGCATGTCTCAACAAGAGCCTGCAGTTCAATAACCACCCACGTTCTGGGACTGAGTATGGACTGAGTGTGCCTTGTCAACCTGTGGAATATTGTTGAAATGTGGGTTGTTGTGTTCTCTGAACCTGAGATAAGAAACCATGGCAAACAACCCAGCATTCACACCTCAAAAACAGGCCATACCTTCTCTTCATGGGCTGTTGAGGTTTATAGCCCAGGGCTTGCTAGCATGGCTGAATTCAGACAAAACCATGAACCCAATCTTCATCAGGGAGTGCCCCCCCCCCCAAGGTCACTGGGGCAGTGTAGGGCTGGGTGGGTGAGGCTCACAGCCCCCACCTCCATTTACTTGCCCACCCCAGTCTACGGCAAGCAGCCAATGGGCCAATCAGAACATGCAAGGATCACGTAAAGAGGCGTGAGCAACCCTGGAGGCCACTGGGTCCCAGCACCTGCTCAGTGAGGACCCTGCCGCCAAAGCTTCACCATCGGAAGGCCCCCGGTGCTGGAACATGCCCGCCAAGGCCGGCTGTTCTGCTGTCCAGCCACTCGCCCCGTTAGGATGTCCCTTACATCTGCCCCCTGCTCAAGCAGACCTTCTGCCCTATTTGTGGGCCAGGTGGAATTGCCTTTCTCACAGGCAGGGCTCACCGTGGGCAGCAGAGCTAACATCTCCTTTCGAAGGGCCAAGACAGGGATGGTTGTGCTACCACTGTGAACGGCAACCCTGCTAGCAGCCTGGCTCCCATCCTACCACGCCCCGCACCAACTTTCTGGCGTGCTGTGCGGGAAGCGAGAGGAGATGGCCACCACATGGAGGAAACATCGCATGGGAACTGAAGAGCCTGCCAGTCCTGTGCACACACAAAAGTCCCAAACCCAGCCCAGGAGAATCTGGCGTTTCTTCTCCCTTTTCCTCCAAGCATCTCCTTATCTATCCAGGTGAACGAGAATGCCAAAAGGAAACGTGGGGTGGGGAACGTTTTGGGTCCTGCTGATATTGCAAGACCCCCATTTGTATCATTGTCTCCCCAAATCTGAGGGGGCTACAAAACCTCAAGACCACATGGTACTTTTGTTGTTGCATCTCTGCATACACTTTTGGTAGGCAGAAATGCAGCATGTAAGTACCTTTAATAAATATTCTGCATACAGACTGCCCAGCAGCTGGGTCTCCCCGGGCTTATCCTATACCCATGGCAGAGGTGTAAGGGGGGCACTGGAAAACAAGGCAAAGGTCTGGAATTCAAGGAAACTGGGGACAGGTCATGGATTTCACAAATGGCTCATTTAAGTTATTGCACGTAATTTGGAATCTGCTGATCTGTCTGAACATTTCCAAGCAATGTTGCAAGTTTACCCACAACGTTTACTAGGAGAATGATGCATTATTCTCCAGTGGTAAACCCATTCATGATATTCTGCTAGGGAAGAGAGAGGGCTGGGAGAGGCTAAGAGAAAATTGGATGTGGAAAATGGAACCAATCTGGTTAATGGCAGAAGTGGGAGAGAGACCCTCTGATGGATACACATTATGGGCAACGGGCTCGCTCACTCAGTGACAGGTTGGTTAAAAGCTGAGAACTGGAAAGAGGAAATACTGTGACAACTGGAGAATGACAACACCCCCACAAAATGCTAATGGATCTAACAGCCCAGTGCTATGAGTAGAATTTTGGTGCTGCCTGGGCTTCACTTCCTCCTGACTGGAGGTCCTGGCTTGCGGGTGGAGCACTGTGTTTGGACCACCGGCTAACCCTGTCCTTGCCACAGTACAGGGTGCAGCACCTTGGTGCCTGATGCGTAGGGCTCTTATGTAGTTCCCCCCACCCTCTTCCACTCTAAATGCTTGAATCATCTCCCCTAAGGCTTAGCTGCTGAAGCTTTAAGCCAACCTATGTTGGTCTCTTTGTTACTTTGGGCCTCATCCCCCCACCACTGGAACATGCCCCCCTAAGAATTTTTCCAAAGGAGAAGGAGTTTGCTCCTTCAGCTGAAAGTAGTTCTGCTCCACATGAGCAAATCGGTGCCAAAAGGGACCAGAGCAAGAGCGTTTACGCTTGTTGCAGCAGTGAACAGACAAGGGTCTCTCCAAGCTTCCAATTATCCACTAGAGGTATGTTAAATTCTTCCATAAAACCTTTTGATTTGCAGTCTTAAAAGAAACAAAAAACTTTTACCTGGCAGGTACTCCCTCAGCCTGCAAAGGCGGAAGACTGAAAAGAGGGCCACTCAATCAGAGGCACTTAACTTTTGCCTCCTCCCCTTCAAAACGCTCCTGATCCAGCTATGTGGCAAGACAGCAAACTCAGCTGCATGGGCTGTCAGAGTGGGAGCATACATTCTGTATAACACGAAGCACGTGAGCTAGACTTTCCTTTGCCTTCTCCATATCTTTGTGTTGACTTTCTCTACTTGGTTATCTTGTTTTTATTGATCTGAAAGCTCCTCTGAAAGCTCTTCAATTAGAGAGTAGCTTATTGGTGCTTCAAATGATGATGTTTACAGGTACAGTCAGTCCCTCAGCTGTTCAACAGACCTAAATTCAGCCATGAGACAACTTCTGATCTCAAAAGGTTCAACCAGGAATCCTGGCTTCCTGAAACAAGAGTTGTGTGCTGCTATCCAGCACCTCCCTTCATGAGTATAGGTGAACAAACTAGGATGAAAGAGGTTTGACTAATGGCCAAACCCAGACTGCTTAATTACACTAAACAAACCAGCATTTTAACCAGCTTTAAACCATGGTTTGTTGGTGGGTTATGAATCCTGGCTTCTTTTAAAGCACTGAATTATGATTATGGGTTTGGTGGGTAACACAAAGCTTGTGCTACCATATGAGTGGCTTTCATTGCAAAATCTGAGACAAAAACCCACCCTAGTGTAAAAGGATTAGTCTTTACTGCACACGTTATCTCACTGCTGAAATTAAGTTAAGGGGTCAATGAACTGCAGGCCTGCTCAACTCTACAGCCATATTTCAAGGAACTCCAGAAGATCATTTACTGGGCAATAGGTTCTCAAACTGCTTCTGCCACACCGAAGCCAATAAGTGAAATATTTAGGCACCTGAATGGATTTTAGGCACTAGGACAGCATGTGCTTCCCTCTCAGATTCTGGTGCCAGAACTTTTAAGGTATAAATTTATATGGTCAGGACATGCCACAAGCTGGTAACCAATGCTGGATTGCAAACTTTCTGATTCTCACTTAGGGTTCCATTAGTGCAACATCTTCCAGAAGTGACATGGTCCTATACTCTAGGATGGCCCACAAAATATGCTGAGAGAAAGCCTTTGGCATTAAAGGCATCTTCACACTGCTATTTTCAAGAGGGCTTTTAATCTGTAAACTCCTCTGCAAGTCAGCACTGTTCTTTAAAACAAACAGAAAGGACCATGGAAATCTGATGCGATACAAGGTCACAGTGTGCTCAGGTAAGGCACCTGAAGAACTCCACGACACGATGGACATACACCATCGTGTAGATATGACTGCACAAACTCTTGACTTGTGAAAGCCATCCTCAGATGACGCTTTTTGAGGATAAGCACACTAGGAAGCTAGGGCCGGGTCTTTTCCTGGCCCCCTACATTGACAGAACAACACCTTCCATTCCGGCACAACAAAACAGCCATGTCTCTAAAAGCAACACTCAGCTGAGAGGCAGAAAACACACATGTGTGGAGCCCACCACTGCGAGTTCACTTGGGCGGTGTCCCTTCACTCCTGCTTTTCCCAGAACAGGCTTGAACGGCAGCCAAAGCAATTATTAAAACAGGACTACTCCTTCCTATTGAGGCCTCGGCTTTATCTTTAAGCCCTTTCCAGAAAAAACCCAATTGCAGGTCAAAATACTACTATACTTAAGCCAAGTGCTGCATCTTCTACAAGGGCCAGTTCCTCCCCACACTTGACAATATTTCAGGAGGAAGTAAATCAGAAACTTAGAGTAGGCTATGACCCACTAACCGTCATATGATCAAATGCTTGCACTTTTAAAATTTTCATTCTGAGATTCTGCAGCTTCCCTAGGGCAGCCTTCCCACAACTCGCTGCCCTCTAAACCTGCAACTTCAAGCACTTCTATTAGTCATGTTGGCTTGGCTGGCAGAAACTGAAGTACGAAACATCTGGAGCGCTCCAGTGTGGGGAAAGGCTGCCCCAGAGAGAAAACCCAAATAGACCAAGATTTTGGGGCAAGGCGATGGAACTCGCCGGGATCATCTTGCCTTCCTTGGGTTTGGTGGTTCCAACAGCAGCCTCTGCAAAACCACCACCAATCAGTCCATCTGGACATCAGCCGCCCACCCGCTGCTCCTCTCTTCCGCATCTGCCCCCATGCACTGCAGTTCTTCTGAAGAGACTCTCTAGTCCAGGGTTCCTCAAACTTTTCCACCAGGGGACCAGTTGAAAGCTGCCGGTGCTGGATGCGGGCCGAAAAGGTGGTGCCGGCAGTGCGCAAGGGCCGGTGAGGGGGCGGGGGCAGGCATGGGGCAGTGTGTGCGGGTGGGTGCGCCCGTGGCAGGTCCAAATGGGCATGGCGGGCTGGATAAATGGGCATGGTGTGCCAGATGCAGACCCCGGGTCGTAGCTTGAGGACTCCTGCTCTAGTCTCCTCCTAAAGTCCTAAAAGCGTCCTTCTGGCGCATAGCGGAGGATTTCTGCAGAACTTCTCCTTCGGTTCTTTCCAGGGTTCTGCCGTTAGCACCACATTCTGGGACGTATGTGCACAAGTAAGCATGCAGGTTTACTTAGGCTGCCCAACTGGGGCAAATCAAGTTTTTGCATAGCTCGGATTGTCTTTTTCTGTCTTTAGCAACTTGGAAAGAGAAAAAGAGATGGCCATGTGGGCTCAAGAAACACTGCTGTGCTGGGGAAAGGAACCATACACCAAACTGTGAAGAACTGAATGCTGGATGTTTTGCAACTCTGAATTCCCTATGGGGGGTGGGGGTTGCCAGAACATCAGATGGACCTGCCAGATCAGATGAAGGCCCCCTCTTGTCCAGCTTGCTGCCCCTGAACGGCTGACCAGCTGCTCCCAGTAAGCCCTCAAGTAGGCCACAAGCATTCTGCTGCATGTCATATAGGGCAGAGCACTGCCCGACTGAAGGCAATAAAAACTAGGCAGTAAGAGATGCCCTTGCCTCCATGATCCTGCGTTTGCTTCTGTGACTCTCAACAACTGGACAGCTCAGCCCCTTTCCTAAAATGTACGCCAGTTTAGAATTCGCTGCTCCGCCTCGCTTGGCTCAGCACAGCCTTCCCTGGCCTGCAGCCTTCCAGATGTTTGTGAGTTCATTTCCCATCAGCCCCAGATACCATGGCCAATGGACCAGGAGTTGTAGTTTCAAACATCCAGGGTTGAGGAAGTCTGACCTTGTGCACAGGCTCAGCATCGGCTAATAGGAAAGATCCTCCAGGAACTCAAGCAGCACAGCTCAGGACTGGGCTCAGGACTGTGTCCACACTGATCAGCAGGGGTGGAAGCAGCTCTCTGGGTCTTCAGGTGGGCTTTTTCTACCTCAGTCCTGGTGGAGACGAGAGGAGGGAACCCAGGGCCACTGTCCTGCTCCACGTGGGACTTTGGCACTGCTCATATGCTGGCCCAACCAATGGAGAGAGAAAGCATAGGGCATGGCTGTCTTGCTGGAAGAATGTGCGGCACACAGATCAGCTCATGAGCCCAAGTCTCTCCAGGCAGACTCAGCAGGCAGACTCCAGGTGCTCAGCTCCAAGTGGTGGTGGTGGTGGGGGGGTAGTGATGGCAGCTGCAACCTGGCCCCATGATCTCAGGCTTCCTGGGCTCTCATGCATTAAGCAAAGCACAGCACCTGGCCCGGCCCAGCCCAGCCCAGCCGGGAGAATTCCCTGCTCCTACGTGCTCCCCAGAGCATTGGGGTTCAGAGGGCCCCACAGTGCAGCACAATGCAACCGCTTGGATTCAGTGCAGGCAGAGAGACACGGGTATGGAGGATATGGAAGGGTGGAGATCGGGGGATCAGCAACAATCCGTCTTTGAGCAACAGCCTCCTCCACTCTGAGCCTCCGTGCCAAAGGAACACAGGGAGGGGGAGAGCGAGCCAGCACAAATCTGCATGCTCTCCACTCCCCATGCTCCCTGTCGGAGCTACCGGGCTGCTCAGGCCACCCTGTGGGCCGACGTGCACCCTTTCCCAACCTCCAGCTCTCCGGGACTTCATGAGACAGGACCCCGCCCAGCTCCTCCTCCCTCACTGGCACTGGGAGGCGGGCAAGACCAAGCACGTTCCCGCCCAATCCAACACCGCCAGACACCCACCCCTTCCCAAATAGCCCCCGTCTTTAGAGATGTAGGGCCCCATCCTGTCTGCGCATCTCACTTCCCCCATGGCCCTCAGGACTATGACACTCATCCTTCTGACCACTAGTCATGCAGGCTAGGAGTTGATCTGCTACAGAATTTAATATGCTGCCTTTTGCAAGGAACCCAGGGGAGCAAAAACAGCCCTCCTCACAGCAACCCTGCAGGGTAGGTGAGGTGAGAGTCAAGGGCTGGCCTAAGCTGCCCAAGGAACTTCATGGCCAACTGCAGACTAGAATCCAGATTTCCTCACCCTAGTCCCACCTGAGCTTTGCCAACTGCCCAAGTTTCAGGAATGGATTCAGGCACCACTCCCTTCCCTGCCGGTTGCCTGTTTCCTGACTTTTAGGTGGGTTCCTGTCCCTGTTACTCCACACTCAAAAAAGTACTAAAAAGCTTGGGAGCAGGATACCTGAAGAAGCACCTGTTCCCATATGTATCTACACAGTCCCTACTGAGAGAGCCATCCTTTAAGCAGGTAAAGAGGATGGCAAACAGAAGAGGGGGCTTCTCAGTGGCTGCCCCGCATTTGTGGAATGGCCTTCTGAAAGTAGTTCGCCTGGCGCCATCTTTAGTCTTTTCAGCACCAGGCAAAAGCAGTCCTCTTCTCCAGACATTTTAACAACTGATTTTATATTTGGATGTTATTCATACTGTTTTTAGCTTTAATATATTTTAACTTATTATTATCTGACCACTCTCTGCTTTATTGTATGTTGTTTTTATTATTGTTATTTTAGATAATATCTGTTTAGAGGGTCTTCGGACTAGTATAGCAGAGCGTAAGTTGAATTATTATTAGTATTATAAATAAGCAGGCATTTTTGATTCATTGGCCCTGCCCCATTTGTTGTAAGCGCCATCACTAGAACATGCCCCAAGAGCTACTCTGCCAGCCCTTGAACAGGAAAAGATTCTGCAACTATGGTTTAAGGCTGTCCATCTGTCCACTGGCAGATTCCTTCCCTCCTGCCAATCCAGTGGGCCACCAGCTCTATGCCCAGGGAAGAGCTCCCATAAGCGGGGCATTTTTACACTGCCATAACAAAGGGCAACACAGACCCTGGTCCTCATTCCAGTGGCAGCACTTTTCCAGCTTCCTCAAATGATGCTGGGAAAGCAAAAATGGAGGGCTGTACTCAAAGCAAGGTCCAGGACAGAAAATAAGACACCAGTCCATTCACCAACTTAAACTACAGGATGGTGTTTCTAGTACTGAAAGAACCACCCATTCTTCTGACAGAATTCCCGTGCTGTCTAGAATAATTACTTATGCCATCCCCAGCCCACCAGGACCATCTCTTACACTGGCCCCAGCTTCATTGGCTGTCAAGGTAATCGTGTCTTCCATTCACTGCATACCCTCCCAAATGTTGTTAGATCAGTGCTCCCTTCAGCAATGGCTGTCCTGGCCAGGGTTGGTTGGAGCTGCAGCCCACACATTTCCCACCCAGCTTTAGACACGCTGCAGAATATACTGCAAGCTGCCAGTTGCACTTGTCCTGTTTGGACCACTTATCCTAAGGCAGCTTCCTAGGCTCCTAGCTCCATCAGCCTTTTACTGAGAATCACGAGGACTAGAATCTTTCTTATTCCTAAGGGAAGGCCATCACAAATTGGCAGAGGAACTTCTTCATGTCCAGGAAGTCTCTAGATCCCAGAAATTCCACAGAACCTCTACTTGTTAGTGATCTAGATGTTATCAGATCCATAGGGGACAGCCAGTTATGTTCCTTGTGACCCCTTCATGTGCCACTCCGACTGCTTCCACCATTCTCCCCACCTTAACCCCACCACCCCAATAATGTGCCATATGTACAGACCTTTTTAAGAGTGTTAAAAACCCTTCAGGTGGCTTATTTCCTCATGCATTCTCCCAACTATCCTGTAAGGTAAGCACAACCATTTTCTTCATACTGCATACAGGTAGGACAAGGAAAGTTTGCACAAGGATGACCTAACAAGTTTGATACAGTAGGCAAGATCTGAACGAGGAATTTTCTGGCACGGAACTACCTAGGCTAAGCCTCTTGGCATTACATGTAAAGAGTTTTGCAGGCATGCTCCCGGCAACCCTGACAACCACCCTGCAAGCTAGAGCAGTATCGCTGTCACTCTTTTGAAGAGGGTGAAGCAGAGACCAAAGGAGGCAATATCCAAACTGGGAGCTTCTTGGTTAACAGGTCAGCCTTTCAACCACTACACTGTATATCCACAAACGGACATCCACCATTTCCAGATCTAACAGATGAGTGGAATGGGGAAAAATCCAACTTTTCTTCGGATGTTCAGAAATGGTTATGATTTTTAAAGGCTTACCAATAATCACAGACTGCAAACTTCTTTACTTCCCTTTTTTTCCCCTGTATCCCTCCACCTTTTTCTTGTTCAACATTTAGCCTTATAGAGACTTAGAATCCAAAAGCTGGTTCAATTTTTATTTTTCTAAAGCAGATTCTGGAATAAAGGTATTATGCTATCACTGTGGTTGAAGCTCTCCCTTCCCATAGCTCGTCTAAAGCCACCTTGCAAATTCATTGCAGAAACCTAGATGAAAAGGAGTTCCAGAGTGATCCTGGACCAGGATTTGTCTCTTCCTCAGTCTAGCCCACTGAAAGGAGCTAACATGTAAGCAGGAGGGGAGATAATAACCATCGCAAACCCACCTGGAGGAAGGAACCGAAAATACACACGTTTTTAATGCGGGGACTTCCAGGTTCACAGCCTGCATTTGTTACCTGTTACATAGCTGCATCTACAGATGCATAAATGGGTCATCCAGAGTTACTAGCCCTCAGTACTAACCCCACCTAGCTAGGTAGTGTAAAGCTAGTTTTGGTCTTAAGAGGAAGAAGAAAAAAAGCCAGCTTTCCTTAATTTAAAAAACAAACAAACATCAGCTGTCAGCATTAAGCAGGCTTAATCTCACTAGGCTGATTTTCCCATTTGTGTGCCTGTTTTGGATGCACCCTATCTGCAGAAAGCAACTTCTTAAAGTTCAAATACATTACCAAGGACAGCACCTGCTAACAAAAGTAGCACTGACAAATATCCAGCGCCCACAATACACTGTTCTCTCACTGCTGCAGAAAACGCACTTCTTCATCCGGAGGCTCTCCTGGTGTACAAGGGGGTGACACCAGGACAAGGAAGCTCAAGGCCCCCTCAGCACGCTTGGGAGAGCTGGAGCTGCAGCAGCCGCCTCTCAGACCCTGCGCTGCCAGGCCGGGCTGTCAAATATTTTGCTCCCTCCACTTCACCGCCTCAGGCTCCCCCTCCTTCTCTCCCACCCCCTAATTCAGATCTGAGTTCAGCCCCACCCACCCAAATCCTCCCCCACCTACTCAAATGCAAACCTAACTCAGTCCTGCCCACGCACATTCCTTCCCGCCCCCAAGTCAGCCTTGCACGGACTCGACCCACCCAAATTCTCTCCCACCCACCCGCAAACCAAGCCCTTCAAACTCCAGTACCTGACCTCCCTGGCCAAGATCTGCCCCCTCAAACATCAGAAGCCTCCCCCTCTACGGACACACACAGCTTCCCGCCCCCGCAACACAAGTCGATTTCCCCCAGGGACCGCGAAAAGGACCCCGATGTCTCCAGCTCGCCTTCCTTGCCCTGCACAGCACCCAGCGGGGAGGCTGGGAAGAGAGGTAAAGCCAGGTTTAGTCCCGCCCGAGCCTCGCACTAGGCCTCGCATCCCCGGCCTTTCCTGGTCGCCGCGCCCGGGGACCCCACCTCTCCCCGGGGGAGGGGCTGCCGCTGGCCCCGCTCGAGCCCTTGGCTGCCTTCCCTTCCCCACCCCCACCCGGGTCCGCCATTGGCCCAAGCGAGGGCCAGAGGGGAAAAGACGCAGGCAGCCTCTCCATTGGCCGGCGCGGCCGCCCGTCAACACGCCTCCCGCGGAACCACCGGGCTGGCCTCGTCGCGGTGCACCTTGGGAGCCGTAGTTTCCGACTCCATTGCACCTGCAGACCCAACGCAGAGGAAGACTACAACTCCCAGGAAGCCAAGCAACATTTCCTCCCCTTAAGGCGCTCCTTGGACTTGCAAGCCCCCTCCCTTAAAAAAAAAACATATCCTGCCCCCCCCCCACTCACCCACCCCAGCAAGCCCTCGTACAACGTATGCACGCAGCAAAGAAATAGGGGTTTTGGAGGAAGGGGTGGAAAGTGATTTCCCCTCCACTTCCTTGCAATGCTTGCAGCAGCCCTGGAACTTCCTAAATGCAAAGAGAAATTCACTGCAAAAGCCTCCCACTGGGATTATCATACTAATTTTTTTTTTTTTTTTGTGGAGGGGATTTATTGCATGGCTTCAACTAACAGACATCCCCAATACACACCCAGCGAGGGGTTGCCTCCCCGCTCCTCTAACCCCTTTCACCTTCACCCTCTGCCCCAGCCCCCTCCCCAAACGCACCTCCAGACGGCCGAGTTTAACGTCAAATCCCTTTCCCTGGCCCGGAAAGCGCGACCACCCGCTACATGCCCTTTACTGCACTCTCCTCTGAATCGATCGATCTCTGTTACATGCATGCCGTTTCGAGCGCAGGTTACAGAACGGGGATGCCCAACAAGCAAAAAAGTTCGGATTACAATCATAATCATAATCACAATACAAGTCACAAACAGTTTAGAAAAGAGGAAGCAGCATTGCGAGCGTAGCAAAGGGCTCCCCCCACCTACCCCCCCTCGATACTCTCTTAAAAGGGGAGGGGGCAGATCCCACGGCCAGCACCCCGATCCCGAAACACGGAGAAGGAGCCCACCCCGATCCCGCAGCCTTACCTTGTTGGTCCTGAAGGTGTGGGGGCCAGGAGGAGGAAGGAGACGACTGGAGTTTGGAGTCCGTTCCTGAGCAGATCTACCAAGTCCTCCCTCCCTCCCTCTCTCCCTCTCTCTCTCTCTCTCTCCCTCCCTCCCTACTGTAACAGTAGTTGCAAAGCCCCGTATGATGCCGTGAACTCCCTTCCTGGTTCTTCTCAGGGTAAAAACGGGACCCTCCCTCCTCTTAAAGGTGCAGCTGCCGGCGCCAGGCCGGGGGAACCTGCTGGGGCCCGGCGACGCTGGCCCGGCGACGCTGACATGGGGCTGCAACTGGCTGGGCAGGTCCCTGTTTGCACGGCAGGCAGGCAGGCAGGCAGCAAGCAAGCAGGCAGGCAGGCAGGCGGGCGCGCAGGCGGGCGCGCAGGCAGGCAGGGAGGGAGGGCAGAGGCGAGGAGCAGGAAGGAGGGGAGGGGGAGGCGAGCGTGCAAAAGGGAGGGAAGTTGGGGCAGGGAGCACGCGAGGCAACCCCTCGCCCTCGCGGCCGGCAGGCGCTCCGGCGGGCAGGCGAGCGAGCGCGCGGGCTGCCACGTCTCGCCTCGGCTGGCACTGCGCGTCCGTGCCAAGGGCACACGCGCCCGGGTCGCTCCGCCGCGGGGTGGCCGCCCTCGCCCTCGTCCTCGCGCGGCCCGGCCCCACCCAGCCCAGCCCAGCCGGGCAAGGACCCTCCTGCTCCCGCCGCCGCGGCTCCCGCAGCCCGGCCGCCTCCCCGAGCCGTGGCTGCGATCCATGTTATCTAAGCCAGCGCAGGCGAGGCTGTGCGCGGCCGCTGCTCCTGGCGCGGGTTTGCAACCCAAAAAGAGGGCGCGGGCGAGAGGAGGAGGCCGCGCGAGCTCGCGCGCAGAGCTGGGGAGAGGCGGCCGCCGAGCGCTCGCTCCGGAGTAAGGACGGCGAGGGCGAGCCAAGCAGCAGGTGAACGGGCTCCATCCAGAAGCCGCGCTCGAGCAAGCTGGGGAGGGAGAGAGGCTGCCCGCCGTGCTGCCGCCGCTGCGCCTAGGAAAAGTTGCAAGAGGACCTCGTGGCACCCCGGCCGAGCAGAGGCGACCTCGTAAAGCCGCCGGCTGTGCCGTTTCCTCAAAGTTAATCTTCCTTTCGCTGCTTGTCTGCGTGCACGCGCGTAAACACGCATAGCGCCAATACACACACACGGTGGACGGGTCAGTTTTTCTTTTCCAGGGTGGGTTTTGTTCTCAGTACCTTTCGGTGGCACAGAGAAATTTAACAAACATGAGCACCATATTTTTTTTTGAATAGAGCCTCCTAGTTCTTCCCTAGGGAGGGCTCCAGGCTACCTACCGCAAGAATAAATCTGCAAAGGTGGTTTAGACAGGCAGAAACACGTGTGAGTGTGCGTATGCACACACGAGCTTTACAAAGACAATCAGTTCACCAGTTCTGCCGATTAAAATATACCCCGAGGGACTGGCCGGGATCACCTTTCAAGAGCAGGGGCGGTCAACTTCTAGGGGTCGGGGGCACACTAGCTCTCCCCCAAACTCACCGGGGGTTGCTTCCCAGCTCCACCGAAATTGCCGCTAAATTTGCCACTGTTGCGGCTGCAAAACAAAAGGCAAGTTTGCAAGTGAAGGCAGACTCACCTGAGGAGGGATCCGGGAGACAGTTCTGTGCAGCCCTGAGCACCTGGTTTTCCCTTGCAAAGCTGTTTCTCTTGGCTGTCCTGACAGCCAATTCGTAGGCAGCGGGAGGAATGTAAAGAACCGGCCTTGGTGACTGCGTGAGATCTGATCTTTGCTCCAAAGACCTCACTGAGACGTTAGAACTTGGGACTTACAGATTAATAGATTTATTTATTAGATTTATATTCCATTTTTCTTTGCAATGAAAGCAGTTTGCACCATTCTGCTCTTGCTGCTCTCAACAGCCACCCTGTGAGATAGGATAGGCAGAGAGGCCATGGCTGACCCAAATTCACCCTGTCAGCTCCGTGGCTGAGTCCGACTTCAACCTGGATTGCCTGAGTTCCCAGTACTATGCTCTGAACCACAACACAGTCCATAATTCTCTCAAGTGTAAAACGCAATTGCTGTTATTAAGCCAGTGTGGTATTAAGAGCAGCAGGAGGAGAATGATGTCACTTTAAATGCACTTTAAGTGCTGCTTTTTTTTAAGTGGAATGCAAATCTAATAAATATTTGTTGTGAATAGGGTACTTATTTATTTATTTAGAACATTTTTATGCGACTGGCATTTGCTGTCACAGCTGTAATAAGCCTGGCTGATCAGTTTAAGAGGATCTCTTACCTGCCTTTTAATCTCATTGAACTGAAATATAAGTAAATAATTTTATTTATTTATTTTTATTGTTTTTTATTGCATTATAAATAACGGCATTACCCAGTATTAGCCCTCCATAGAATAGGCTCCCTGAGGCAAGTGGGACTTAAGTGGATAGACACTGTGTTTGTCCAATTCATTTCAATGGGTCTACTCTATGCTGGAGACAACTTTCAGTCTGGCTATAGTTAAATGAGGAGCTGCTTCAACTCTGTGGCAATTCCAGACCCGGAACCAAACCAACTCATTACATTCCCGCATGCCATTCCTGCTTCCTCCTGCTGCAGCTTTCTCTTTCTCATGGGAGATGTCAAGGTTTGGAAGCCCCTGGAGGCCAGAAGGCATCTCTCACAGGGCAGGATTTGCCCACACTTCCCGTGTCTCCCCCATGTCAAAGTTGGGTCAGGGGCAGAGCCAGGGCAGGAGAAGTTCTTGGATCAAGACAAACCTGCCCCCAGCCTGGTCACTCATCATGGATTTTAATTGCTGCCGTATGGCATAATCCCTACACTGCTTTTCTTTTTAATCTCAGGTTGCTTTGGCAGGTGTCGCCGGACCTGGCTGCGCAGATGCCCAGCTTGGCTGCACAGGCTGCATTACAGTCAAGCACTCCACGTGGGGCTGCCCTGGAAGTCATCTTGGGAATGGCAACCCCAGTGGGAGGCTGGCACATGGGTGGGAGTCTCCCTTATTCCGTTTGGCATACCCTGCCAGCCTGGCTTGGGCCTTTCAGGTGCCGACTGGTTTGCAGCTGTGTTACCTAGAAGACCCCTTGCAGCGGCATGAGCCCCCCGAAATATTAAGACTTGGGGGTCAAAGCCTGCTGCATACCAAGACTCCCAGGGGACTGGACCTTCCTGCACACCTTTGGAACCCCCTGCGCATGGAAACACAGATGGACCTCTTCACTTTGATGATGTCCCAGGAGACCCCCCCCACCAACACTTTTTCCAGTCTGTATTTGCAGTTGAATGAAAGTTGCTTGCTACAGCTAGTAGCAAGTGTGGTTTAATTATTTAATTGTAATTTGCATGTTTGTGTATTTATGAATATGAGGACAGCGCACTCTGGAAAGCTGGTTAAAAAGCATAACAACGTTTAAAAAACCACAAAAGAATAAAATAATGATAAACAAATGAAGGAAATAATCCTAAATCAGTATAAGATAATAAATAAGAGTAATATATAAAATTTAATATACAATGAAATTATTATTAATGAAAATAAATATAAATACAAAATAAAACCATGATAAAATAATATAAATATGAAAAATAAATGAAATTATAAAATATAAAATTCAATCATCATCATAAACAAAGGAAATAATAATATCTAAGTAGGCCTTGTCCACACCGAGGGTTTCTGGTTCTGCAGCTGGGTTAAGCTGTGAAAGCGGGGTGCTTTGGGGCATCGTGAAGCAGCAGAGAAGTTCTCCAAGTTGAGTATTCCAGGAGCAGGTGAAGGCAGAGGTCTGCTCTCTGCCTCCAAAGAAGGAGAAGGGGGCAGAGCCTGTGCCCAGCCCCTGCTACGCTGCAGCTTCTTACTCAGCGACACCTATGGATAAGCCATGCATAAAAATCCTTGCCCCGAGGAGCTTACAAAACTGGTTCATGTTGTTGAAGGAGAGACTTGGGGCAACAGCCAAGAAGCAACAGCTGCTGGGTGGGTCACGAAAGGTTCTGCTGCTCATAGGTGCAGCAGACGTGGTCCTTGGAAAGGAGCTTCTTGTTTTCCTGCTTGCATTGCCCCTGAATGCACAATCATGAGCACTGCAGTCTGACTTATTTTAGGGAAAGGCCCATGACTTGAGAAGCGAGGTCTTGTTTTGATTCAGTTCCTGGCATCTCCATCACCCTGGAGGGAAGTGGCAAGTTTGGGGAAACCAGAAGAGAAGAACCTTTTCTTCTTTCTAGAGGACCATCTGACAGAGTTGAGTGCTGATGGTTGGCAGCGCCGAAGCTCTGTATGACTGGGACCCCATTTTTTCTCCCTACACAGCAAGTTGCCACAGAAGGAACTGATCATTCTTGCAGAAGAATGGAATTCAGCTTTTGAAATCCAGCGGAGGGTTGCCTGAGCCTACTCCTTTGGCGAAGAACCCTCATCTCACTCAATTCAAGGCAATAACATTTGTTTCAAGCTCATCTTTAGATCTACCAACCTCCCTTTTATTCTTTCAGTGTCATTGTTCGTCTCCTTTTTCTCTTCTCTGCTCTTCCCCTGCTTGCTCTGTAGGGCAGCATTGAACTGGGTTTCTGTTTTACTCTGGCATGAGCCACAGATGTATTTCTTCATCCATTTCTCTTCTTGACCCACTTCTCTTTCAGTTCCCATTTTTTGGAATTGTTACCTTATGACATTGGACCTTTGTTCTCCCACCCACAAGCTCTCTCCATCATAGTTTGCCCCTTGTGTGGTCTGTTCTTCTTTTGTTTTTTCCTTCTTCCATATTTTTGCCCATCTTTATGGGACCATCTTGTGAATGTGTACTCAGATATAGTCTGCTTTCGGTACAACGTACTCTCGGGGAAATGACTCTAGGATTGTGGCCTTGCTTATTCCACCAGCAGACTGTGCTCATTGTGGTAGACATCACTACCGCAAGGCACTGGGCACACCTGGCCAGCCAGGAGAAAAGCTGCAGAGGCTTCCAACACCTGGAGCAAGAGCAGCTAAGGGTAGGGAACATGGAAGGGGTTGATCACATTCGGCACGCTAAGGGATCATGGAAGAGGCTTTCTGCATAGTTGGGGGGCTAAGCGACAGGCCCTTGAGGCTCCCTTCTAAAGAGAAATGGGGGTCTGCGCACATGTGTTTATGGAATTTTGTACACATGCAAGGTCCCAATGCAGATACAAGAGTTTGTATACTCATGGCTGTGAGTATACAAGGTATGGCTGTGAGAGTTGGACCACAAGGAAGGGTGAGTGCTGAAGAACTGATGCTTTTGAATTGTGCTGTTGGAGGAGACTCCTGCGAGTCCCTTGGACTGCAAAGAAATCAAATCAGTCAATCCTAAAGGAAATCAATCCTGACTACTCTTTAGAAGGTCAGGTACTAAAGCTGAAGCTCAAGTATTTTGGCCACCCAATGAGAAGGAAGGACTCATTGGAGAAGCCCCTGATGTTAGGAATGATTGCAGGTGAAAGGAGAAGGGGATGGCAGAGGCTGAGGTGGCTGGATGGAATCACTGGGGAGGTGGGTGTGGGCTTGGGAGGACTCCGTGGGAGGTGGAGGAGAGGAGAGCCTGGAGGAATGTTGTCCATGGGGTTGCAAAGGGTTGGGCACAACTTGGTGACTAAACAACAGCAACAAGGTCCCGATGCAGCCTCAGAGCTGGAGTTTGGTGATGCAGGACACCTCTGGTGCCCCCCTTTGATGGGTTATTTCCATGCCCCATGCCAGTGTGATGAATGCGTAAGATTTACTAGGACACCTTCTGTGGCATGAAAGGTCTATGGGCCTTCCCTCTTGCAGCCAGAGCTGCTGTGCAGACAGCGAAGCAAGGGGCTATTTATTTATCACAAACATGTGCATCCTGTCCTTCCGCATAAGCGCTCAGGATATCTTACATAGTATAAAATTAAAAACATACAATAATAAAACCACAATTATTAAAAGCATATAAACTGAACATTAGCAACTAAAAGAATATGGAAGAAAAGTAGAAAATGCTCATGCTATGGAGGATGTTCATGTTAATTTGGGGTGGGGTCTCAGGGGCCGGATGACTGGGAGCAATGGGGTGGACTTGTGCCAAAGTTGACCACCTGTTTTAATTTCCTACCAAATTGGTAAGATATCGATCAAGGCTTGCAAGGAAGCTGAACATGATGGACAGATGTGTTTTGACCAACAAGGCAACCGCTTGTAAAATTCAGTGGCGTCACTGCTTTTAATCAGACTGTTGTGCAAAGTTTTATATTGTCTGAAGTCCTGAGGCTTTGTTTCAGTTTCTTATCTGTTTCTAACGAAAGTGTTCTGGCAGGTTTGTATTCTTCTGAACAATTGCTTTTAAGCCTGCACTGCACTGAGATTGCTTTGACGGAATTGTGGATTGTACTGAACGGCTCCACTTTCTAGATGGCGTTTGTTGCTAACATTTGCTACGTGTGTGAGCTGCTTTGTGAAGGGCTGCAACTTGGAAAAAGCAAGATATAAATACTGGCTTGCAGTGGTGGTGCTTGGTGCCAAAAAGATGTGAGGCTCAGGGCCACAAATATGCAAACGCTACTTTGCATGCACTTTGCGGTCTGTGCCCCTAAAGAACCCGTGGGGTCTCTCCTGGGTCCAGCTTGCCATTTGAGGGAAGCTGGAGAGCCCCGGCAATTTCAACTGCGGTGCTTTGCTGGGGTGGATGCCATCCCAACGGCTCCATGCACTTAACTTGCTTCTGGTTCACCTTATCTCACCCCCTCTCCCCTCTCTATTGCCCCCAGAGGTTGGTGGCTGAGTTCAGATGCAAACCTGGGTGCTGCTATGCCTGGACCATGCTGGCTTTGGGAATGAGCTTTTCTGTGGGCTTTCCTTCTTTTTGGCTTACATAAATTTGGGGTGCAGTCCTCTGGAGTTCTAGATGATCACACTTCTCCTCTTGGTTTTGCTCCATTTCCTCATACAGCTAAGCATTAGGTGGCTTCCTGGTTTTGTGCAATATTCTTCCCACCCCTCTCTAAAAGGCTTAAATGCCTTTCCTAAAAAGCAGTTAAGAGCCATAAGAGCAATTGAGAGCCAGTGTGGTGTAGTGGTTAAGAGCCTGGGACTGGGACTCAGAGGATCTGGGTTCTAGTCCCTGTTCAGCCCTGGAGCCAACTGGGTGGCTTTGGGCCAGTCACAGACTCTCAGCCCAACCTACCTCACAGGGTTGTTGTTGTGGGGATAAGATGGAGGAGGAGATGTAAGCTGCCTTGAGCCCTTTGTAGGAAAAAGGCAGGATATAAATCGAAAAATAAATAAATAAATTGGCAACAACATGCTGGCGTGTTTGGAGGGACATGGCCCTCAGGAGCTTCTCGGGAATGTAATTGGGCCCTTAGACTGGAACAGGTTCTGCATACCTGGAGTGAAGGCTTCACATATCCCATTTATTCTTGGAAAATGTTAATATTAAATATGGCAGAAAGCAACCCTCTAATCTTGCAGATTTCTCTTCTCATCCCTGTTTATTTAAAATATTTCTCAGATGCCTTTTCGGGGTAGGAGCACTCCCAAGTAGCAACAATATTCATAATAAAAGTGAAGTCATAAAACCAGTAGAGATTGCAAAGAGATATTAGAACAGAAATCATGCTTGCTTTCCCTAGGCTTTTATGTTTCCCTACGCCATGTGAGGGTGGCATTGCAAATGCTGTGGCATTAACTGTCCCTAGAATCATGAAGCAAGAGAGAAAATGTGGCATCAGAATAGGGCCCAAGTTGCTATTCCCACACAGCTTAGCTCAGTGGCGCTGGTTCTGCAAGCACCACTTGCGGAGGGGCCATCCTGGCCCAGCGGTGTGCAGACAAGGGTTTCTGTAAAGGGCCAGTGACGAGGGGGCTGAAGGGCTTGGAGGTCTCTTCTGGCTTGGGTATTCTGGCATGCCTGTTCGGATGTGCCTGGGCTGGATGGGTTCCGAGCATGAAAGGACACCCAGGGCCATCATATAACACAGGCTGGTTATATGCTCACCACAGCTCTCTGCAAGAATCACTGTTCAGGAAGCAGGCCAGCTCACCCCATGTCCTGGGCCCATCCCTCCCCCTCAGCCCAACCCAGCACCCAGTGTCACTGCCAGGGCAAGAGGAGGAGGGGAAAGTACTCTGTCTGCTTGCCCACTGCTGGAGCACGTTCTCCGCTTTGGAGGTGGCCTCACATGCCTGCTAGGTCCCCCTCCTGATCGTAAACAAGCCACCCTGCCTGCTGGCCCAATCCTGGTCCACATCCCCTCAAAGTCTTTGGGTCACAATCCCTCCACTGGGGCATGAGCCCACTGGGGCATGAGCCCACTGCCTGGCACTCTGCCTTGCCCACCTGACATTGGGTGTGGAGCCCAGTGTGGGAGGACGACCAGCCATGGTTCTGCACCTCTGGCACTTCCTTTCTCCAAGACCTGTCCTGTTCATTGCCCATTTTCCAGGAGCCAGCAGACCTGAATGTTTTCCATGCTGCTGTTGTGTGCTTACTTTGTGATTTCCTATTAATTTATAAGCAAAATATTTTGTCGTGTGCTACCCTGATCAGCTTTATTTTATCTATATTCCCACCTTCTTACCCAAAAAGGGTACTCAAGGTGGATAGCAATAAAAGTCAAATTAAAACACTGTTTAAAACTCAAACAGAATGGAAGAATCAGAAGGGGCCTATAATAAATTACATGATTTAAAATGTCCAGCAAAATCTGTCAAGTACAAAATCACTAGGCAGCAGACCAGAAAACCTGCCTGAATAAAGTTATATTTGCCTGCTAGAAGGAGAACTGAGGAGGAACCAACTGGAGCTCCAAAAGGTGGGAGCAGCTGCAAAGAAGGCCATGGCTATGTCCCTCAACCTGGTCAGGCTCACTCTGAAGCTGCTACTCATTTTGAAGCTACTCAAGCAGTCTGAGAGAGAGAGAGAGAGAGAGAGAGAGAGAGAGAGAGAGAGAGAGAGGAGGAGTGAGTGTACATATATATAGAGAGAGAGATATAGATATAGAGTTTATGGAGAAACAAGTCCAGAATCCTCACACAAGTTTACAAAGGGAAAAACAAAAACAGACTTTTAATGTAAAGTGCCATTTATTTTATCTCCCCATGATGAAAATATTTAGTTTCTTAAAAAAAAAATGCACCAAATGCTCACATTCTTCATAAACACTCCCCAAATAACCAAAGCGCCAGAACAAAAAAGCACAAAACATACCCAAATAAACTTTTGTGTAGAACATCTTACTAAATATTTTTTTAAAAATTAAATAAGAGGCAGATAAACATAAAATACAGCCCCTGCACGCACACACACACCCCAGCAAAAGCCTCACTGTTCATAACTGGATTGTGTCAAAATAAAAAGGTACAGGAATTAGATCTCATGATCCCACTAGTTCGTTGACAGCTTTAAAAATAAAAAAACTCAAAACACTGAGTATTATACATTCAAATCTTCAGGAGTTACCCCATTTGATAAAATACAATTGCACACAGAGTGGGGGAAATGAAATAAGCTGTTCGGAAGCCGGACTCCACCACATTCAGCAGGCCCACAAAACCAGGGATTCCTAGAACACTGCAGAATGCTGCTAGCTCTTAAGGGCCAACTCTGTGCACCCAAGCAGTACCTACAGATTTTCCTTTGGACATTCGAAAAATCAGAAGGTATTTCTTAGACTTCTCCGGCTGCTGGGGAGGAGAGAAACAGCAATGTCATGACCCATTTCTGTGAAGAGTCTGTGAAGCAAATTGACAAAGACGCAAATAACCTGGGCTGGGGTCCCTTCAGAAGCACATCTGCTCATTTTGCCCCAGGTGAAAAAAGAAAGACCTTCTAATGAAACCGTTTTTTTTTTCCTAACACCCAGCGAATCCGGATCATAATCAGCAGTGTAAATTGTCCTAGCAGAGGCCTTCCTTGCCCCCACATGTTCTTTCTAGAATTCTTAGGACTGCCAGACACGGCACGCTCTTGCGCCCTCCAAACACCCACCCCCACAAGGGTGAGGTCCTGCACGATACCTGATGGGATTTCTAGTCCAACCAATCTGGAGGGCACCAAGTAGGCAGAAAGTGAGCTCTTAAATTTAGTTAGCTACGGCAGGGGCTGGCAACCTCTGGCTCAGCTCCTTCCAAGGGGATGATTGGAGAGGAGCTAGCCAGGCCACCTACTCAAAGCAGGGCTGCAAAGAAAGCTGAAGGCATTGATGAGGTGTGGGCTGCAGCCCCTTAAGTTCACCCATGGAAGCTGGCTGAGCACCCCTTGATCAGGTACCTCCAAGGTAACAGGTGCAATGAGAAACAAGGGTGAAGCTTGCAGAACCCAAAGCAAAAACATCTACAGGCCTAAGCAACCGAAGGAGAGCTGGATGTCCCTGCTGTGAGACAAAGGCTTTCCCGCATATTCGGAACCCGAAGTCTACATCCCATAGATGCCCTTGGCCCTGCTGGCTCCCTGCAGAGCAGCAGCACGTGGCCTTCTGCTGGTGCCACCTGGATTCCATCCTATGGCTAAAAGGTGGCTCAGCGGATACACCCATGCCAACAATGTCCAAGAAGACCGTTCAACTGCTAAGAAAGTAAGAACTCCCATTTAGTTATTGGCATCTGCCAAACCTTTGGAAGATCTGGGAAGGCACTCCACAAGGTGTCCTCTGGGGACAGGGCAGAGGATGGTGCGCCTCCGCAAACCACATGGGAGACCTGCACCTTGCAACAGCCCTCCTAGAAGCGGACAAAGGCCACCAACCGTCATCACTTGCCAGGCTCTTTCCTGCAAGGTGCTGCACAGTCAGAACACACGTGGGCTTTGCTGCTGGCCAAACCTGCACAGAACATGGCAGCCAAGGTGCCAACCTTGCATGGGGACTTGGCTAGACTCAGCTCCATAAAAAGGCCGTGCATGGACCCTATCTTCTTCAGCCACCTGGTGGTGGCCGCTTTCACTTATTGGAATCAAAGTGACGGATGGGGTGCAAGAACCTGGCCCACTCTTCCAGACTTCTCAGAAGGACAGAGGGTCCACTGCTCAAAGGGCAGCAGGATGGGCAACAGCCGTCTTAGATCATCTCTAAGAGAACCCATTCTTGGATTTCGTGTTGTTTAAATGGGCAGAGAAAAGGCATTGATGTGTTTTGCCTCTGGGCTGCTAAAAACTGGCTGCCTTGGAAATCAGCAATGAATGCTGGTTAGGAAAATGTTTTGCCTAGGAGAAACAGAAAGGGTTTGCAGGCGGCATGAGAGAACACCTGGAAAAAGGAACTGGGTAGGTTCTGGAGATGGGGGAGGGTGCACTTTCTGGAAGGGGCACACCAGAAATCAGGCCTGCCACAAGCGGTCCTGCTCAGCGCACACACCCCGATGCAGGGTCAAGGGGCCTCCCTTTGACCCGCTTGTGGGCCAGAGGCAGGTTGGCTGATCAAGGCAGAGAAGAGAGCAGGTGTGAGGCGAGGATGCCACTCGTGTCACACTCGGGCTAAAGCAAGGGCAGGGCAAAGGCACTGCTGGAAGCAATGCAGAAACGAATGGTGGCTGGAGGCGTGTGTTTACCCAACATCAAAGAGAGCAGGGAGACAATGGCTGCAAGTCTTCACACCCCTTTGCTGGATCAAGAACTAGCAACAACCATTTCCACCCCTTAACTCCACTCAGCAATGCTCCTGAAGGACTCCTGCCCCGCCGCACCCCCCCACCCGCCTCTTCCATCTAAAGAATTAGTAACACATGTGATTTGAGAAGTGTAGAACTCTGCAGGGCTGATATGCCAAGCAGATAAAGGAAGAAAAGACACAGGCTTAAAAAATTCACCACTCTGAGGAAGTAGGTGTACCATTGCCAGCCCTATCAGACGTTGGGCAGGTGACCACAGAGCTCCTCCCCTGGTGCATAGCAATGTGCATAAATTTTGTGTGCATTAACAGCTGCACTTTTACACTCTAGGAGCGCCCCCACCCCCGTAACAAACACAAAATAAACAGAACGAACGATTTAACTTCCTTGTCAGAAGCCAAATGCAAAAACTAGGGCAGAAGAGAATAAAGGTGCATGGGAAGGAATTTACTGCTGGCTTCTTGCCCAAGCACAAACTTCCTCAATCTTGCAGCTCTCCTGCTATCTCCTCCAAGCAGAGACCAGGAAGCAAACAGGCCTGCATCCTCCAGTTCTGTGTCAGCCACGAGGCAATGCAATCCGGCCATCTGGCCCCCTTCACCCTGATCAATGCACACTCCTCTGTAGCCCTCTGTGAACCATCCTCACATGCACCCATAAATGTGACCCCACCCCCAGAATGTGCAACCAGTCACCCCCCCCACAGCAGCTTTCCCTTTCCCCCTCCCTTCCTGAAACCAACAATACAAATAAAAAGCAGCAGCAATGTTGTAACCCCGCCCCACCCCGCCCCAAGTCAGAAGCTCTGGAGAATGAGAGTTGCAGGAAGAGAAATGAAACCGAACGATGAAACCAAATGACGAAACAGGAACATAACGAAGCCAGCCAATTTCTGTTCTTGCTGTTGGATGATTGGGCAGTTTCCAAACCATAGGGCTTTGCCGTTCCAGAGCACAGAGTGAGAGGGAGGCGAAGAAAGGCGCTTCTTTCTTCTGCTGAAGGGCAACAAATGGTAGCAGACAAAGCAGGTGCATGAAAGAAGGGAAGGAAGAAAGGAAGGAAGAAGGCAGCTTGCTCGGTGGTCACATGGCAGTGCGGGTGGGCGTGCCAGGCTGGTTCAACCGCAGCGTCTTACATAGCCAGCCTGCGAAATCCACATCTTCCACCTCAGAACGTTTGATAAAGGCGTGATTCTGCAAGAGAGGAAGAAAGAAAAAGGTGTCATCATACTTGGTGTTGAGCGGCTGCGTTATCCAAAAGGTGTGATGGCAAAGAATTATGGGATGCTGGAGCAACTGTAAGGCAAGGGGGCACAGGAACAGAAGGGAGCAACTAACACCCCCAGCCACTTGAAAGCCACCACCTCCTCCACACCTGGCCTTGCTGGAGCTTCCTGGCTGCCTCCAACTCCTCCCTGAAAGTGGCTCTGGCCTTCCATGGAGGAGTTGCGTTCCGACTCCAGCTGCTTGGGGAAGAGCTAGTCGGATGCCACCCCTGAGCATCCTGAGTCTCTCAGGCAAAGGGCGCAGTCAAGAGAATGGCAGGTGGACATCCACCCAGGAGGTAAACCACTGAGGTGTATGTTCATAGGCCCCCCGTGTGCATTTGCAGCACGTCAGGTGTGCACCAGAAAGGTATGTGGTGGCTGAAACATCCCGTTTGCATGTTGTTTTTATATTTTCATCCCAGGATGGGTTTGAAGACAAAGTCTTCAAGGCTTGTGGAGCAGTGCTCACTCAAGTCTTAAAAGAGCCTGGAGGCAGGTGAGCTGAACTGGTTTGCTTCCCTCCAGCTAGGAAGACATAGAAGAAACAGGAAGGCAAACTCCAAACTGCCTGATTGATTCAGCCTAAAGAGTCTTGCTTTCTTGGGAGCACAGCTGAGATTTTCAATTTTATTGTGGCTCAGAGCATATACTTGGGTCTGAAGTGCTCCTCCACTTACCATCAGCATCTTTAGGTCTGCCCTTTCAGCAGGGTTTTTGATCAAGCTGAAAAACAGCAACAGTAACAATTACAACAACAGCAACCAGCATGAACAACAGGCACTGCCTGCAAGGGCAAGGTGTGATTCTTTGGGTCAAGGCGTGCCAGAACTTGGGCAAGCCAAGTGTTCGAACTCCAACCCCAGCCACATGGATCTCCCAAAACAGGGTCAGGCAGGAGTGGAAAGGTGCCAAATATCTGAGCCATGTGTATTTGGGAGAAGGAGGTCTCAAACAAAGGCTCTCTCCATCAGGCACCTTCTCCCCTACCATGCCAGGATCTTAGACTCCCTTCAACAGAAGGTAAGGCTTACCATTTATTTACAAACTCCTGGAAATCTTGAGTGAATACCCCTGTCGGCAGCTTTGGAGGTGGCTGGGAAAACAGGAGAGAAAAGGCACAAAGATTACACTTGAGAAAAGCCGCCTGGATGATTGATCAATGCCATGGAACATCTGAGCCTGTGGGATGGAAATTGAGGAATAAAAAGGGGTGAGGTGGCAATTAATTTATTAATAACCCAACTGCACTAAAACAAATTCTACTCTATCCATCTGCCTGATGTATTTTAATTGACTGCTGTGTTTTCATGATCAGTGCTGCCTATTTCATAACAGATTTTAAATGTTGCCAGCAGCCCCTAAGCCAAAGAAGAATCATACATGTAATTCAATGCAAGTTCAGAGGGAAAAAGGCTTACTGGGAGCTGTTGGCCCCCTTTCCATCTAAATCTGCATAGGATTGTGCCCCAAGTCAGTGGTGCCAGTCCGCAGTTTTCCTGCAGGTCTGCGGAGGGGCAACCTCCAGCTGGCTGTGTTCCACCACCTCTTCCTTGTTTGGCATCGTGCTTGTGGGGGGTGCACTGATGTTGCTGGGGGGGGGCAGAGAGGGGAGAGATGGCTTAGTGGGAGCCGGTTGGGAGCCACACTGCACCAATTTTAGTATTTCATTCTTTTGTTGGCATTTTTTGTTGCTTGGTTTCTGGTTTTGGGGGGGTTTTTTTGGAGAGAATTTTCTTTTCTTTTTTCTTTTCTGTCTCTCTTTCTTTTGGTATTGTGTTTAGAAACTAAAACACATAATACTGTATTAGGTGTAAGGTGCTTTTTGTTTCTGCCTCATTGGTCCCTGAGGTGGTTTTCCTGTTTTCATCAGTCCCCAGCTGTGGAAAAGTTGAAAACCATTGCCCTAAGTCACTGAGACTTCCAGATTTGCCTATCTCTTAAGATCCCCAAAACACTCTTAGGTGTTCCAGTGATAAAGAACTAAGCACTAGATAACTAGTGATTTAGACCATAAGCATGATGGGGCAGGAACTGTGTCAAGAGCCATTTCGTGCACTGCACCTTGTCTGTACAGGTGTGCTAGAAACAGTAAATAAGAATCCACCACAGGAAGGTTTAAAATGGTAATGCTCCCCACAGCATGCAGATCACTTTTTAAATGAAGAATCTTTTTAGGAGTGGAGCAGTCTATAAATGTTGCCACAAAATGACTGCAGTATGTTAATAAAACACATAACTCCTTCCTCACCCCTCTTCCTATTTTAAAGCTGCGAAGTAACGGTGACAAACCTCTTCCAGCCACTAACCTCATTAACAATGTAGTCCAGCAATTCAAAGATGGCCATTGCAGGTCGACTATCTATGCCATGTCCTGCAGTGTTGAAAGAACAGATGCAAGATGAAAAGCGATCTGCATGCGATGCATTAAAAAAAAGCAACAACCTAAAACAGCTTACATTTTTCCAAGGGACAAGCAAGACCCCAAGAATGCAAGCACAGCGAATCCAGTAAAATCACATGGTTCCTATATCAAAGCCAGGGTGGTGCAGTGGTTAAGAGTGTGGAACTGGGACTCAGTTGATCTGGGTTCTAGTCCCTGCTTGGCCATGGAGCCAACTGGGTGAGTTTGGACTGGTCACAGACTCTCAATCCAATCTACCTCACAGGATTGTTGTTGTGGGGAGCAGGAGAAAATGGTGTAAGTCACTTTGGTTTCATAAGAAAATGGCTAGATATAAATCTAATAAATAAAACAGCATGACAACTGAACCTGGTGTGGCTTTTGCATTGGATTCCCCCCATGCCCACTTTTGAAGCACTAGCCCATGGCTCTCAGTAGGGTTAAGACGTCTGAGCCAGGCAATGTTGTTCCAGCAGGCACTGTTCAAAGTGCTAAGGCACCTCGCTGGCAAAAGCAGGAGAAAAATCTGCTGGCTGCTCTTTACAATCTTGCTCATGTTATCAACTGCCTATTATATCTGAAAATGAGTAACTTTTCCACTTCCTCGCCTCCCTAGACAGCAACACCTTTTCTTTTCCCCCTGCTTTGGGGAGGGCTTGTGAAAAATTATTTTCTTCCCCACCCTTGGGGAGACTTGGGCAAATGTAATGTTTGTGTGTGTTTTTCTACCTTCAGGGAAATTTGTATGTATTCACATTTTTAAAATTTCTGCTGAAGAGCAGTGACTGCTGTACTAAAGCAGCATGGTTGAACTGCTTTAGAGGATCTGCCTTGGGATCTGCATGCATTTACCCACTCTGTTCCTGTTCTACTTCAAAATGTGTGCATGTGTTTAGTGGTCCCACTCACTCCTTTGCACACCTAGGCAACTAGCAAGGGGGACCAGTGGAGGGAAGTGAAAAGCACTAGGTGGGGGAGGAGACTCAAATGTGGCTGCCAGATGGAGGAGAGCAGTTTTACAGGTTGGCGTTATTTCAGTAGAATCGGAAACAGCCTGGGGTGGGAGGCCACATTTGCTAACAAGTGGAGGATAAGATTGACAAGGACTTTGACAAGAGCAGGGTTTGACTCAAAAGTAGACCAGTGGTCTTTCAGCCTTGGGCAAATTCCTGCATTCCTAAGAGTTCATTATCTTATTTCTTTTTCTGTGCTTGGCTGAGGAGATAAGAGAGCAGTTTCTCTTGGGAAGGACTCAAGTGCATAATGAAACTGGCAAGGCCATTGGTGGAGGGTGGGGTATGCTATGCTGAGCTCAGGCAGGCAGGCAATCTTGCAATCCTGCATAAGATACCATTCCCCCTCAAAAAAGTTTCCAATTGTGTTCCAACATTCAGAAAGATTCAGAAGCTTATAGGTCTCAGTTGATCTGATGCTCAGATTAAGAGTTCACCTGAGAGCTGGCAACTTTAGAACAGCAGCACAAATTGCATTGAGGAAGGAAATAAGGATTTCTAATGGAAAGGTCTCTAGGCTGTGTCAGAAGAACTGAGAGGGACTGTGGCAGAAACAAGCCATGGGAAACCACAGAGAGGGTAATAATCTGTTGGGAGTAACAGACAAGCCAACCACTCACCAGAACTTATTTGCTATGTGGCTTAGCATGATACACACACTCAGCCAATTCAGACTCTGACCTGGTTTATACAGCAGGGCCAGCTCACTGCGGGTTACTTAACCCTTAATGACCTGCTGCACCTGCTCTGTCCAGCTTTGTGTGTGACCCAACTGGGCTGAACTGACTCATGCTTTTGTTACTCAGCAAGCCTCTTTTTACTTACAATCTGTAACCCGCAATGACTGGATTTGGATAACATGGTGCCAACCCCAATTAAGGGTTGCTCAACTGAAATGGCAGTCATGCACCATGACTCATCCTGGGTTAAGTAACCCTTGAATAACCTTTGTTCTCAAAGGGTGCTGCCCACCTCTAGGGGCGGGGGTAACTGCCCAACAGGCAATGAGCCAATTCATGTGACTTGGCTGGTTCAATGGGAGCTAAATAACCCATCCATCAAGATCCTCCTTTGGAAAAGGGAGCCCACATTCCAGAGCTGTGCTGCTGAAGGGCTTCCCACCATCAAGCGCCTCATCACCTAGACCTGGTTTGTGCTGTCGGGATGGTGCAGGTTCCAGGACAGCAGGCATGGCAAGTCAAGCAGTGGGGAGGGAGCAGGGCACAGGTCTGCAACTGGTTAGACCAGCTCAACTTGAGATCCACCAAGCTGGGCGTGTCTCACCAGCCTCAAGAAGATAAGTGCTCTTCTGGATCAGGCCAAATGGGCCCATCTAAGCTGGACTTCTGCTCACATGGCAGTCAGCTTGCTGCCAGGGCAAAACAAAAATATGGACATGATTTAAAGAAATACCCAGAGCAATCTCTTTTGGAGAAATCAAACAAGGACAATCCACTGAAGCGGAGGAAAGTTTTGAACTTCTGTTTGCATCATGGATGAGAAAAGCTGACTCACTGAGCAGTTAAGCTTTGCAGAAATTTAACATGTGGCCCTTCAGGTGGTATACTGACTGACTTCCCTTTGGTCATTAGCGACTGTGGTTGATTTCTTTGCATTAGTCATTGCATATGACTGTGCTCAAATGAGCTGCGTGCATTACCAAGTTCATGAGTTGGGGTTGCTATGGTGTTTGTGCACAGTTTATCCTGATGCACCAGCTTCTTAGCTTGGCAGTAAATAAAGCCTCAAGACAGGTTAATTAGACCCATGTTCATGAGCATGTCTAGCAATGGCAAACCAGGAACTGCCATGTGTCTGGACAGAATGTTTTCCACTACTAGATATTGCGGTGAACGGGGAATGGAGACTTCAGCCATTCTTGCATTTCTAGCCCACCTTTTTGCACACAATCTGTAAGAAATCGCAAGTGGGAATTTGGAACTGAGCTTCTCTGCATATCTGGTTCAACACTAGGCCACCCTGGCTCATGCCTTACTTGGGAGGATCCTTGGGGCTTCCGAGAAGTCACTCTCGAGAGACAGACTAAGGAAGGAGCTCAGCTGCCAAGCCTCATCCTTGCATTGTTGCAAGTACTTTGGGGGTCACTGGACTTTCAGGTCACCAGACTCTAATTGAGTGGTGAAATGGTTGTAGTAAAGGCCAACTCCAGAGGAACATGGTTTCCATTAGACCCATGAGGACTCAGCTCCCGCTCGATGAACAATGCTCCCAGTCGTAACAATCATTTTGCCTTGACTGAAAGTCAGTGTGGAGGTCAGAATGTTAGTCTGGAGGCCTGGGAGAGTCAGGTTCTAGCTTCCATTCAACCATAATGCTCAGCTGGAAGACTTCAGGCGAGTCATGGGCTCTCAGTCTGACTACGTCAAGGGGCTGTTGTGAGAATAACAATAGTGTGGAAGAGAACTAGGTAAACTGCATTGGATTCCTTACAAGAAGAACAGGACAGGGTATAAACGCAATGCAGTGATGGCAACAAAGAAAAGGCACAGGGACTAGGAGAGGAATGGGGATTCTGATGGAACACCTGCCACTGTGACAAGGAGCACCTGATTTTCTGCTCGATTTGATCAAGCACCCAGCCTGGCCTTCAGAAACAAATGCTAGAGGTAGCAATCTGATTGTCAGTGCAGCTCCTGATCCAGCCCTACCGCTAATGGGCCGTCCAGGGGGCCTGGGCCGTGGCGAAATGCTGTGGGGTTCCCCTTCTGCCCCATCGACCATGGGGCGGCCAAATATCGCTTCCAGTTCCTTGGCATCTGGCGGGGGGATGGGGTACCTTCCGATCGACAGCTCCACCAGGGAGAGGCCCATGCTCCAGATATCAGACTGCACCGAGTAGTGAGTGCCTTGTAAACGCTCAGGCTGCAAGCAGGCAAAAGGGGGATTAGTGCAGCCTTGCCAGATTACATATGCACAGACATTACCAGCATCTCCACCCACCCACACATGTCCAATGCCAGCCATTTGCAGCACAGCAGGTAGAAGAAAACGGTAGCAGACTTTTCTGTTTACATAATCCCGTTTTTCCAAGCCAGTCAGCTAGAGATTTAATCAGAAAAAGTAAATGGCTTTTTACAAGCCTGGTCCTGGATCACTGGAAACTGCCAGAACACCTTTGATACTGGGAAGAATAGGAATAATGCAAAAATAAGTAGCATAACTGCAACTCCTATTAAAAAGGCAGACAAACTAGATAGCAAATCGTGTCCCCCCCTCCCAAGGGGAGAGAAGAAACTTATGACTGCAAATAATTACTGAAAAGCCCCTTTGTGTTGACTTTGCAGGCGCCATGCCTTGAGAAGTGAAACAGTGTCAGCAGTTCAGACCAGGAAGCTTAATGTCACAAATTAAATGGCCCACGCTATGACATTCACTAATACCAGTGGCACCTCCCACCAGCAGCAGGCAGAAAGCAGCACTCCTTTGTTGTATTCTAGACCACACACTGATGATTCTCTGGCTGCTGTGGAACTGCAACAAATGCTCCTACACAAACTATTGTGTGTCGGGGCGGGGTCTGTGTACAATATCTCTGAGAACAAAATGCTATCTTTACATGACCTTAACTTTATGCACTATCCAACCAGCTTAAGGCTGCTTACCTGCAATGGTTGGTAGCCAATTTATTAGAGCGCCTAGGCAAGCCCCCACCTGTACAACCTGGTGCCTTCCAGATGGGCTGGTCCTGCATTCCCCATTGTTGGAAGTGCTGGGCAACACATCTGCAGGGCACTTGGGCTGGCCCTAAGCTACTAATCGGCCCCGTTAACAAACAGCAGGTGGCAACATGGGGCCCCAGGGTGCTTATTTGACTTTGGCAAGAAAATGTTTAGAAGAAATGCCAGGACAGGATGACACAAGAATATGAACTATCAGTATGTTTCAAACAAACCACAGTACTTTTGTTTTCCACTGTCATGCACCCACAAAGGGCTCAAGCACCAAACATATCTATTGCATTAAGAGAACTACACTGTGCAAAGCACCTGGCAGCTGCAGCAGTGCACTGGCATTCCCACCACGAGTCCCACACATGCTGCCGCACCATTAACTGCCCTGTAGTCATGGGATAAGCTGTCGGTTCCCCACCCACACTGCTTCTCATAAAAATCAGTTATGGAGCAGAGCAAAGGGACATACAGACATATAGGATCGCGTGCCCACGAAGGAATTAGCCATGGAGTCAATGAGCTGGCCGCTGACCCCAAAATCACAGAGTTTGATCTCTCCCCGAGAATTCACCAAGATATTAGAAGGCTTCACATCTGCAAGAGGATTTTAGAAAAGTACAAAGGGAAACAATGAAAAGTGTGCTAGAGTCAACAATTTAAAACCGGGGTTGAATGATCCTCAATATCATATGCATTTACTGGGGTGTGCACTGGATTCTGTAAAAGCCTGAGTGGACTCAGCTTGCTTCAGTCCTGCTCTGGTGCTTCCCAAAGCAAAGGGGGTTCCTTCTGAAAATACTAGAATTGGAACCAGCAGAGACTTCATTAGTAACATATGATGCTCTGGAAGCACAGAGACCAAGTCTGATAAACAGCTTGGGACCTGGATACCTAAAGGAACGCCTTCTTCCATATTTGCCCTCCCGTCCCCTGAGATCGGCAGCAGAGGCCCTCCTCCGGGAACCCTCCGTGAAAGACAACAGGAGGCAAAGTACCCAGAGGACGGCCTTCTCTGCGGTGGCGCCCTGCCTATGGAATGCGCTCCCCAGAGAGGTTCACCAGGCACCGTCGTTATTTGTTTTTCGGCACCAGGCTGACCTTTTATTTCAACAATATTTTAATAATTTTTAATATTAGCTATATAGGTTTTAATCTGCAGCCAGGGTGGATCTGGATTTTATTTGTATTATGTTTTATTCTATTTTTCTTATTTATGTAAGCTGTCCTGAGGCTCTGCGAAAGGACGGCATACAAATATTCTAAATAAATAAATAAAGGCGCACCTTCCATCTGCATTCCTCTACAACACATACAAATATTCTAAATAAATAAATAAAGGAGCACCTTCCATCTGCATTACTTTACAACACAAAGAGGGAGGGAAGGAGGGACCACAATTGAGTGACTGATAAGTTCACCTTCCAGTAATAGGCCATAGTTTACCGGGGGCTTCCATCACCCTGGTTCAATTAAAATCTTGCACCTTCTGTTTCTCTCACATGTAGTTTGGAGTAGTGAGCAAAGTGATGGGCTCTTATGGGTGGGGCAGGGTCACATGGATGCAAGCTTGGTTTGAAAAATCTTGACCTGTGAGATACCTTTTGGTTTCTTAGTCATTCTGCACTGTCTGTATGTGGGATTAGGCAGTGTGTCTATTTCCCTGTATTAGGAAAAATAAATTGAATTGTGTTCTTGTTACCCTGCATGGGGCTTTTCCTGGGGTGGTGACAGTTGTACTATATTATCCCTCTATTTTTGTTTGTGTCTCTTGCTTTTTCTCATCAAGAACAAACAGTTCACCAAACTGTTGTTCCTTCTTTCCAAATAATTTCTATTCCTTTTAAGTGTGAATTTCTAATCTAGTTTGGTCCATTTGCCTTTCAGGGTGGATGAAAACCAGTTTTAAACAAAGGTAAATTGTTTGTAACATTTAGATTGATTTTTTTTAAAAAAATAATGAACTGATTTGTTTTTAACATTTTGGCAACTGTCTTAACAAGAATTGATACCCCAGTGACTAGATTTACAGAGAATGTGTTTAACCCAGGTGCACTAAGAACCCATGGTATGTTAAGCACTATCAAATCATGAGGTCACACCCCAGTAATAAACTATGGGGTCTCTTTGTGGCTAAAAGCATGGTCTGCTAGTGCAGCTGGGTTCACACAACACAACAATCCATTCAGTGACAACCTACAATTTAACCCAAACTCAGGGTTGTTCTGCTGTGTGTACAACCTCACTGTGTATAGTTTAGTTCAGTTTCTCAAATATGAGCATTTACACTGTTCCCAGAGAAAGGCCTTTTATTTTCACCTAATGAAAATAAAACAGTTCTAGTTTGCCCTGTAACTACCAAACCTGCTTCAGCCTATCAGTCATGGGAAATTCATTTTTTGCTTCCTACTTAGGATCTGTGAGGGCAAGCTGGGACCAAAACTGAGTGAAGCAAGGAGGAGAAATTCTGAAAAGAGATGAAATCTGCCTACATTCCCATAGGCTGCAAGGAATGTGGTAACAGCTTTTTAGTTCCCTATCCATTATTCACCTTTTGTTCCTGGTTTCATTCAGTGTATTTTATATTCTATCAGACATGTTGAAGTGGAACATTTCCCAAAGTATCAAATAAGGTCTTAGTAAAAGCTGGGGTTTGTGTGCACTCATTCACTAAGCAGAGGCAACATCTGATATCAGAAAATGCAAAACCAGTGTTCAGAGTATAATGCTGAGCAAGTCTACACAAATCCATTGCCCTTCTGTAATTTATTCTGATTGCAGAATCTGAGATCCCTTGATACAGGAATTTCATGCACACCTCTGGTTGTCTCTCACCTCTGTGCATGATCTGGTGCTTCTCTCGAAGATAAGCCAACCCTCGCAAAACCTGGGGAAGGAAGGCAGGGGCAGGGGAGGAGAAGAGAAAGGTCAAGACAAGGCAAAGATGTAGAAGATGGAAGATTTTGGGCAACTGAAGGTGTGCATGTGGAAGAAGAGCAGGCTTCTTTTAGAGCAGTAAGGCTCTGATCAAAACATCTTTCAAGCACAAACCTTTCTGAGTGTTGACCAATACAAGGGAAATATGAGTGCCTTATGGTTAACAGGGTGGTGTATAAACTGAATGAATGCATGACTGCTTCCTCTTCCCAAGCCTGGCTAGGTTCTTCCCAGTTTCCTAGCTGAGACAGAAATAACTGCCCCTCTTCTTTTCTGGAAGCCCTTGAATGATGCTTCACAAATCTTGTAGAGACTTGAGAATATGTCAGCAGGATGAACATTTCAGAAGCTCTCTTTCATGTGAAAGAAGGCAAGCTTCAGAATGATGTGGATGAGTATTTCAATTGTTATCATCTGCTTAGTTCGGAGGACTGAAGACAGGCAACAGTGGAGTCATTACCAAGGAATAGCTCATAATTTAACTCTATTGCTTCCAAGATATCCCTTTTGGTAAGCAGTTCATGAAAAAGTGGGAAGTAGTTTTCAGAGGTATAAAAACCAGACACCTCAGTATTTATATAATCTGTAGAAAGGTATATGAAGACAAGCCACTTTTCTGGAAGGTCTAGAATTACATCTCACCAGCTCTTTGTTAAAGGAAGGTGGCAGCACACTCACCGCAATGCTGACTTTCCCCAAGATTTCCTCAGGAATTCTCTTGGCTTCTTTCAGAACCTGGTCTAGGGAGCCTCCGTCCTAAATTCAGAGGAAAGATTAGCTGATACAGTGATAAAAATACAATGCCTAGCCATTCACAGCCAACACAACTGCAAACGCACTGTGTGTACCCAACTAAGCCTTCCCTGACTGGTGCTCTCCTTCTGTTGCAGTCTTCAATTTTCATTAGCCCTGGCTGCATAGCCCATAGTCCAGAATGCTAGAAGCTGTAGCCCAAAACAGGTTGGGTGCCAGGCTGGGGATAGACAGCTAGCTCCTTTCCTGCCTGACCATATGCAAGTGTTTATCTGCCACCACCCATCCACCCAACATGTTAGCAATAAAGGCTCTGTGAAGCCAATGAAGCAGATCTTTATTTCCCCAAAGTTTTTATTAACTGGCTAGGTATGCACTGCACCTTGGGATTTCTCCTCCTTTGATCTCTCCATATTTTTAAATCTCAGAGCATGTTGCAGTGTGTGCTCATGTGTACATGTGTGTTTTAAAAATGTAACTTTGGTCTGTAGTCTGTAATTTGACTGGAGAATCACAGCCACAGCCAACCAAGTACAGCCCAAATAAATAAGCTTTGAAATGTTAGGGGATGTGTACAGGCTCTGTCTGCCTTGGTATTTAGCAAACACCAATATTTTTGTATTATACAAGATGTCGTCAAAAGCTTTCTGCACTTTTATATTTATAAATATATTTTATATATATTTTTGTTGATGGCATTGAAAAGTTGGTATGACACTGGGAAAAATGCATCACAAAGGATGGTGACTATGTAGAAAAGTGATGCAATTTGTTTTTGAAATTCTTAATAGAAATTTAAAATGTGGAAACTTGTTGAAGAACCCTCTTATTTCTATGCTGCCCAATAACCAAAGCACCAAGCAGTTCACAAAACAAGACTCCAAACCATAGGAAGAGAGAGAGCAATAAAAAACACTTGCAAATTTTCAAAACAGAATAAACCAGAAAAAAAACCAAAGTTGCATAGCAGCAGCATACTAACACATTATTTTAAGCTGACGGACTGAAAGAGCCTGCCAGACTTCACCAGGGGCTGAAAATGGCACAATATAAGCATGTATCAGGCAAGACTCTCTGGAAAGGGCATGTCATCACTGGGGGCCAGCAGTGCAAAGGCCCTGTCCTTCTCTGTGGCTGTGGTCAGAATTTGGCATATGGGCAAAGTAGCCAAGGTTACATTCTTAACTCGTCAGAAATGACAGAGAGATACAGGAGAGGAAGTGGGCTCTTACAATTTGTGAGAGAAGTCATTTGGAAAGTGGGAGCTCTGCATGCATGCATGTTGCACTACATGCAAGAGATCCCAGATTCAGAGTTTGGCAACTTCAGCAGGGCTTGGAAAGCACTTGTCTGAAAACATGGAGTACTGCTGCCAGTTGGTGTTGGCTAAGCTAGATGGACTGATGATCTGACTCAGCTTATTCAGTGCCATCAATGCAGGAAAAGAAGACAATTCCAGCCCTGAGGAGTCTACAAATCTAGTCTGACAGAAGGGAAACCGAGGCAGGGAAGAGAAAGGGACAGTGTGCAGGTGTTTCTGCTACAGATGCTTAGGCTGTACAACCATGCAGTTATACAGTGGGGAAAATACAGAAAAGGGCAACTCAAATTATTAAAGTGGTCGTAGCTCTCCAAGGAAGAAAGGTTGTAACTGCTGCTTCGTTATAGCTTAGCAAAAAGGGTGAGGTGAGGAGACATGAGAAAGGTGTACAAAATGATGCTCAGCATGAAGGTGGAAAGGGAGAAAAATGTCATGTTAGAACATGATGGAGTGAGCCTAAATGCACAAGTTGCTGTGGAACATGGGTGGGAAAGTGTTGTTGCACTACTGCCTGCTTGCAGGCTTCCTGCTGGGGCAACTGACTGGCTGCTAAGTGAACAGAAGGCAAGATGACATGGACCCTTGGTCTGATCCAGAATTAGGGCTGTTATTCAGGTGTTGTGCATACAAGCAGTGCAGCCAATGCCAACCATATGCCCTCCAGACATTCTGGACTCACTTCCAAAATTCCCAGTCAACATAGATGGAAGCTTGCAGCTGGACATGAGAACAAAAAGGATGAGCATGCAACTAGCTCCATCAAGGAGCTGATATATGACAGTTTCCCATGTCTCTATGAAAAATACAGAAAAGGGCAACTCAGAACTGCCCTTCCCTAGTCTTTTGGCACATAAATGGCTTTACAAATCATGACTCATGACCACCATATGAGGCATTCCCAATGTGCAGGCAGAGAAATGGTACTAAATTAAAAGCCGAACAAAGGTTCTCAGGAAAAATTCCACCCCCCCCCCATCACCCTCCACACAAGCTGCTTTTTCAGTCAGACTCTTCTGCTCCACTTCCTTAAGGATGCTCACCTTAATTGAGTCTGGCAATCATGGGTACAATGCATTTGGACTATATTTTTTTCTGATACAGAATCCCCAGGGCTTGTGAATTGACTGAATGAATCACTGGATGGCAGCATCCTCCCAGCACTAACCCCAAAGGACTGCCACCTCCTCTCTGCTGGGATGCTTGCCTTGTCATGTGCTTTCAATGTCTCCCAAGGCATGCCTTCCACAGTGGGGACCTGACTGCTTTTCAAGAGCATTGGCCGAGGCTGCTTCGGATGACCTCGCTTTTGGCATCCAAGAACAAGGCTTTTTTTCCTGCTGTGCCATTTTGATTATATAATGCCCTCCTTAAATATGTCTGTGTGCTGGCATCCAAATTGGGACCTTTCACTTGCTGCAGGGGGAAAAAACCCTGCTTCTCTTTCAAGCTTTTAAAAGAGCAACTGCAGAACTATTTTTGTATATTGCCAATTCTGCAGATGCTGCTCCATTACCAATTTTAGCAGCTCTTAATGTTCTCTAATTTTTTAAAATAATTGCATAAGCTATGTCAGCAATTACTTTGGTCAAAAGGCAGGGCATGCATTTTAAATAAATTAAATAGATACCCCTGTGGCTAGAACCCAAGGACTACTGTTCTCTGCAGACCCCTACATGAACACCTCTCCAAGTTGGAGATATTTAAAACTGGTGGAGCCATTCTCAATCCTGCTGCCCTAAGATGGCAAGTCCACTTGTGGTAACTCCTTTTAATCTGCCTACAGCTCAACCATAAAACAGTCAGGGTTTGCAACAGTGTAGGTGGCCTGATTCACAACTTTTATTAAGCAGCCAGGAGACTGGCAAGATCAGGTCATCTTGCCATTTTGTCTTTGTTGTGACCAGCTGGCTGCCCCAAACAGGGCTAGAAGACAACTATTCTCTCTAGCCACGGCTCCCCAGCAAATGGGCTGCTTCTGATTCTGCTGTAAATTCCATAAAGCCAACATCAGTGACTCATCACCACTGAAACTTTACATATATTTCTCTGATTCCCTTTTAAAGTCACATAAGCCAGGGGCCATCCTAACACCCTGTGGCAACCCGTTGCACAAGTGCTGTCTTATGTACTTCTGATTGCCCTGAGTCCACGGCCAAGCCATGCTATTAGAAAAAACTAAAATAAAATCATGCACAAACCATTGAAAACACAGCAAACACGTATCAGTAAGATGTCATGGACTAAGTGAACAGCCCACAGAAGCACGTTCCACAGCTTCAAACAGGCAACTGAAGAAGTCCCAGTTCTTGCAGAGGTGGATTTTCCTCTTGAAGCTGAGCCTCCTGAGCTGATCATTACTCTTCAGGGGAGTTCATATGGGAACAACTCCTCCCACAAGAAACAGATTATTTTAGGGCTTTGGAGGTCACTACCAACATACTAAACTGAAACTTGCAGAAGATTGAAAGAAATGAGCATGTCTATCCCTGAGAAGACTAAGAGGAAATAGGATAGCACTCTGCAAGTACCTGAAAGGTTGTTACAATGAGGAAGGACAGGATCTCTGAAATAAGGGGCTCGAATTATAGGAAACCAGATTCTGGCTATGTATCTGGAAAAATTTCCTGACTCTTACAGCAATGTGGCAATGGAACCAGCGACCTAGGGAGGTTGTGGGCTTTCCCATCCTTGAGGCATTCAAGATGCAGCTGGGCAGCCATCTGAAAGAGATGGTCTGACTTGGGAGTACCGCACTGGGGAGGTGGTTGGACCCGATGGTCTTCTGACCCCTTCCAACTCTATCATTCTATGATTTCAAAACAGACACACTGTGCATGAGGCTGGCTCCTAGGAAGCACTGATGCCAGGCATTAGGAATGCAATGGCAAAAGATCACAGACAGGATAAAAGAAAAAGGGACATTCGGTGATCTATGAAGCTGAAAAGCAAGGCAGAAGAAGGTATATATTCAGGAGCAGCACATCTTTAATAGTGAAGATTGGAGCCTAAAGTGGAAGCAACAGGAAGTTAATGCAGAATCACCAATTAAAGATAAACTATCAGAATTACTATATATTCATTTCAATATACGCCAGTTTTACATGCACAGGTGGGCACTACAGAAGCTTTCTCCAACCGAATGCCCTCGAGACCTGCTGGACTTCAGCTCCTGTAGTGCTGTATAAGGGTAATGCTGGTTGCAGTATCTGGCTGGGAGAAGCTGAACAAGGAGTCAAAATGTGGCACTTTTCCCACAGCCCTTATCACAGAAGGAAGAGTCTGAGGAAACATAGCCTCACCATATGTTCCATGCAGATGCTGATCTCCCCATCACTGTAAAAGGCGCCATAGAAACCCACAATGTACGGGGAGTTGCACTCATGAAGCACCTGGAGCTCTCGGATGATCTGGTTCCGGATGGCAGGTTTGATCTCCAAGTGAATCAGCTGCACAAAGGAAGCAGGAGGAGGAAAAGTCAAGGGGTAAAGGGCACACGGAGGAGCTCCAAGAGGTATTTCACTATTGCTTCGCATGTCCTGCGGCTCAATGTAACTGAGTTGCACAGAGCCCTGTAGAGAAGCCAGGGCTCCAAGTATGCATGACACGCCCAGCAACTGTCCATAGGTCACAGCATAAAAGCAGAAATGGCTGGCATGATGCATGTGGCACATGCAACCTTTCCCACTCACCCTTGACAGCTTGTGGGCTGTCATTCCATGCAAACTGTAGGGGATGGGATAGAAAAGCTTTTAATGAATGTAGCCTCACTCGATGCCAGAGAACTCTCACCACGTCATATGTTTACTGCTGCAGCATTATCACCTCTTGCCCTTCCAGCTCACTACTGATGCCCTAAAATATTTGGTTACACTAGAAGAGACTTCATCCTCCTCCTTCCCCACACCTCACCTTCCGTGCCATGATTAGCCCTGAGGGTTTGTGTTGTACTTTGGTGACCACTCCGCCGTTCCCAGCACCCAGTTCCGAAATCCTCTCAAAGTCATCATCTTTCAGCTCTCCAACTTTGGCTTTCTGAGTGAGGAAAGCCTCCAACCGCTTCCTTTGCTGCTCATCCAGCTCCAGCTCTTCCAGTTTCTTCTGGAGGTCAACTAGATGTGCTCTGAAGAACAGAAGAAGGCAACTACTGGAGCTGCTAATAGTCCCACTGCATAAACCACCATTCAAGAAGTGCAGTTATTTGCAAGCTAGGTATCAAGTCATGTGGCCTGCACATAAACTACCAAGGGAATCCATTCCAAATCACCATGGCTCCCCAGTACCTGGTGTTGGAGACCTTAAATACTTCTTATTTCTGTACATAGCTGACTTCTAAATTATTGCTACTAGTTTGCAGGGATTAAGGCATACTCTCAGTGTGTTTAAAACTGTTCTTACAGGGATGTCACCAGCAAAGAGAAGGAATGTTGGTGACCTCTCTCTATTCTCTGAAGTAAACTAATTGCAGCAGAACTGCCTCATCCCGAATAATTGTGCAAAGGCCTTAAAAGTGATCTTACAGTATGTTCCTCCTGTATTCTGTTAAGCTTACGAGAGAAAAGCCTTTGTGTAAATTGATTTTTTTCCCCAAGAAGCAGATTACAACTCCATTTCCACCCTCCTGAGCTTTCTTGTCAGTTCTCATTCCCTACTTCCACTACTGTATGTTAGCCCTCATGGGCCACCTTCAAGATCTGATCCTTCAAAGCAGGTATCAGAACCAAACTGTGCTCTCTTTTCTGACACCTTGTGCTTTCTCCCAAGTACCCTATCAGAATGCCTGGTCTCTCATGCCTACATAACATAACCCTCCACCTTCCATCCCATCCTTGGTTCCCTTCCATCAGCATCTACTTTCACAAGCCTCTTGAAGCCCCATATAGTTATCAACCTGCCCCTTCCATCAATGTCTCAAGGCTGCCCTGTTTGTTCAACTGATAGTACTTCCCTCTCAACCCCCGCTCCATGCAAGCTGCCTCCTTTGCCCTTCATCCCCTCAGTGATTTTATGCGTAAGGACTGGGGAGGTCTTCTCTTCTTACCCTCATCTCAACATGCCCATTCCAGGCCTATGCATGGCTTCAGCAACTTTCTACATGTGGCTTCTGGCCAGCCAAGCCTAATCACTAGATAAAAGATAACCATGATGCAGATGAAAAACATATATAACATTAAATCATATGCAAAGTTTAGATGGGGGAAATATTCGAAGAATGGCCCTTACCACTGGAATGGCTCCTGAGATTCATTAAGTTAACTGCCTTCTGGACCTCTGGAATCTATACATATTTGCCTGATAAGCCCCACAAAATCCACAATGTAGAGCAGGGTGCAATGGGCTGGATTGTTGTTAATTCTCCTATTATTTTGACACTGTCATTTTTTCCTGTCTTTGTCATCTTGCTATTAACTGCCAATACTATTATCTGTTCCCATCTAACAGTTAGATAAATAAACACAACACCAGGACACCTTAAAGGCATCAGCATAAAATTAAAATAAAGCATTTTTCCAAAAAGAACACAAGCTAAGAAACTGAATGAGAATGACAGACAGTAACCTCCAAACCATGTCTGCAGTGGATCCCAGGGTTCTGTTCCTGAATGCTGCATCCTACACATCCCTCAGATTCCCCTAGGCTCCAACCTCCATACAGTATTCCTCCACCTAAACATCAAATGATCATGGCTCCACATTATGGCACATTTACTGCTCGTCATGCATTTCCCCACCTCAACAGTTTCCAGTGGATTGGCTACCCCTGGCCATGGTTAAAATGTCAGTTCCAACTCTGGCTTGCAGAGATAGACAAAGCAGGGTTCTGATCCAAACCCCATAATAAACTGAGGGGCTGGGCATCCCTAGGTTGTAACATTTCCCAGAGTTCCCTGTAACCACCCTTCTTTCCACATAAAATCCATTATGAACGTAGATAACATAATGCTCACCCTGCCACCCCCATCACTACATATTGTCCATCATCCCGCATATCTCCAGCTCTCCTATTCTGCCTGCCTCAGCCCTACACAGGGCTCCTCAAATCATTCCTCCCTTGCTCCAAGCCTCTTTCCACAGTTTTCCAGGGCTCCTAACTCACCATGCCTGACCACCAAATAGCTTACTAGATCCCTTGCTTCCCATGCATGGATAGTAAGTGTCTAATTCTGCCCACCCACATACTGTATTCTCCACTACCAATCACTCTCTGAACCAAAGATGTCATATCTCTTTTGCCTTTGCTCACCCCCATGTCCCACTGAAATCCCACTCCTCCTTCCACCCCTGCCTCACTCCCTCTTCCACCCAAGACCCCATTCCCCTCTTCACCACATAATCCCCAAATCTCCCATTCTATGTATACACCCCACGTCTTCTCACAGTTACCAGTTATCTTCTTATGCATTCCTATAACAACTTCCAATCTGTTAATTGCCCTCATGGTGCCATGCCCTACCTGTGTGGTACAGTGCTAAGGCAACCTTCACAACCTGGTGCTGTGCATAAGTGTAGGATTCCCAGCATTACTGGGCATTATGGGACTTGCAATTCAAATAATTTGGAGGGTTCCAAGTTGGGGAATGCTGCACCAAGGAGTCATTAGCCTACACACACACACACACACACACACACACACACACACACAGAGTCAGTCCATACAACTATTTCCACACAAACCACCCTCTCTTAGCATCTTTTAGTTCAGGGTTGCTGTAAAAACAAATTGGGGGTAGAAAGAAGCAGAAGAGAGAAAGGCAACCTCAATCCTTCAAGGAAAGGCAGGATAAAAGTGTAACTACATTACCGCTTTGTAACAAGTGCTGCTTGATATAACTGTTATTAATTTTAGCTATCACTTGCCCATCTTCGCCACACTCTGCAGCTTATTCTCCAGATGCTGCCATCATACATACATGCCACCTTTAAATGCTTTATGGCGCCCACACAAATTTTCACACTTCCACACAGCAAGATCCCTTGCTTTCCCAATTCTAGAACACTGAGCCATCCACCTACATCCTATTACTAATGTTATTAATCATGGCATAATTTCAACAGCAATGATCATGGCTATGTTAGCGTAGCACTTTTTCAACCCAGGTCCTCCCTCCCTCTAGCACCAACCCATTCCTTCCCCCAAACCTATTTCCAATTACAGATTCTGTCCCTGAAGGATTCAGTCCTTAAAAAACTATAGCTCCCAGCATTCCAGCATGGCTGACTGAGGAATGCTGGTGGTTGTACCTTTTTCTGTCTAAACTTGCATAAGACGGCATGGATGTCTCAGGTTCCCACATCTCCAGCTGCACTCTCACCCTAAGTGGATTGCCTCCTTCTTGGTTCCTCTTAGCATATAATAGCCATCCTACCCTATTCATAAAAATACAAAATTTCAACATGAACTGTTCTAATTGTAACAACAAAAAGAGGTACCCTTAAATTACCAATGCTAACTCAGCACAAACTCCACTCCCTTTTCCAGACCACCTCTCAACCTCCACTTCCATACAAGCCTCTTTTCTCAAGGCTGTAGACCTATGAGCACACATTTGGGAGTAATCTCCATTGAACGCAATCGGCCTTAAACATGGAGAAGGCTATGTTGTGCTCAGTGCCCTCACCTCTCTCTCATCCAGTGACACTCCCCACATAATCTGCCCTGGTTCATTCTGTGGAAACTTGTTTGTACTTTTATTTAGACTGTAACTTAGCACCATGTCAACTATATGAAACTGAATCCCCAATCCCACTTGGATTCACGTGCAGGGAAGTTCCAGTCTTGCTTTGATATAATGCCCCCTACTTTCTGCCTCACTGGATGCACGATGTACTGACATATAGGGGGCGGGAAGCATAGCTTTAGAAAAAAAGACTTGCTTTGTTAAATATACAGACCAAAACACAGTTGTGGTTTAGAAACACTCTTGTAGGCTGCCCAAGAGTCCCTTCAAGAACTAGAGAAAGGAGTACCAAAGATCCCCAAATAAAAGCTTCCTGCTTGCCCTTGCTGCCAACACCCATCCCACCCTATTCATGATAGTAAACAAATGATGGACAGCCCAAACTGTGCAGCTAATCATGTTCTCTCTCTTCACCTCTAGCAGATGCCTCCTGCGCACTGCTTCCCTGCTTTTCCATGCTCCCATAATACACACCAAATGCACCAATGGTACTACATGAAATGACAGTGGCACTAGGAACTCTGTCATCTCAAGCTCTCTTTTCCCCAAACCCCTCCCCAATCCCAAACATGGATCACCTTTTCAATGCTTTGTGTCTTCCCATCTCCTTTTCAGCTCCTTCCCCCATCTTCCTTTATGCCCCTTTTTGTTTCCCCGCTTACGTACATTCAACACCTATGACAAACAGGCACCTAATAATAGCATTTATAATATCAGTAATAGGACAATCTCAGCCACCTCATTTCACTGAGTCCTCACACTCCCATAACACCCACCTCAGCATAAAACCACCAATGCTGATGTGACAAAATGATTAACACTGCTAACAAAATTATGAACCTGATGTCAGCCCAACCCTCCTCTCTCCCACAGCTCTCCCCAATCAACCTTACACCTCTATGAAATACTGCATGTCCTCCCAGTCTTGCAGCTGCCTCTCCCTCAACTGCATGGCCTTATCAAGTACTTCATACCCTCCACAATGATCTTTCAACTGCCTCTCTCATCCATTCATCTCCTCTGAACATCCTACCCCCAACACTTAACACTGTTCAACTTTGAAACAGCAGCTTTTAAACATCGACACCTATTAGAATAATCTGCAAACTCTCACAGACCCTTCCTCACCTGTATGCACACATCTTATTTAAATACTCCAAGCATCCCCTGCATCACAACAATGGTGAGTCAGTGGACCAGGATTTGGCAGATTTGGGTTTGGTCCCCACTTGGCCATCAAGCTCTCTGCAGCTGTACCTGACTCTCAGTCTGCCCTACCTTGCAGAACTGTTGTTGCAAGGATTCATCCTGTTGTAGAGAATTATACAAGCTACCTAGGAACACTCACAAGAAAAAAGGCAAAATATACATATAGTAAATAAAGTAAAACATTTCTTTCCGCTACATTTTCCATGTTCATTGCTTCCTCCATACTTTCCAACTTCTACCATTCAACAACCCCAACCTCCAAATAATTTTTAAACGATCAACAGCAATGTGCATAAGTATCCTCAGCAACCCCCTTCCAATCCCATACATGAACCCCTTTAAATGCCTCTTATGTTCCCTCATAACTTTTGAACGCCTTCCCTTTGTTATATTCAACATTCACTGTAACCACCTAATACCCTCATTATTAACATCAGCAATCACAGCTGTCCCGCAGCCACGCAACTCCACCAACCTCTTTCTCTTCCTCCACACCTATAAATGGATTTCCTCCTTTAAAGTTATCACTTTTCCTGCCCCCCCCCCCCCCCCCCCCCCCCCTCCCCCCCCTCCCCCCCCCCCTCCCCCCCCCCACCTCCCCCCCCCCCCCCCCCCCCCCCCCCCAATAAGCCTTGCCTTCCTGATGCTGCCCCCGAGAATCCCTCCACACAGGTCCCTTCCTCCCGTCTCCGCCACTCACTCGGAGCCGTCGCCCTCCCCGCCAGTGGGGCTGGGCCCCTCCGCTATGGTGGGGGTAATGTTGAGGGCCGGCGGCACCAGCTTCCTTTTGGCCGGCATGACGGCGGCAAGGGTGGCAAGGAGGATGAAGGTGGCGGGCAATGCTCCGCTCCGTTCGGCCTCAGCGCGGGATCCGCCTCAGGAGGAGCCGAGACAGTAGCGCCGTCATCGCCCGGCTCGGCGCGCTACGCGAGGCCGAGGCTAGTCGTGAGGCCTACGGAACCTCCGAGCCCAGCCCTGATAGGAGGAAGACAGTAGAGCGAGTGAGGCCGGATAAAGAGAGGGGGAGTGGCTCGGCCGCTGGTGCGCGCGTGCCAGGCACGCCGCGATTGGCTGGTGCTTCGGGGCGCGCGTGAACCACAGACAACCTGGCCCCACGATTGGTTGGTGCTCTCGGAGAGGTAGAAACCGCCTCTCTTCACCACTACGCGAGGGATGCTCCGGGGCGTGCCCCTCCCCTGTGTATGGGGGTGCCCGAGCAAAGCGCAGTCCCTACTTCTTTTGAGATCATGCGATGCGGGTGGGAGAGGGAGAGAGTCCTCGAGGGCGGGGCGAGCGTGCTAGGGGAGACTGCTGTTGCAATTGGTCGGCTCTGGCTCCGCCTCAGCGGGAGGAATGTCTGGCACAGAGAAACGAGGGGAAACCTCGCGATAAGAGATCGCTCCCTTTCCCCACTCCCTTTTTCCCTGCAGGGGTCAAACTTTGCGCGAGGAGCAAAGACTGGCGCATGCGCATAGGGAAACTGGCGGGAAAGGGTTTGGCGCGCGTGAGGGAGAGACTGAGAGACGAAGGTGGGAGAATGGCCTCATCCTGAGGGAAAAGGCGACGTCTTTGCAGTGCCCCATAGAATTTACTTATCAATGTTTGTTTAATTAATGCTTCTGAGGGTGTGTAAAGTGCTTTCCTCCCCTCCCTTCTAGGAACCCTCAAAGTTAGGGGTTCTTAGAGGGGAGGGGAGGAAAGTAATGCAAAAAATGGGGAGAAAAACCACTGTTTTTTGATAGGTAGTGGAGTCTGCCTCAAAAATGTGAAATCATAATTGCAATTTACATCTAACATTGCTGTTGGTTAAGGTGCACGTTGTGGACAGGCAAAAGAGAATCTTAAGGGAAGGGAAAACAAGAAAATCCCTGGAAAAGAGTGGCAGGTGCAGAAGAACTTCGAAGATACTCTGCACCAATGGAAGCAGTGGAACTGAAACCACTTTCATTTATTCAAGTATGAGTCTGGAGGGCAGCCTGCTATGGAAGAACTGCAAGTTATGCCATGCAACACTGAACAAGAAGCTAATGGACAGCCAAGTATTAGCAATGATACCAAGGCTTGCAAGAACAAGAAGAATATTAGCTGTGGGATAGTCCCTGTTGGATGGGATGGAAACATGTCTGTCAGGAAGACCCATGGACTCCTCAGGCATGCAGTTTTCCTGGAGGACAGACTAATGATATAACTGAAAGGTTGCCAAGGCTCATAACAGCCCACTGACACATATCCCTTCCTTCGTATCCATGTGGGGAAAAATGACATTGCCAAATTGAGATGTGAAGAAATCACATCTGACTTGAAAGCTTTAGGGACAAAAGTCAAGAACTTTGGGGCCCATATAATTTTCAATTCATCCAGTTCTTGGAAAAGGAAAAGACATGGAAAGACGAATACTCCAAGGAGATGCCTGGCTATGAAGGTGGTGGTGATGTGAGCAATATGGATTCTGGAACCACAGACTACAGGCAAGGGCTGGGTTCACCTTACATGGACTGGAAAGAAGTTGTTTGACCACGGCATGAAGTTTATCAGGAGGGCTATAAACTGAATCTACAGAGGAGGGAGAAGTACACCTGTATGTAACAACAGACCAAGGCTTATGCACCACAGCAGAGGGAGCAGCTGTAACAGTGCCTGAAAACAGTCTTCCGAAAAAAATGTAGGAAGAAATGTAGGTATTCTTGATACTAACCAACAGGGAAGATGCAGTGGACAAAGTGCTAGCTATGGGAGCTCTGGAGGAAAGTGACCATCCGTTCGAGGGGGGTTCAACTATTCAGTGTGGTTGGCAAAATGAGAAAGGACAAAAGGCAGAAGTGCACAATTACTACTTGGGCTCACTCTTCTCCCAGAGGAATATCTATGATCTTCCTGATGAAAGCAAAGTACAAGCTAAAGGAGTAGGGTGGCAGCTCAAAATTTCTGGAATAGATTATAAAGTAGTCCATCTGCAAGCATCTTGAAAGCAATGCAGTGATTACTAGAATCAACATGGGTTTCTCAAGAACAAATCCTGCCAGTCAAATCTGCTGTCATTTTTGGACTGTATAACTTCCCTGATGAACTGTGGGAATGCTGTGGACATAATCTGTCTTGACTTCAGCAAAGCTTTTGAAAAAGTGTCCTATGATCTCCTGATTAGCAAACTAACTAACAGTGGGTTAGATGCAACAACAATCAGGTGGATCTCTAGTTAGCTATAGAATTAGACTTAAAGAGTACTCATCAATGCCCCTTCTCAAACTAGGGAATGGTAACAAGTGGGGTACTGCAGAGTTCAGTCCTGGGCCCAGTGTTCTTCAGCATTTTATTAATGCCTTAGATGACAAAGTGCAGGGAATGCCTATCACATGTGCAGATGGCACAAAACTTGGTGGGATTGCTAATACCCTGAAAGGAAGATTTGAAGTGATCTTGAAAGGTGGGAGTACTGGGCTAAAAACAATGAATTTAAATATGGACAAATGTCAAGTTCTTGACTCAACAATACTGCAAGTGAGAGGATCTTGGAATTGTTGTGGATCACAAGCTGAATATGAGTGGACAATGTGATGTGGCTGCAAAAAAGGCAAATGCTGTTTTAGTTTGCATTGATAGAAATAGGTAAAAGTAAAGGTTTCCCCTTGACATTAAGTCCAGTCATGCCTGACTCTAGAGGGTGGTACTCATCTCTGTTTCCTAGCCAAGGGAGCCAGCGTTTGTCTGCAGACAGTCTCCATGGTCATGTGGCCGGCATGGCTAAACACTGAAGTGCACAGAATGCTGTTACCTGTCCACCGAAGTGGTACCTTTTTATCTACTTGCATTTGCATGCTTTCGAACTGCAAGATTGGCAGGAGCTGGAACAGAGTAACAGGAACTCACCCCGTTGTGCAGATTCAAACCGGCAACCTTTCGATCAACCAGCCCAGCAGCACAGCAGTTTAAACCACTGCGCCACCTGCAGTCCCATTGATAGAAATATCACTTCCAAATCCTGTGAAATACTAGTTCCCCTTTACTCAGCACTGGTCAGGCCTCATGTGGAGTACTGTGTCCATTTTTGGGTACCACAGTTTGAAAAAGATGCAGACAAGCTGGAAAAAGTTTAGAGGAGGGCAACAAGGATGATTCAGGAACTGGAAACAAAGCCCTATGAGGAAAGATTGAGAGAACTGGACATATTCAAACGTGACTAGGCTCAGAATCCTGAATGCAACTTTTAAGCGGTTATCATAAAGAGGCAAAATAAACTATTACAGTGATCAGTGCAAAGAAATAGAAGAGAACAGGAAAATAAGAGACTGGAAGATCCAAGAAATCAATGGGAAATTCAAATCTAGATTAGGAATGTTAAAAGGCAAAAAAAGATAAACTATCTGACCAAGGGATAATAAAAAGAAGGTGGAAAATATATACAGAAAACTATACAGAAGAGAGGAAAGGATGACGGACTTCCTGAAAGAGAAATTCTATAAGAACTTGCAATAATAAAAAGGAAAGTGAAAGCTGATCTGAAAGCTCTTGGAAGGAACAAGGCACCTATAGTACACAGGATCCCAACAGAAATATTGCAAGCTGTAAAGAATGACTTGGTCCAAATCCTAACAAGAATATGTGAACAAATATGGAAAGCAAAACAATGTTCCATAGACTGGAAAAAGAATAGTAGCATAGTTGGAAGGGACCTAGAAGGTCATTGAATCTAACCCCCACTCCTACTCTGCTTCCAGCTGCATTCAGCTATCCAGCTGCAGGCCCATGCCTTTCTGGCTTATCAAAGGTGACTTGACATGCTAGCTTGATGTAAGCAGGAAATGTTCTCACTCCCTCCCCACCCCTCCCCCATGCACATTCCAGAACCCAGGAAAGAAGATTCAGAAGAATGCAGCAACCATAGGACCATTGCACTAATTTGTTATGCTAGCAAAGTGATGTTCAAGCTGTTGCAACAAAGAATAGTATCATATATGGAATGAGAAATGCCTGATATTTAACATGGATTCTGAAAAGGAAGCAGCACCAAAGACCATATCACAAATAGTCTTTGGCTACTGGTGCATATCAGTGATTACACAGAAGAACTATACAAGAAAGATCTTAACGTCCCTGATAACCACAATGGGGCAGTCACACACCTTGAGCCAGACATCCTGGAATGTGAAGTCAAATGAGCCTTAGGAAGTCTGAGCAACAACAAAGCTAGTGGAGGAGACAGTATTCCAGCCGAGCTATTCAAAATCCTAAAAGACATGCAGTTAAAGTGCTACACTCAATATGCCAGCAAATTTGGAAAACTCAGCAGTGGCCACAGGATTGGAAAACGTCAGTTTACATTCCAGTTTCAAAGAATGTTCAAATTACCACACCATTGCACTCATTTCACATGCTAGCAAAGTTATGCTCAAAATTCTACAAGCTAGGCTCCAGCAGTATGTGGACCGAGAACTATCAGAAGTACAGGCAGGGCTTTGAAGAGGCAGAGATCAAATTGCCAACATACGCTGGAGCATGGAAAAACTAGGGAGTTCCAGAAAAACATCTACAGTGGTACCTTGGCTCACAAATGTCTCAGTTCACGACCAAATCAGGTCACGAACAGAAATTTCATAAAAATTTTGCTGCAGGTCATGAATGCTGCATCAGGTGATCATGAGCCTGCCCACCTTCCCTGCACGGGCATGATCACGGTAGTGCTATGGGGTGGGGGAGATGGGCACGATTATGCCCGTGTTCCCTGCCTGAGCGCACCTGCGCCTGCCTCTCCCCCCGCACGCTCATGCCTGTCCCCTGCACATGCCTGCCCCACCATGCGCTTCCTCCTTCCCCCCTATTTACATTTACCCTTATGGGGAAATTTGACTCGGATCATGACCAATTTGGGTCACAACCAGAATCCTGGAATGGATTAAGTTCGTGAACCAAGGTACCACTGTACTTCTGCTTCATTGACTAGGCTAAAGCCTTTGTTTGTGTGGATCACAACAAATTGTGGCAAGTTCTTAAAGAGGCTGGTGTACCAGACCATCTTATTTGTCTGTTGAGAAACCTATATGCGGGTCAAGAAGCAACAGTGAGAACTGGACATGGAACCACTGATTGGTGTTGTACCTGACTCCCCAGGATCCTGACATAATAGAAATACCTATCAGCTTTCTCAGGGCATTCAGGATAGGCATGACTCCTCTAGGCCCCAGATAGGCATGACACGGCCAAACACTAGAATAATCAGCTGTCTCAGGGTATGCATGATAGGCTTAGCTCTCCTAAGCTCTAGCCCATTCAAATGACTAGTAACTGCCTCAGAGAATTCCCTCAGAAAATGGAAAAAGCTTACCAAAGACGTAATGGGCAAAGATTGCTTAGAAGGTGTAAATTAAAAGATAAAACTTACTGCTAAAATCTGCTTCTGTATATCTGCTTCTGCTTCTTGCTTAATTGCCGCTATGTGATTCTGTAACTCCCCATTGTCGCCATTGTTCTGATTTCTGCCAAAAACTGATTGTATTGTTTCCCATTTACCGAAAACTCACTGTGAAGCTATAAAAACCTCATTCAAACTCCACCCGGGACCGCATTCTAACCATGAATGTTGGTCCCTGCAAGAAATCTTGCAGGTAATAAATCTCCTCTTTACTTTACCATCCGGTCTCTGGTCTTGTCTGTAACACCGCGGGTACAACAATTGGTTCAAAATTGGGAAAGGAGTATGGCAAGGCTGTATATTGTCGCCCTGCCTATTTAACTTATATACAGAGCACATCATGAGAAAGGCCAGGCTAGATGAATCACAAGTTGGAATTAAGATTGCTGGGAGAAATATCAACAGCCTCAGATATGCAGATGATAGCACTCTCATGGCAGAAAGTAAAGAGGAACTAAAGAGCCTCTTGATGCGGGTGAAGGAGGAAAGCGCAAAATTTGGCTTTCCGGTCCATTCATTTCCTGACAAATAGATGGGGAAGAAATGGAGGTAGTGACAGATTTTATTTTCCTGGGATCCAAGATCACTGCAGACAGGGACTACAGCTGAGAAATTAAAAGACGCTTGCTCCTGGGGAGGAAAGCTATGGCAAATCTGGACAGCATACTAAAAAGCAGACATCACCCTGCCAACAAAAGTGCATATAGTCAAGGCGATGGTTTTCCCAGTTGCAATGTATGGCTGTGAAAGTTGGACCATAAGGAAGGCTGAGCGCCAAAGAATTGAGGCCGTTGAATTTTGTGGTGTGGGAGAAGACTCCTGCGGGTGAGTCCCTTGGACTGCAAGGAGATAAAACCAGTCAGAGATCAACCCTGACTGCTCTTTAGAAGGCCAGATACTGAAGATGAAGCTCAAATACTTTGGCCAGCTAATGAGAAGGAAGGACTCACTGGAGAAGACCCTAATGCTGGGAACAATTGATGGCAAAAGAAGGGGACTGCAGAAGAAGGTGAGAAGTCTGCAGATGGGCTCAATACAATAGCATTTGATTGCAGGTTATTAACATAATTATCTTGGGATTATTGTGAGTTTTGGCATGCAAATAAGGGTGATTACAATCCTGTTAACCTGGCAGCCTGACTAGTTCTTACTGATCTGCAAAACAATAGCCCTGGCAGCTTCTTGGGAGAAGCCAGCAAGTTCCACTTCTTAAAGTAACAGCAAGTGCCAAACAGTAATCTGGCTTGGAATGTTTGGGTGCTTCCTTGAGAAAGGGGGGTATAGGCATTTTATAACACAAAGTTATGTAAGCATCCCTTTTCTGCCAGGATTTAGCTGAATTTTCCCAACACTATGGATGTCCTGAAAGAAATGGGTGTGCCTCAGCTCTTGATTGTCCTGATGTATAACCTATATTGTGGACAAGAAGCTCCTGTTAGGACAGAATATGTAGAAACTGAATGGTCTCCCATAGCCAGAGGTGACAGACAAAGGTGTATTTTAGATCCCTATATGTTCAACATGTATGCAGAATGTATCATAATAAAATCTGGATTAGAATCAAAGGAGTGAAATTTGGCAGAAGACACATTAATAATTTAAGATATTTATTTATTTATTTATTTAAACCATTTCTATGCTGCCCCATTCGCAAAAAGCCTTGGGGCGGCTTACAACATAAATAAACAATTATATAATTAAACTAAAACCCCGGAAACATCTCAGCACGTACATAAAAACCCCAATAAATACAATGAATAAATTAACAATTAAAATAACTTTTAAATGTTGTACCTGACTCCCCAGGATCCTGACATAATAGAGATACCTATCAGCTTTCTCAGGGCATTCAGGATAGGCATGACTTCTCTAGGCTCCAGATAGGCATGACAAACAGTAGAATAATCAGCTGTCTCAGGGTATGCATGATAGGCTTAGCTCTCCTAAGCTGGAGCCCATTCAAATGACTAGTAACTGCCTCAGAGAATTCCCCTGGTAAGTGGAAAGAGCTTACCTACAATGTAATGGACAAAGATTGCTTAGAAGGTGTAAATTAAAAGATAAAGCTTACTGCTAACCAAATCTGCTTCTGTATATTGCTTGCTCATCTGCTTATGTGATTCTGTAACTCCCCATTGTCGCCATTGTTCTCATTCTTGTCAAAAACTGATTGTATTGTTCCCCATTTGCCGAAAGCGGATTGTGAAGGTATAAAGATCTCCTTCCAACTCTGTTCAAGCACCGCATTCTAACCATGAATGTTGGTCCCTGCAAGAAATCTTGCAGGTAATTAAACTCCTCTTTATTTTACCATCCGGTCTCTGGTCTCGTCTGTAACACCGCGGGTACAACATTAAATAAAAAGGTCTTGGCCTGGCACTGAAAAACAACGACGGCGCCAGGCGGACCTCTCTGGGGAGCGCATTCCATAGGTATGCAGATGATATCACTGGCAGAAAGCAGCAATGAAACAAGTTTTGATGAAAGTGAAAGAATTAAGTGCAAAAACAGGACTGCAGCTCAGCATTCAGGAAACTAAAACAATGACTACAGAAGAACTGCAGAACTTTACTGTCAACAATGAAGAGACTTAAATTGTGAAACATTGCATACACCCCATCAACTCCAATGGAGGCTGTAACCAAGGCATTTGCAGGGGACCTAAACTGGGAAGGGCAGCAGTGAAGAAAGAAAGATCATCAAGTGTAAGAACATTTCCGTGGAGACCAAGGTCAAAATTATCGATATTGGATTCCCAATCACTGTGTATGGGCATGAAAACTGGACAGTAAAGAAATCTGACAGGAAAAAAAATTGTGTTTGCAATATGGTGCAGGAGGAGTGCTTTGCAAATACCCTGAACTGACAGACAGATTAGTGGGTTCTTGATCAAATGATGCCAGAACTTTCCCTAGATGCAAAAATGACAAAACTGAGGGTGTCTTACTTTGGGCACTTCCCCTTTCTGGGGAAGATAATTATGCTAGGGAAAGTCAAAGGTGGAAGAGGAAGACTAAATATGAAAAGGATTGACTCCATAAGAGAAGCCACAGCCTTGAATTTGCAAGAACTAAGTTCTCTGTTGTCATAGATTGGACATTCATAGGATTGCCATAAGATGGAATTGACTTGACTGCACATAACAACCTTCACAACAAGGGCACAGTCCCATACCAATACCAAATAAAACCTAGCAGCAAGTGCAAAAATTTAAAAAAGAAAGGTACACTCCCATGCAAGTCTAGACATAATGCAAAGATTTCAAAAACAACAAAGATGCAATTCCATGCAATGGTAGATAAAAGGCCCACACCTCTCAGCTGTGCCTGGGAAATATAGGTCTCTTTTCTGATTGTACTTGCACAGGTTTGCTCCCTAAATCTATTATTTTGCTAATATTCTTAGTGTGCTCACCAAAGGTATAACTTGTAGCTTTTGAGATCTCCAGATCACTTCAGCAGGCATGATGTCATACAAAGGCAGATTATTTGGGGAAGGCAAAACAGAAGGAAAGAAACAGGATTTGATACAAAAGTCAGGATCAGGATGTGAAGATGAACTTAAATAGTCTTTAAGAGTCAGGAACCTGGTGACTTCTGTGTCAGTGAGGCTGCTGCTTCTTTGCAGCTTTTATTTGCAGGATAATGAACTCTATCCTGCCATATAGATTCATCACCATGGATAGCTTATATAAAACTCAAAATAAATGCTGTGACCAATAAGGAGCCCTGTTGCTATAGGATTTGCCAGGCTCCCTTGCCATCCAGTGGTCCTGAAATGGAATCAGGCATGTGGGGTGTTGCATGGAGACCACAATGTACATGTGCAATGAAGTAGCCTCATGCTTGATACATTGTTTTCTTTGTTATAAGCACCCCATCCATCTGCCAAGTCACTTAGTGTTGCTCACGGTCCCCATGGCAGCCAAACATTTCTCTGTCGCTTAAAATAGAATAGAACATGCATCTTTCATGCTCTTCTGAAAGACAGTAAGGGACTTGTTACAGGTTGGCTGGTGCATGTCCATGTGCTCTGTCTAACTCACATCTGCCTGAGTGAGAGAGTAACATGGCCAGGGTCATTTTTGTTGGATATGAAATTGACCTATTGCTTCTTTGACAGTTTAATGTGCATTTAGCTGCTAACTCCATGGAAAAGGCTATATATAGAAGCAGTGACTATACATAAGTAAGGGTGCAGTTTGACACATCTTTAGACAGGAAAAATGCCTACAAAGCTAAGAATTCTTCCAGATAGCCATGGGAGTTTCAGGACTTCTTCAATTCAAACACACACCAGAATACACTCTAAGCCCTGGTTTAAAGCTACATCATTTCAAATAATATATTTGCAGCTTCTCTGTGAAATGAGGAGAGGTACATGAAGCTTTTGATATTGTATTTTATTGCCATTTCTTGCAATGCAATCCTATACATGTGTACTCTGAAGGAAGACTCATTGTGTTAAGGGAAACTTACTTCCCAGTAAGTGTGTTTTAGATTACAGTCTTAAGGCACAGTCCTATGCGTGTTTAGAAAGAAAGAAAAAAAAACCCATACAACTCCCAACATTCCCTGGCTGTAGGACTTTTCTCTCTCTGAAGGACAGGATTACACTGTTAGATTCGGGAGGCACTAGTGATTCCTATGCCAGTTCACTCATTGCAGCTTTTCTTTTGAGCTTTATGAGATCTGTCTATAGTGATGCATGGTGGATGGATTTCAACCCCATGGATAAATCCTCTAACGTTCAGAATAAGAACTGCCATAGATAGGAGCTCCATTGACAGAGGTGTCACCAGCTTCCCTTGGTTAGATGCCTCTTTCAGCCAAATGGGAGGAAACATTCAAAGCTACTTAGAATAATGTTAAAACATGCAACATCTAAAACAGTCTATGCAACCATTACATTAAAGAATCAAATTTTTTTTTGGTAGTGACACTCCAACTTCGGAATCAGCACCCCAGAGAAGTTCACCTGGTGCCCCCTTTGTATTCTTGTTCCAGGCAAAGTCCTTTTTATTTTCCCAATATTTTAACTGTTAAATGATTTTAATGGTTTTTAAATTTTCTATCTGTTCATTGGTTGTGGTTATGAGCACATTACCATGACCCTGGGTTTAAGCAAGACCCAAGAGCCACAATATTGCCTCTGAGCCAGGCAGAGCAATTCTCTGGGGCACCATAAGATTTGTCATGTTCCCAAATCTGAGGTCAGAAAAGAGCGCCAACCTCAGGTCTGGGGATCCATGCTCAAAACTTCCTCCTGCTGCTTGCAGACAGTATCAAAAGAACAGAGCTGGCATCTTCTTCAAGCAATATTGGAGAAGGGACTGAGGGGTGCTCTGGAGGGATGAAATGGGGAAAAGACTGGCGGCACCAAGGCACAGTATGTCCTGGCAGTGCTGCAGCCTCCTTCTCTCCTCCTGCAAAGCATTGGGTAGCCAAAAACTGCTGGATGGCTGCTTTGCAGAGTTGCAGGCATAGTGACAGCACTTTTACCTCTGTACCCCTGCTGCCCAGCAAAGGATACCCATAAGCCTCCAAGTTACAGGCAACCTGATTAGATTGTACTCTGTCAGGCAGTGGAGCAAAAGCATCCCTTTGCCCTCAACGGAATACAAACATGAAGATTTAGATAGAACTTTTCATTTTGCAGCTTATACCTCCTCATTATCTCCATTTTGTTACAGTCAGCT